>NW_023270323.1:36219261-36492364 GCF_011800145.1 Mirounga leonina | reverse complement strand
TTGATGAGATTGTATTCTGAGATTGGTGTTTATTTAACTCGACCCTGCACCTGGTATCTTGAATAAAAGGGGAGGGAGATGGAGGAGGAAGACCAAAAAAAAAAAGGAGCCAGTGCAGAAAGTTCTTGTCAATGATCTTACAAAATTCTGCAATATGACATATAGAAAACATTCACCTGGCATCGACTGACTTGGGAAACCATGACAACTCTTCTAGCCTCCCATCTTAAGTCTTGTGGAGTCTGACTCCACACCTGGGAGCTCTCAAATGTCTAGTGGTCCAGCAACCAGGGCTCCGTGCATGACTAAGGCGAAGTTTCTGCTTGCGGTACCTTTCCCTGCAGATGTGAACAGGAACCCTGGGGTTCAAATCCAAACACTGGATTCCCTCTCCGGATACTCTGTCCTGGCTTTGGGCACCTACCCAGCTTCAGGCCTTGAACACAGTCTTTAAACAGCTGTCCCTTTTAGGACTCAACAGACCTAACTTCCTGTTTAGGTTCTGTCCTCCCTGGGGGGAAATTGCTGACTGGCTTCTTCCTCCAAGCAGAAATGCATAAACTTAAATGTTAAGTAAAACCTCTGGGCTGTGAAAAAGGTTTTTGACTGAAGAACCTTGCAGTAGAAGCCTAAGGAGGAGTGTGTAGGCTGTTGTATTCGTAACCCACCGTGAGCCATGCCTGCTGGCATTCATACCCTTGTAGAGTCCCTTCTCCCTGACTCTTTTTTTTTAATTCAATTAATTAACATATAGTGTGTTGTTCGTTTCAGGGGTAGAGGTTAGTGATTCATCAGTCTTATATAACACCCAGTACTCATTACATCATGTGCCCTCCTTAATGCTAGTCACCCAGTTACCCCATTCCCCCAACGCACCTCCCCTCCAGCAACCTTCAGTTTGTTTCCTATGATTAAGAGTCTTATGGTTTGTCTCCCTGATTACGTCTTATTTTATTTTTCCCTCCTTTACCCTATGCTCCTCTGTTTTGTTTCTTAAATGCCACATATGAGTGAGATCATATGATGATTGTCTTTCTCTGATTGACTTATTTCGCTTAGCATAACAGCCTCTCTAGTTCCATCCATGTCGTTGTAAATGGACATTTCTTTCTTTTTTTTTTTTTAAAGATTTATTTATTTATTTGACAGAGAGAGACACAATGAGAGAGGGAACACAAGCAGGGGAGGGGGAGAGGGAGAAGCAGGCTTCCCGCCGAGCAGGAAGCCCGATGCGGGGCTCGATCCCAGGACCCTGGGATCATGACCTGAGTTGAAGGCAGATGCTTAACAACTGAGCCACCCAGGCGCCCCAAGACACATTTCTTTTTTGATGGCTAAGTAATATTCCATTGCATGTATATGTGTGTGTGTGTGTGTGTGTATACACACATACCACCTCTTCTTTATCCATTCATCTGTCAATGGACATCTGGGTTCTTTCCATAGTTTGACTATTGTGGACATTGCTGCTATAAACATTGGGGTGCAGGTGCCCCTTCGGATCACGACATTTGTATCTTTAGGGTAAATACCTACCCTCTCCTTGACTCTTGATGGCTCTGTGACCTGCTTTAACCAACAGAATGAGGCAGAAGCGATGTTGGGCCAATTTGTGACCTAGAACTTAAGAAGGCCTGGAAGCTTCTGCTTTCACATTTCACAATCTGGAAGAAGCCAGCTGCCACATAGGAAGGCTGGCCACCCCGAGGCCACCATGCTGTGAGGAAGTTCACAGGAAGTTACCAAAACAAAGAGGAACTCTACCCATACTATATTTAGGGCTTCAAAAATAGAAAAACTTAGAAATAGAAAGATTTCGAGGAAAAGGCAGTATTTCTTCACACAGGGAGACTGGTCTTTTGACAGATGATCTTCCAATCAAAGCTTAGGAGCGGTGTGTGTTAATGCAGAATTTTGTGTGACTCCTAACTTCATCTCACGCCATGTCTCCTCTTCTATCCTCTCCTCTCCCTGCACTGCCTCCCATCCCCTGGATTTGCCTTAGGCTTCTCCCAGTCCTGTGGGTTTGCCTGTGCTGTACCATTTCTGTGTGATGGCTCCTCCCTTCATCTCTGTGGATCAAACTCCCACCAGTTGTCCCAGACCATCGTGAAATAGAACCACTCTGTGGAGCTTCCCATGAATGTTGCAGCCCCCATGAGGGCTCGTCCTTTCCTCTCACCTCCATTCCCAAAGCATTTCTAGAATGGAAAACTCATTTGACCATTAGCCCTCTTGTAACATCATTTCTCTTATTACCTTGAACAGATATGTAAATGTATTTTGATTTAACTATATACCAGTTTATTTCCTGCCCCCCGAATCAGATTGTAGCTTCTCAGGCACAGGAACACATGTGTGTCCCCCCAACAGAAAGCCAGTAAATGTCTGTCGGTTTCTACTGTACTTTTCAGTTATCTCCAATCCAAAGGACCTAAGAGTTATATTTTCTTTCTTCTTTTTCTTTCTTTCTCTTTCTTTCTTTCTTTCTTTCTTTCTTTCTTTCTTTCTTTCTTTCTTTCTTTTTCTTTCTTTCTTTCTTCTTTCTTTTTCTTTCTTTCTTTTCTTTCTTTCTTCCTTTCTTTCTTTCTTTCTTCTTTCTTCTTTTTGTATGAAGTCTGAAATAATGCTTTTGCAACGTGCATTTTTTAATTTACTTTTTATTGAGATATAATTGACATATAACATTATGTTAATTTTGTATTTCTTCTTTAAAGCTTTCATTTCCTATCAGAAGGGTTGTAATGATTTTAAATTTTTGTCCAAGACTGAAAAGGTTCCTAGGAAGTGGAACCTTCTGTTTTAAAACTGATGTCGAGTGGGCGCCTGGGTGGCTCGGTCAGCTGGGTGTCTGACTCTTGATTTTGGCTCACGTCGTAATCTCAGGGTCATGGGATCAAACCCTGCATCTGCTGAACACAGTGTCTGCTTGTTCCTCTCCCTCTGCTCCTCTCTGTGCTCATGTGCACTCTATCTCTAAAATAAATAAAATCTTTAAAAAATAAAAATAGGGCGCCTGGGTGGCTCAGTCGTTAAGTGTCTGCCTTCGGCTCAGTTCATGATCCCAGGGTCCTGGGATCGAGTCCCACATCAGGCTCCCTGCTCTGCGGGAAGCCTGCTTCTCCCTCTCCCACTCCCCCTGCTTGTGTTCCCTCTCTCGCTGTGTCTCTCTCTGTCAAATAAATAAAATCTTTAAAAAAAAAAAAAAAGAGGGCGCCTGGGTGGCTCAGTCGTTAAGCGTCTGCCTTCGGCTCAGGTCATGATCCCAGGGTCCTGGGATCGAGTCCCACATCCGGCTCCCTGCTCTGCGGGAAGCCTGCTTCTCCCTCTCCCACTCCCGCTGCTTGTGTTCCTGCTCTCGCTATCTCTGTCTCTGTCAAATAAATAAATAAAATATTTTTTAAAAACATAAATAAATAAATAATAAATAAATAATAAATAATAAATAATAAATAAATCTGATGTCAGGGAGCAAGAATTCCTGTCCCATTCAAGGCTCCTTCTAGCTGGACTAAGAATCAAATTGACACGAGACAGATTAACAGGAGAAAATCAAATTTAATAGCATACATTCAGGGAATCCACACAGACATGGAAGTTCCAAAGACAGACAAAAAGGTATATATGTGGGGGAGGGGGGTGGGAGGATGGCTTAGCCTGGTGATGGGTATTAAAGAGGGCACGTTCTGCATGGAGCACTGGGTGTTATGCATCCCATGAATCATGAACATAACAATAAGAAAATTTTTTAAAAAGGGTATGTATGTGATTCTGAACTAAGGAGAAGGAGGTGGGGGCCTGGGACTTCAGAGGAAAGGAATGCATTTCACAGGACAAGAGCAGATGTTTGTCCTGCCATAGAGATGGGTCACTCAGATAAAATCTATCCCTGCCGATAACCCTTATTCTGGGAAAGACTCCCAGTTTAGATTCTTCGACATAGTTAAGGAAAAGAAAACTTTCTCTTGAGCCCCTGGGGCCTCGATTGCCTTCAGCTCAAAATAATCTTCATGCCGAAGTGGCTCATCTTGGGGCGGCCTGCCTTCAACCTCTACACGGCGAGCGTCTCATGCAAACTGGCATCAGTCGGCCACCGTTCTGCTGCGGGTCATTACCACAGCTAATGCACCCGGTGCCCCACCCAGGGTTCCAAGTGCAGAACCTGCGGAGCAGCTGCCCAAGCCTGTTTTCACATAAGTGGCACCTGTGCCCTGTGAAGTTCAAGCAGGTGGTCTCCTAAACTAGTTGCACAATCATTTAAATTTGATGGAAAGGGTTTTGAAAACCATTTGTGGTAATTATACATTAGCATAATGGAGGTTGCTGTCATGGTAGCAGCTATAAAAGGGAAGAATAAAAACTTGCTGGATTTTCTCCAGCATGTCTACAGAAGGAAGTGATACATAACAAGCACATGCCATCCAGACCCCAGAGGGTTTACTGTATTCCATCCTGCAGCAAAGAAAGTCCAGCTCTTCACTGTATGTCTTTATTTATTACATATACGGTAACTTGCTTTCTCACAGGTCCCTCTTTATTTGCCACTACTTTGAGCTGCTCAGAGGACAAAGACTGGTGTTTGACAACATATATGACTTGCCAGACTGTGTTCACTGCTTTTTAGTGAATGTGAACCCATTTCATTCTTACATCTCTCCTATTAGATAGATGCAATTTTTATTCCCATTTTATAGATGAGGAAACTGAGGCACAAAGTAGTTAAGTAACTTGCCAAGCTAGTAAGTGACAGAGTTGGGATTTGTTTTTTGTTTTGTTTTTTTTTTAAGATTTTTATATATTTGACAGAGAGAGAGCGTGAGAGCACAAGCAGGGGGAGCAGCAGAGGGAGAGGGAGAAGCAGGCTCCCCACTGAGCAGGGAACCCTACATGGGGCTCGATCCCAGGACCCTGGGATCATGACCTGAACCAAAGGCAGTTGCTTAACCGACTGAGCCACCCAGGTGCCCCCAGAGTTGGGATTTGAATCCAGGCAATCTGGCTCCAGAATATGCTCCAACCATGACACAATCCGGTTTAGTCTTTATTCATAACAATGAATATCCATGGCACCTAGCCCCATCCCTGGCATGAAACTCAATAAATATTTACTAAAAAATGTATAAGTGATTAACTCCCATATGTAAGACAATCATATGTCCAGGATGCTCTTGGAGAGTTATAATTTTAAACATTCTGTTAGGTTTTCAAAATATGTATTAAACCATGCATCACATAATGCATCTAGATTGGGGGGTCAGACTCTGGCAAAGTTTCTGTAAGATTATCAATTGCATTTACTCTGATTTTTTGTTCAAATTGATCATTCTTAGTCCTATAAATCTTGATGCCAGGAAGGGGGTGCTCTGGGTAATAGGCTTCAACTACCAGGCATTGCAAAAATGTCAAGTGTCCTTGGTTTTATAAGGTGATTAAGTTTGAAGCTGGAACACTCCTAACAATATCCATTATATATGGTTTTGTCAGGTTTGAGTCAAACAAAGGATTTGAGGGAAGGTATAAGAAGGAGTCTTCTTAGACCTGTTATCACTAGATGTAAAAACCCTTGGAAAATCTTAGAAAGGTTGCCTCACCAGGAATGCACCATGTTAAGACAAGATACTATTTTATGAAAGAGGTCACTATCTCGTGTTACAATCTAGTTCCCCGAATATTTCCAGCTAAGGACTGTCAGGTCCAGAAAATCATCTAGAGCGGTGATTCTCAAAGTATGGTCCCTGACCAGCAGAACCAGCATCTCCAAAGAACTTATTAGAAATACAAATTTTGGGGGCGCCTGGGTGGCTCAGTCGTTAAGCGTCTGCCTTCGGCTCGGGTCATGATCTCAGGGTCCTGGGATCGAGCCCCGCATCGGGCTCCCTGCTCAGCGGGAAGCCTGCTTCTCCCTCTCCCACTCCCCCTGCTTGTGTTCCCTCTCTCGCTGTGTGTCTCTCTGTCAAATAAATAAATCTTTAAAAATACAAAATAAAAAGAAATACAAATTCTTTTTGTTTTTAAAGATTTTATTTCCTTATCTGATAGAGAGAGAGAGAAAGAGCACAAGTAGGCAGAGAGGCAGGCAGAGGGAGGGGGAGAAGTAGGCTCCGCGCTGAGCAGGGAGCCCCATGCGGGGCTCGATCCCAGGACTCCGGGATCATGACCTGAGCTGAAGGCAAACACTTCACTGACTGAGCCACCCAGGTGCCCCTAGAAATACAAATTCTTGAATCCACCCTAGCCTTACTGAATCAGAAACTCTGAGTGTGGTGCCCATGCGTTTTAACAAGTCCTCCAGGTGATTCTGCTGCAGGCTTGAGTTTAAGAATCACAAATCTAGAATAAGTTTGGTTTGTTTTTAACTTATTATTTTAAAATTTATTTTATTTATTTATTTTATTTATTTATTTTATTTATTTATTTATTACAGAGAGAGCACAAGCAAGGGGAGTGGCAGGCAGAGGGAAAGGGAGAAGCAGACTCCCCGCTGAGCAGGGAGCCCGATGTGGGGCTCCATCCCGGGACCACAACCTGAACAGAAGGCAGACGCTTCAAGCCACCCAGGCACCACTAACTTATTATTTTTAAAAAAGAGAGATAACTGGGGTGCCTGGGTAGCTCAGTCGTTAAGCATCTGCCTTCGGCTCAGGTCATGATCCCAGGGTCCTGGGATCGAGCCCCACCTCGGGCTCCTTGCTCGGCGGGAAGCCTGCTTCTCCCTCTCCACTCCCCCTGCTTGTGTTTCCTCTCTCGCTGTGTCTCTCTCTGTCAAATAAATAAATAAAATCTTTAAAAAAAAAGAGAGAGAGAGATAAGAATAAGTGAATGGATACCGTGAAATGAACTAAATACAAGATTGGTAATTAATAACTAAAGAAACATGTACGCACGTTTACATGTGACAAGTATGATCCAATTTCCAGAAGTCCCCGTACGGTCAAGAACATGTTCGTCTCACATTTAATCAGAGACTGCAGCAAACCTTCCATCTGTTTCAACGGTCCTATTACGTTCTGCTCTCCCGCCACGGAGAAGAGTTCCCAAGACAAAGCTCGTGGCTCCTGGTGACATGGTCCTTTTTTTCCTCTCCTTTACACCATGGCCCCCTTCCCTCAGGCACATGTGATGTCTCTGAAGGGGCTGGAGGCCAAGGTGGCCAAGACCAGCCCCCTAGAACACTGTCCCGTTGGGACGGTCTCAAGTCCCCAGGCTCAGTCCAGCCGGTTCTATGAGAAGGTCCTACTGCCCCCATAAGTCTGATTTCTACATATGTGAACTGTGGCTCTGGACTGGAGTCCATTCCCTTCCCATAGGATTTCTGGACCCCGTGTGAAGCTGGGGGTGTGTTTGGACCTTGGTGTCAGTCAGTATCCCCGAGCATAACAAATGGCTTAAAAGCTCTCAGAATATTTTCTAATGTCAGTAAACTGACCTGTCTAAACTTCACAGAGGTCTTGTAGAGTGCTGTAGGGCATAGGGTGAAGAGTGGTGTTGCCTAATGTCACATGCTAGCCTTAACTGACCTGACCTAAATGATGTCAGACATATTCATCCATTCATCCGTCCCTCCATCCGAAATCACATGTAGGCACATGCATATCCAGGTGCTTTAAATCCTTCCTGGAAGAGGCAGAAAATACCGGGATTTTAAAATATTGGTATGTATAAATGTGTCGGGTGTATGAAAAAAAAAATGAGTACTATAAAATATGACTCAAAAATATGATTTTGACACACTATAAAATATGACTACCCATCACTAAGCAATAAATGAAACTTTAGTTAGCTGAAGATAATGTAAATATTCCTGCCTCGATCCAGTATGGGCCCCCTCTCCCATTTTCTGTCACCTCAAGTCTATAATTTTTGTTAATACTCTTCAGTGGCTACATCAAAATCTTCTTTTGGAAAGAACGATTCGAGCCTTTTCTGCTCATCCCTGACAATTTTTTCTCTCAATAGGTCAAATGTCAGACCAAGACCAGAAATGACCATACCTTCGCAGCGTTACCTCCTGCTGTTATCCTTTATTAGGAGCTTTATTCACTTTCCGGGTGCTTTATGTAATGGGCCAGCTGCAGCTATCACTCTCTTAGAAGGACTTCTCTCTTTCTGCATGATTTTTCCTTTGCTTCTCTATAATGGGAATTGTGCCGACTGACTTTTGTGTAGGGGGAGAAGAAATTCAAGGCAGCTCTTCGAGCGACACTGAAGCACCTGGAAAGTCTCCCCCAGGGTGCAGGAGACATTTATTTGTTATTTTCTGGGTGAAACTATCAAACTCCCCTTAGTGGTAGCTGTTTAACATTTTCCCACTTAACAATTTCAGGCCCAGGCACCTGGGTGGCTCAGTCTGTTAAGCATCTGCCTTCAGCTCAGGTCACGGTCCCAGGGTCCTGGGATCAAGTCCCGCATCAGGCTCCCTGCTCAGCAGGGAGTCTGCTTCTCCTTCTGCCCCTCCCCACACTCATGCTCACTCTCTCTCTATCTCTCTTGAAAAAAATAAATAAATAAAATCTTTAAAAAAAAAAAGTTTCAGGCCCACTGTGTGTGGTCTTCACTTGGCTCAGAGATCGGTGAATTTCTGTGCACAAGACTTGATGAATGAGCTCTCTGGAGATGGATAGTTACCCATTTAGGTAGGCCGGAAAATATTCCACTATTATAAAGTGTGTGTTTCTAAAAGTATTATGTTGTAGATCGGCCACCCTGATTTCTTATTTCTGCTACTAAGTGGTATCAGGCAAAGAGCCTGGGGTGAAATTGTGATGTAGAACAAGCCTGGCCTTAGTAGCTGCTCTCATGCCCTTATTATTCACAGTTTTCTGGTTTCTAGCACCCTGACCAAGGGGACATCATATTAGCAACTCATTCAGATCACACTGCTAAGTAAGCTAGGGATGCCAAATGGGCTTCAACTCCTGTGCCAACTTTGATTAGCCTGCAGAGGCTGCCACAGTGCTGTGCTGAGGATTCTAACCCCAGACTCCATGAGAAAGCATGCTAGGATGGATTAGTAACAACCCCCGTGGGTTGGGAGCACATCACAACACTTGCCTAGAACTGCCATCCCTGCGCTGAGAATTTAACACATTACATTTCTGTGGGATGTTTGCACATTAGAAGAGGAACGTGAAAGAGACAACACTTGATTAAAACACTGATGACAAATGGAGGTTCAGACATGTGTAGAAGGCTGGTGAGATATATATTTGGGGGAAGCCATAGAGAGAGAACAAAAGAGAGTGAAAGGAAGATCTGTTCCAGAAGAGACCCTCAGGGGCCTCTGGGTGGCTCAGTCAGTTAAGCATCTGACTCTCGGTTTTGGCTCAAGTCAGGAGATGGAGCACTGGGGTCGGGCTCGATGCTCAGCAGGGAGTCTGCTTGAGATTCTCTCCCTCTGCTCCCTCCCCCTACCACTCATGCTCTCTCTCAAATAAATAAAGCTTTAAAAAAAACAAACAGCCAAAGAAAAAAGCAAGAGGGGGCGCCTGGGTGGCTCAGTCGTTAAGCGTCTGCCTTCGGCTCAGGTCATGATCCCAGGGTCCTGGGATCGAGTCCCACATTGGGCTCCCTGCTCCGCGGGGAGCCTGCTTCTCCCTCTCCTGCCCCCCCTGCTTGTGTTCCCGTTCTCGCTGTCTCTGTCATATAAATAAATAAAATCTTTAAAAAAAAAAAAAAAAAAGAAAAAAGAAAAAAGCAAGAGGGAGACTCAATTTGAAAGAGCACAGAAAAAGTGCCAATCCTAGCTTTACAAGCTATCATTCTATGGACCTAACAATAAATCTAAATTTTAGTTAAATGTATAAAATGTGCCCAAGGTGCTGTGATTTATTTTGCTGCTAATATGGTTTCTATATAACAACAGCAACAACTTTCCATGCTTCACATCACACTCCTTGGTCTGTTGCTTATTTTATTCTCTGTCTGTAATTTGAGCCAAGGAGTCTGAGAAAGTGGGCTCACAGAAGGCACAGAGGTACCATATGTTGTGATCAATACACCCTCGGCATTCAACAAATACTAACCCACCCAAGGGCTGCCACTTGTTTGGACACCAACTTTTTTCCCAGCAGGGTCTAAGTAAGAATCTCCTCACTCAGCAGCACTGCAAACACCAAATTCTTTCAGGGCCTTAGTTTTGTATGTTCAAAATGGAAAACGGCAGCTACGAAATCCACCACAGAGAGATGAAACAAAGGGGGTCTGCCAAAAGAACTCCCTTAACCGAGTTAGATATTTTGAGAGCACAATGATTTAACAAAAAATAAAATAAGGACTCCAAATTTGGAGTCAGGAGACATGCTGTGTCCTTTAGTTGACCAGGAGCAAGGTCATTTAACCTCTTTCAGGCTGTTTCCTAAACCATAAAACAGAGACACAACAACCCCTAACTTAGAACCAAATCATTGCTGGTTGACAATCAAAAGAGAAGCCATCATGAATTGAACCCTGATTTCCTACAAACATAATGCTATTTCCTATCACAAACATTATGAAGCTGATCATAAAAAGTAGAACAAGAAAATTCAAATATAGTTACAGGCATTTATTAAATATGTAAAACCACACAGCCCTAAAAACTTCATAGCAAATGCTCCTTTTGAGAGGTTTTCTGCATGGCTTAGGCTTGTTGCAGCTTATCAAAATATATGGCTTACAAGGACAGCTCTTCTTAAGAAATCACCCTATAGGGCGCCTGGGTGGCTCAGTCGGTTAAGCGACTGCCTTCGGCTCAGGTCATGATCCTGGAGTCCCGGGATCAAGTCCCGCATCGGGCTCCCTGCTCAGCGGGGAGTCTGCTTCTCCCTCTGACCCTCCTCCCTCTCGTGCTCTCTGTCTCTCATTCTCTGTCTCAAATAAATAAATAAAATCTTAAAAAAAAAAAAAAAAAGAAATCACCCTATGGCAAACAATCACTCCTCCAAAGACTAACATACCACGCAGAAAGTTAGGGTCATCTGTCTCGCAAATATTCTTTGCCAATTTCATGTGCATGGGTGCCTCTGAAAGTCTTTGAGGGGAACATACTCTGCTCTTCCTTTGCAGAGAAGAATCCGTTGCTGAGCTCTGTAACCAAGATTCTAGCATTTCCATTCTGTCTGTATCTGGACCTTTAATCTTCAGCTTGGTCCGTGTTGCCAGGCCAATGCAATGTCCATGGCACTTGGTCCCCAGACTTTCACGTTGTTTTTTTTTTTTTTTTTGTAATATATATTAGGTTTGGTCACTGTGGTGAAGTTCTTATTTCCAGTAATAAAATTCACTAAAGTGAGAGTCAAAAGTCAAAATATTTCAAATTGTGGGTGAAAACATACATGAAAGTGCTTAATAAAATATAAAAGACTGTGTGTATGTGTGTGTATATATATATATATATATATATATTTTAGCAATCTCTACACCCAACATGGGGCTTGAATTCGTGACCCTGAGATCAAGAGTCACATGCTCTTCCAACTGAGCCAGGCAGGCACCCCTAAAATATAGAAGACTTTGTAAACTGAAAATAGTCAAGCAAATACTATATATTGTGCCTTATCAGAAGTAATGCAAAAGCTCACAAAGGTAGAAGTTCTAATCAGGATGAAGACAACCAGAAGCGGGCAGTGGAGCAGAAAGGCGTGGGGAGAAAGTTTGGAAGCTTCCTCATAAACTTGCCCACCACAGAGAAGGGGTCTCCTAAATTCTCTTAGGCTGGTTTCTGTGTCAGAGTTGTTTGCTCCGGTCAGCTAAGCTTGGTCAACTAACCTTCCTTCTCTGGCATCTTTCCAAATTCCAGCTTTTCCAGATAATCTGAGTATGTTTCCCTAACTCCTACTCCAGAGGGGAAAACTGTTTCTATTTGTCTTTATTTCCCATCTTTTCACTTAGGTACTTGACCCCATGTTGATCCCAACTGGACCATTCGCTTAGTTTTGTGTTTTGTTTTCGTAGAAATAGTGTCTTCAAAGAATCAAAGCAAAGGAGTCTTTAATAGGTTGTTTGCAAGTGAAATGTGACTCTCCCAGGCCAGGGGCACCGTAAGAGACGCGTCACGACATAGCTGGTTTCTGGCTGAGCTCCCGAGCTGCTTGCCATTCCCAGGAAGCCACTGCCCCCTTGCGTCTCAGCGCTGGCCAGGCTTACCCCGAGATGCGGAAGAACACTTGGCCGAAAAGTCTGTAAAAGATTATTGGTGGGCTATTTCTGGCTCTTAGATTTGTTGGTTCAAATAAGATTTCCTTTCATCTCATGGCTTTTTAAGTTTAATCATTCTTCCTCCCCATGAATTTTTAAAAGGCATATTTTGTTATAATTATCAAAGTAGTGTATACTTCTTGAAGAAAAATTCATGTAGAATGATTTAACTTTGTTAACGTTTTGATGTATTTCTTCCATCGTTTTTTTTTTTTTCTTTCTCCATATAAGGAAACCTAATTTTACTTGGGGATAGGAAAAAAAGCCACACAACTATGAAATCTAATTTTATCATAAATGTTATGTAAACATGATCTCTTCTCCACAACAAGAAAATCAACTTTTGAGATTGCTAGAGTACCAAGAAACAGATTGCCCTTTTCTCTCAAAAAATATAAGACACAAAGGATAGCACTTTAGATCATAGAGCCTTATAAAATTTGCCTATAGTTTCAATCCTGTGAATTACACTGTGGTGAATGCAACTATTAGACACATTAAATTGAGTATTATCTCATTTTCAAGACAAAAAAATAAAATCCTCTGCTCTAAAGTTGGCCTGTGGAATTGGGAAATTTGGCAGTCTAAATGATCCAGTGTGATGTATCATATTTCTAAATGTTGTGTAGATTTGTTGCTTCCTCCCCACTTTAGAGAATGTAGAAACAAAGGGTTAGATCTGGGCATGCCAGGAGGAGCTGAGAAGGAGTCCTTTGTTTCTCCAAGTTCCTTTTCTTCTATATCTTAATTGTTGTTTGTACCATCTAGATGTGCATACAATACAACATAAATATGAATGTATGGTGTCAGAGTGAGTCTGTGGCTAAGAACTGGAATGAGCTAAGAGGAAATTTAATGTCGCTTTAGCTGCTTTATATGATCCTTTATTCTCTTTGGAGACCTTGTGACTAAGAGGATATTCCAAAAGAGCCCTGGAACAGGAGTTCTCCATTACTTTGACTCATAGATCACTTTAATTCTATAGGAATAAAGTTCCATAGGCCACCTGCATGTCATACAGTTCCATAGGCCTTCCTGTATGTCACTTAAGTGAAATGTAGATAGGGGCACCTATGTGGCTCAGTCAGCTGAGCATCCAACTCTTGATCTCAACTCAGGTCTTGATCTCAGGATTCTGAATTCAAGCCCTGCGTTGGGCTCCATGCTGGGCATGGAGTCTACTTAAAAAAAAAAAAGGGATGTAGACGTTTTACCATTTTCAACACAGAAAAATAAAACTTCCTTCTGTAAATATAACCTATGGGAATTATGTAATTTGGTCTTTTAAATGATCCAGTTATTGGGGATTGCAAATGGTCATTATTATGCACACACACAAAATAATAATGCACAAACCTGAACAAGTTTACCAAAAAAGTCTGTTGAATATTAAACTGTTAATTATGGTATCTCAAAGTCTCTGATCACTGTTATTACACATTTTTATTTGTTAATATGCTTGTAATCTGTGCCCTGTTTTTTGTGCTCTGTTTTTTATTTTTTAAAAAGATTTTACTTATTTGAGACAGAGACAGAGATAGTGAGAAAGCGGGAGTGGGGAGGAGAGGGAGAAGCAGGCTCCCCACTGAGCAGGGAGCCCGATGCAGGACTCGATCCCAGGTCCCCGGGATCATGACCTGAGCCGAAGGCAGATGCCCAACCGACTGAGCCACCCAGGCGTCCTGAGGTTCATAGCTTTAACTGTTCTGGCTTGTGGTTTCTCTTACCTTCTCAGTTGACTGCCTGCACTCTGATAGAGACTGTTCAAATGAATTCCTCATGCCCTAAGGAAATTTGGCAATTGTATTTCTCATCTATCTACTCTAGCTCTCTCACGTCTTTGCCTGCTTCCAAAGTGGGGAGGGCAAATTACAAAGCTGAAAGCTAATGCCAAGCTAGGATTTACTGATAATTATTATCTTGATCTCTACCTATCAGACCCAGAGAGACAATGTCATTTTGAGTATTGCTCCTCAGTTTTTTCCATCTGGAAAATGAGAACATTAAACCAGTTATATACCTAAGTCTGCCCCAGTTCAAACACTAGGAGTCTGTATTTTATACGTGGGCTCCATAGACAGAAAAAGTGTTTGATTTAGCCAAGAAAAAAACATTCAGTGTGTCAAAACAACTTTATACCTTAAAAAATAAATAAGAAAAACAAAGTTCTTTCTCTTTTTTTTAAGATTTTTTTTAAGATTTTATTTATTCATTTAAGAGAGAGAGAGAGAGCACATGCAGGGAGGAGGGGCAGAGGGAGAGGGAGAAGCAGGCTCCCCACCGAGCAGGGAACCCTATGTGGGGCTGGATCCCAGGACCCTGAGATCATGACCTGAGCTGAAAACAGTCACTTAACCAACTGAGCCACCCAGGTGCCCCAAAACAAAGTGATTTCTTAAAAATAAGTATTATTCAGGAAATATTCAAATAAGCAAGGATGCAGACCCCCTTATTTCAAGGCTCACCACCTGGGAGAGCTTGCCTCCAGCCTCTATTGAGAAAGTGGCTTGTCCCTGAAGTTGAATGAGAATGATTAATGTCGAACCATTCAACCTGCTTTGCTGTCTCTCAGATTCTCCTCTTCAGAATACTCTTGCCATCCTAAATCTGGCCACGGAATGCAGAAGCCAACAGAACAGAACTGACTTTAGCTAGTGAGCCCATAGCACTCTTTAAGCACCTACTGTGTGCCAGACCGGGACTATAGTGGAGAACATAACCTTGTGGAATTTATAGTCTACAGTAGACATCAGAATCTTGGTTTCTAGAACTTTGACTTGTTCTGCTTTTCAAAGAAACTTTAAAAAGTGATCCTGTAGACTCTGCATGGACGGGGTATGTTTTATTCATCACTGTATACCCAGTGCTCAGCATGTAATAGATATCCACAGATGTTCACAGCATACATGAGTGGATGATCAGATATAAAGTGGATACTTAATAAAAAACCTAAACCAAGTTTAAGGTATGCTCCTAGAATTGCTCAAGATTACCTGGGCATTTAATGCTGTTCTCTTTTTCAGAGTAACATAGGAACACAAATGAAATTCCATGCTGGGCAAGAGTCAAAAAGCTTATTTTTCTTGTGCTGTGTGGGTTGTGTGTTTGAATTATCTTGCCCATTTGCGGGGGGAGGGAAGGAAATTCGGGGAGGTTAGTGGTTTTGTTGTCATTATTTTGTGAGGCCTCCCAAACATTCCTTCTATCAACAGATATGCTCTGTGCTAAGCACTGTCCCAAGCATAGAAGATACCATGATGAGTAAGCATGATGACTGGCAAGATCTCTATCTCTGGGAGCTTCTATTCTAGAACTCTCCATAGACTGTTGTACCATTCTTTTCACTGCTTACTGTGGGTGACTATAATTACTACATATCACTTCTATAATCAGAATATTTTTTAAGAGGGGAATTACTTAATAAAGGGTGGATACAAATCTGAATTTGTAATACAACTCTGAACATATCTGGGGCAGCACTGCTTCTATTACACAACAATGGCAGTGAAAAAAGACCAGGCACTCCCTTTACCACAAAAAGCACATAAATAAGTACAACCCTGTCAGAAAGAAATTTTGCAGTCTCTTTCAACATTTTTTTTAAGTAGGCTCCACACCCAACATGGAGCTTGAACTCACAACACCAAGATCTAGAGTCACATGCTCTACCAACTGAGCCAGACAGGCATCCCTCTTTCAACATTTTAAATCTGTCTGTCTTCTAACCAAGTAATTCCAGTCTTATAAGTTTATCCTAAAGATTGCTTGCACAGGGGCGCCTGGGTGGCTCAGATGGTTAACTGTCTGCCTTCGGCTCAGGTCATGACCTCGGGGTCCTGGGATCGAGCCCCGCTTCGAGCTCCCTGCTCAGCCCTCTCCCACTGCCTCTACCCCTGCTTGTGCTCTCTCTGTCTCTCCCTGTCTCTCTCTCTCAAATGAATAAAAAAAAATCTTAAAAAAAAAAAGATTATTTGCACAAATAAAGAAGGATACATGGACCAAGATGGTACTGCAACATTATTTGTGATGGTGGGAAATGGCAACCTCAATGTCCATCACTAGGGGATTGCATAAATAAATTCTGGTATGCCCATATAATAGAATACAATGCAGGTCTTTTTTAAATGAAGTAGATCTATATGTAATGACTTGGGAAAATATACATGATATATCGTTAAAGGGCCAGGGATAAGTCAAAAAAGCAGGCTGGTTGGTTGGTTTTTTATTTTATTTATTTATTTGACAAAGAGAGAGAGCATGAGCAGGGGGAGGGGCAGAGGGAGAAGCAGGCTCCCTGCCAAGCAGGGAGCCCAATGTGGGACTCGATCCCAGGACCCCAAGATCATGACCTGAGCCGAAGGCAGACACTTAACCAACTGAGCCACCCAGGCGTCCCCAGGCCGGTTTTTTTTAAAAGTATAGTTTTCTATAAAATAGCCAATAGCACCTTACATAAAGAGTTACAACAACATTGTGAAATAGGTATTGTTATCATCCTCACTTTACATATGAGGAAACAGAGTTAAATCATAACTTGCTCAATGAGTACAGACATGTGACTTTGAACTCATGTGCTTAGTCACTGCTATATCCAGGAATCACTTCTCCCTTTAATTAGACTTGTTTAAGTTGGGGTTTTTCCACTTTCAACCAAGAAAATCCTAATAAACAATCCAAATATAGCTCAGTAGAGACTAGATAAATAATAGCACAATAATATAATGGAATACTAGGTAGCTTTTAAAAAAAAGAAACTACGGGGCACCTGGGTGGCTCAGTTGGTTGAGCGTCTGCCTTCAGCTCGGGTCATGATCTTGGGTCTCAGGGTCCTGGGATCGAGCCCCGCATCAGGCTCCCTGCTCAGCAGGGAGTCTGCTTCTCCTTCTCCTCCCTCCCTGCCACTCGTGCTCACTCTCTTGCTCTCTCAATAAATAAAATCTTAAAAAAATAATAAAAAGAAATAAACAGAAGAAACTACATATATTAATATTAAAATAAACCTAATATAAGATAGAAAAGCAAGTTTATAGAAGATATATGTAAGTATATGTTTTAAGATAATAGACAAAAGTTTATACAAAAAAGGTTGGAAGTATTAACAGTTAAATGTCATAAAAACAATACTAAAGCAAAATTCTTATAATACATATTTACACTTGTGAATCTCTTTTGAAATATCATTATTATTAATTCTTTCTGACTATAAAAGCCTTCCCTTTCATTGTAGTAGGGAGTGGACAGGAGAAGAATGAGACTAAAACAGAGAGACCCTTTTACTTTACATGCTTCCAAATTGCTTGAATTTATTAGAAGAATTTATGTGATAACAACCCAACTCAAACTGCTATAAGCAAAAAAAAAAAAAAGTGTGTAGGGAGGGAATATTGAATGGACAGTGGGCCAGCTCACAAAATCCAAGGAAAAGCTGTCCAGCTAAGCCTAAACCATGGCAAGGTGGGCAACAGGAGGCCTCAGCCCTAGAACCAGAATATCGACTTTCACCAAGAGCCTCTGGGTCTTTTGTCTCCGCTTCCCTAGGCATGTCGGCCTCAGGCCCTCCTACTATAGTCTTTCTCCATGGTGAGGGGTCACGACTTCCTGCAGCTCCCCCAGGCACAGCCTCTCAATCTCACCACCGAGAAGGAAACAGGCTCTTCTTCCGAGGATGGACTCTGAATGGTCACAAACCCACTGCAGACCAACCCTGTGAGCAGGGTAGTGGGAATTACGACTTCAGCTTACCTCCAGAGTCGGCAGCTCTATTCAGCCAGAAGTTGGGAGTGGGGTGGAAAAGGAGAGGGGAAGACAGAAGCAATGTTTCTTTAGGGCAGAAGGGAGAGGTGCTGGGTACACCAAATGATTAATGTGTACTACACGAGCATAAATTTCTCTCAGAAAAAAATTTTAGAGCTATTTTCACCTTGTGTATGTGTAAATATATATTTTTTTCAAGTGACAAGGAGTGTGTACAATAACGTTCTCTGAAACAGTTTTATAATCATTAGAAGTTGTAAACAACCTATAGTTAACATCTGTTGATTTTTTTTCCTCTTGGATTGTCCCCTTTCCTCCCTCCGGACACAATGCACCCAATGTCCCATGTCAGCTGAACCAATTCTACACCACCGTACTTCCTGTGACCACAACAACCGGCCTGAAGCGTGGATGTGTAATCTAACATGAACCAATCAGGGTCTTTGTCCAGGACATTTTCTTTTCAGGTAGTACTAGTGTTGGGGCTGTGACTCTAGAAGATTTTTTTCACCTGGAGCTGGTAGAAAAGCATTATTTCCTGTCAGGTCAGGAAGCTGCCAAGATAGAATCTGGAACTTCCAATTTTGTCTCTTACACGTGAGGTGGGGCCAGCCTAAGAATGAAGCTGTTTATGCCAAAATAAACAGAGATGAGGGGCGCCTGGGCGGCTCAGTCGGTTGAGGGTCTGCCTTGGGCTCAGGTCATGGTCCCAGGGTCCTGGGATCGAGTCCCATATCGGGCTCCCTGCTCAGCGGGGAGTCTGTTTCTCCCTCTCCCTCTGCCCCTCCACCCCGCTTAAGCTCTCTCTCTCTCTCTCAAATAATAAATCTTTTTTAAAAATTACAAAAAAGAAAATAAAACAAAACAAAAAACCCAGAAATGAGACATGAGGACATGGGGACTCCTGATGCATTAGAGTCCCCAGTTGCCTCTGAGGCAAGTAAATACTAAATCTAGCCTCTGACGCTAACACTACCCTGCTCGCTCTTCTGCAAATACGACTACATGGGCCAATTAACTCCCTCTTTAGCCTAAGGCTGTTTGAGTTGGGATTCTTCCAGCTTCAACCAAGAGAATCCTAATAAACAATCTGAATATAGATCAATAGAGGCTGGAAACCTTATGGCACAATAATAAAATACTATGTAGCTTTTGAAAAGAACAATCTATATTAACGTTTAAAAAATCCCCGCATCAGGCTCCCTGCTCCACGGGAAGCCTGCTTCTTCTTCCTCCCCCACTCCCCCTGCTTGTGTTCCCTCTCTCACTGTGTCTCTCTCTGTCAAATAAATAAATAAAATCTCTAATATAAGGAGAAAAGCGAGTTTATAGGACAGGAGTATGTGTGTATACGTGTGTGTGTGCCTGTGTTTCTGTGTGTCTATATGGTTTGATATACACACACATACTTAGGGAGAGTGAAAAGGACACAATGTTCCAAAAGGTTAATACTGGTTACCTCTGGAGGCTTGTATGGGCATGACTTTCACTTTTTAAATATACTTGTGCATTTCTTAATTTTCCAAAGAGGATATACTACTTTTATAAAATGAAAATTTTAAGCCAAAAATAACTACAGAACATGAATTGTAACCCATGTATGTTATACAACTTCCCGCTTTGTTGCTTCTGTTCCATTTAAGAAACAGAGGGCTGGGCATTTGGAGACCCAGGCTTCTAGTCCAGATTTTCACTGTGTTCTATAACCTTGGGCAAGGTGGTTTGCTTCTGTGGGCCTCAGTTTCTTTCTCTCTAAGAGGGATACTGGAAATAACAGCAGCTACTATTTCCCTGGTTTCTATGTCCAAGCACTGTGCTAAATAGCTTCCTCTCAACAGCTCCCTGAGTTGAGCATTACCCCGTTTTCCATATATGAAAACCAAAGCACAAGTGTTGGAATCAGAATTCGAACTCAGGTTTAGCTGATGCCGAAGCCATATTCTTTCCACTACACACTCTCTTAGCCACCTCTTGCCTCATGGCTCATGGTTTCCTGGTGCTAGAAGCTAGCACTTACACCCAGGACTTGACCAAAATCTTCCACCTAGAAACATCATTCTAAAGTAATCCCCGTCACCTTTATCATTGCTAACGTTTATTCTTATGTTGTATCAAACTCGAAAACAGGATGTTGCAACCAGTACTACTGATATTTTGGACTGAAAAATTCTTTGTTGTTAGGAGCTGTCCTGGGTGCTGTAGGAGGTTGGCAACATCTCTGGCATCTACCCACTAGATGTCAGTGGTGCCCACCCTTCAACTGTGACACCAGAAATGCCTCCAGACACAGTGCCAGGTGTCCCCTGGGGGGGGGGGGAGTCACCCCAGGGTTGAGAACCCTGCTCTAAAAGGAGGAAAAAGCCAAGTACCTGCATTAACCCTGATGGGGAACTATTGAAAGAAGACACTGAATCTAGGAAATATTTCTACCCACATGATTCTGTGACTTACCAGCTCGCGTTACAATCTCACGCTCCAAGTGTCTCATGGGTGTGTGTCCTGTGCAGAACACTGTCCCACGTACCTATACATTAACTATGAAAGATGTGCAGGAAAGGGGAAGGAGAATAAATCTTGCTCTCTCAATAATGACTCCACTTCGCCATTATGAAATTCACCTTTGAGAGAAGAGCCACCAGGAGCCTGCTGAGTAAGAATGGGTATTCAACAGAGAACAGCACTACTTGAAGACAATGCTGATTTTATTCCAGCTAAATAAAGCAATGCACAAGGCACCTGGGTAATAAGCTTAACTCAAGGGGCAAAAGCCAAGAAACAAGGATTTTTTTGTGTTTGTTTTAATTATCAGTCACTGCACATAGCTCTCTTCCACACCTCCTCTCAGAAAGTGTGGGCTAACAAATCCCATGCAAAGGAACATAGGAAAGAGAAAAGGGGAAATGGAATTCATCCAGCATACTGTTGAAGGTGGTTTCTCTAAGTTCTCTTCTATAAACTGCTCCATCAACATGGTCCACTCCGGATTATTTTAATATCATGCCCATCTTCCCTGCAAATTGAACAACCATAAAGACACACTTATTACCCACCATACTGAAACTGTCCTGCTCTTTGTACCCAAAAGACCCATGTCATTACACATTAGATTCCTTCTTTTTTTTTTTTTTAAGATTTTATTTATTTATTTGAGAGAGAGAGAGAATGAGAGACAGAGAGCATGAGAGGAAGGAGGGTCAGAGGGAGAAGCAGACTCCCTGCCAAGCAGGGAGACCGATGCGGGACTCGATCCCGGGACTCCAGGATCATGACCTGAGCCGAAGGCAGTCGCTTAACCAACTGAGCCACTCAGGCGCCCCACATTAGATTCCTTCTAAGGGGATGCTGACTTAATCATTTTTAGAGCTAAACCTGGTAAACAATGAATGTGAAAGCCTCAACTCTGCCATTTTTTCCCTGTGAGTGACATTAGGGCATCAGGTGTAACACATACTACTTAGTATTCTCCTAGGCAGAATTATCAAGACCTATGTCCCAACTTGTAATGAAGGTTGTACAGGTTACCTGCACATGCCCTCTGAATTTAAAAGAATATTCGAGGGAACATTCGGTGGAACATACAACTCTTGATCTCAGCGTGGTGAGTTCAAACCCCACACTGCGTATGGAGCCTACTTAAAAAAAATTTTGGGGCGTCTGGGTGGCTCAGTTGGTTAAGCGACTGCCTTCGGCTCAGGTCATGATCCTGGAGTCCCTGGATCGAGTCCCGCATCGGGCTCCCTGCTCGGCAGGGAGTCTGCTTCTCCCTCTGACCCTCCTCCCTCTCATGCTCTCTGTCTCTCATTCTCTCTCTCTCAAATAAATAAATAAAATCTTAAAAAAAAATTTTTTTTAATAAAAAATATAGATAAATAAATAAATAAAATAAATGACTATTAGATATTTCACACAGTTTAACTATTAGATATACTCTTAATTTGGGGAAACTGCCCATCCATGGATAGTAACATAACCTGATTATCTGGCCTATAGTTGGTTAATCACAAATGCCATTCTCTAACTTTGACCTGGAAAATGCACTGAAGGAGTCTGTCTTTCTAAATGTCAGTTTGAAAACAGATAATGTCACATTTGATTCTGACATCCAAGAAAAGAGTTGCTACTTCCTAAGTAATCAAAAATCAAGAAAAGGACTAAAGAAAACTTGACTAGTCTATACTGTAAAATTATGATTTTACCTGATTTTCAAACACAGAGTACACTCATTGGGATAAGTGGACATGTCGCTTCCACACACGGGGCTAAAGTCTCTGGGACATCCTGGTAATTTATACTGATTGCAGCTTGGCTAGAAAAGAGAAAGGAGGACAGAAATTACAGAACTAAGACATTCTCATCACAAAATAGCTGAGGGTGGGCGCCTGGGTGGCTCAGTCGTTAAGCGTCTGCCTTCGGCTCGGGTCATGATCCCAGGGTCCTGGGATCGAGTCCCACATCGGGCTCCCTGCTCAGCAGGAAGCCTGCTTCTCGCTCTCCCACTCCCCCTGCTTGTGTGCCTGCTCTCGCTATCTCTCTCTCTGTCAAATAAATAAATAAAAAATCTTTAAAAAACAAACAAACAAACAAAATAGCTGAGGGGAAGACAAAGTCCCAAGTCTCCTAGATTTCCTAGAAACATCCTACAAAAATATTTGTTTTCCACACACAAAATGATTTTTTTTTTTCAAAGATTTTTTTATTTATTTATTTGAGAGAGAGAGAATGAGAGACAGAGAGCACATGAGAGGGGGGAGGGTCAGAGGGAGAAGCAGGCTCCCCGCCGAGCAGGGAGCCCGATGCGGGACTCGATCCAGGGACTCCAGGATCATGACCTGAGCCGAAGGCAGTCGCTCAACCAACTGAGCCACCCAGGCGCCCACAAAATGATTTTTCTAATGCAAAAACCAGATGCAACATTGAAGCAATGATTTAATACCTACTATGTAAGAAAAGGACCTCCCCAGTCTGGCTGATTTTTATTTATTCATTATTTTTTAATTTAATTTTATTTATTCGTTTAGAAAGGGAGGGGAGATAGGAGGGAGAGACGGAAAGAGAGACAGAGAAAATCTCAAGCAGACTCCACACCCAGAGCAGTGCCCGATGCAGGACTCGATCTCACGACCCTGAGATCATGACCTGAGCCAAAATCAAAAGTCAGACGCCCAAATGACTGAGCCACCCAAGTGCCCCAGTCTGGCTGATTTTTAAATGAAATTCCAAGACAGACCAACATACCCACTTTCCAATCCTCTAGCTTTGTAATTTGCACTCTACTACTATCTCCACATTAATGTTGTTACATTCCACCTTAATCCCTTGACATAATGTCAAGACAACTCAGGAATCTAATGTTTTATTCTGGACCTTTAAGATACTGGCATGTAACCAAGAGCACCCAAAGAAAGCAAGAGGTTCATAACTGGACCTTCCTTAGGGGTTGTTATGGGTTGAATTCTACCCACTCAAAAAGTGATGTTAAAGTCATAACCACCTCAGAAAGTGACCTTATTGGACATAGGGTCTTTATATAAGGAATTGAGTTAAAATGAGGTCAGTAGAATGGACCCTAATCCAATATGACTGGTGTCCTTATAAAAAGGGAAAATTTGGACATAGAGTCACAAACAGAGAGAAGATCACGTGAAGGCACAGAGAATGCCATTTACAAGCCAAGGAACCCGTGGGACTACCAGAACCTAGGGGAAAGGCATGGAACAGATTCCCCTCCCCCCCACCCAGCCCTCAGGAGGAACCAATTCTACCACCACCTTGATGTAGGACCTCTACCCTCCAGAACTGGGGGACAATCAATTTCTGCTGTTTAAGCCCCCCAGTTTGTGGTGCTTTATGACAGCAGCCCCAAGAAACTGATGGGGGTCATGGCACTCAATCCTGGGATTAGATGGATTTGAGGCCAGGCAGATAAAATATCTTGCTGTTAGCTTCTCATCTCCAGCAGGGCCAGGACTAGACGTGGTCATAGTGATCAGACTATGGTGTGCAGAGTCTCACTTTAACAAAGGTCAAACATATGGCCCGCTACCTTTCTGTTTTATATATTCACATTTATATATATATACTTGTTTTAGTAAATCGTGATCACTTTTCCTCACTTCAGAATAAAAGAGTCACCCTGTTTTAGCACTGAATAAATGCAACCATGTTTCTATTGATATTATCTGGATTTATAAAGACCTAAACAGTGCTGGCCTGGGGCCAACCTCTAAAGTACAAGAGGTTTTGTTGACCCTTTCCATCCTCCGTTCAGCCCTCATTTCGGAGCTTGATGTGCTCCCCGGGGCTCAGCAAGATGATGCCTTGTAGGGCCGCTCTCACAGGCCACATTGTAGGATGGCAGCACCATGCGCTCCTATTTTAAGTCTTTGTTACTTGCAGCCGAATCTAATCCTAACTGATACAAGAGATAGGACCTTTCCTTTGAATGTTTCAACTGCAGCTGACCCTTGAACAACATGGGTTTAAATGTATTTTCTCTTCCTTATGATTTTCTTAATAACATTTTCTTTTCTCTAACTTATAAAAATACAGATAAGATAAGGATGTAACACATACACAAAATGTGTATTAATCAACTCTTTTTTTAATTTTTTTGTAGAGAAGGAGAGAGAGGGAGGAGTGCAGGACGGGTAGAGGGAGAGAGAGAATCTTAAGCAGACTCCACACCCAGGTCAGAGCCCAAGGAGGGACTTGATCTCATGACCCTGAGGTCATGGCCTGAGCCGAAATCAAGAGTCAGATGATTAACCGAGCCACCCAGGTGCCTCTAATCAACTCTTTATGTTATCAGTAAGGCTTCTGGTGAACAGTAGGCTATGAGCAGTTAAATTTTAGAGTCAAGGGCGCCTGGGTGGCTCAGTTGGTTAAGCGACTGCCTTTGGCTCAGGTCATGATCCTGGAGTCCCTGGATCGAGTCCTGCATCGGGCTCCCTGCTCGGCAGGGAGTCTGCTTCTCCCTCTGACCCTCCTCCCTCTCATGCTCTCTCTCTCTCATTCTCTCTCTCAAATAAATAAATAAAATCTTTAAAATTAAAAAAAAAATTAAAAATAAATAAATAAATAAATTTTAGAGTCAAAAGTTATACTCAGATTTTTGACTATGGGAGGGGGGATCAGTACTCCCTAACCCCCACATTATTCAAGGGTCAACTGTAATTAAGAGTTCTTTGTGCTATCACTACAAAAATGATACCCATAATAAGTCCACACATAATAAGTCCATGATTTCCTGTTTTGGTTTCTTTAAAACAGGATTTCTTGGGGCACCTGGGTGGCTCAGTTGTTAAGCATCTGCCTTCAGCTCAGGTCATGATCCCAGGGTCCTGGGATTGAGCCCCACATCGGGCTCCCTGCTCCGTGGGGAAGCCTGCTTCTCCCTCTCCCTCTGCTTGTGTTCCCTCTCTCGCTGTGTCTCTCTCTGTCAATAAATAAATAAAATCTTAAAAAAAAATAAAAATAAAAAAATAAAATAAAACAGGATTTCTCAATCATAATTCACATTCTGGACCAGATAATTCTTTGGGGTGGGAGGTTATCCTGTCTGTTGTAGGATATTCTCTATCCACTAGATGCCAGTGTCATCCCCCCTATCATGAGAATCAAAAATAACAGTCTAAATGTCTGCTAGAGGGCAAAATTGCCCCCGGCTGAGAATCACTATTTTTTTTTTAAAGATTTTATTTATTTATTTGTCAGAGAGAGAGAGAGAGATCACAAGCAGGGGGAGCAGTAGGCAGAAGGAGAGGGAGAAGAAGGCTCCCCGCCGAGCAAGGAGCCCGATGCGGGACTCGATCCCAGGACAATGGGATCATGACCTAAGCTGAAGGCAGATGCCCAACCAACTGAGCCACCCAGGCGTCCCTGAGAATCACTATTTTAAAATACAGTGAAAATTTAAGGGACACCTGGCTGTCTCCGTCGGTAAAGAATGTGACTCTTGATCTTGGGGTTGTAGATTCGAGCCCCACGTTGGGTATAGAAATTATTTAAAAATAAAATCTTAAAAAAAGTACAGTGAGAATTTAAAACAACGTAATATACAATAGTTGTTTCACCTACACCTAATTCAACAGCAATTTTGTTTAGCAATTTGTCTTTTAGCAAGTCTTTCAAAAGCATTCAATTCAGTCCTCATATAAACTATGACTTTATTTCTTTACACTCATGTTTATGTTGTCCTTACATTTTTGGTTAAAATAAGGCTGGTAACTGCCATAACAGGCTTGTGAACTCACACACTTAAGTATGGGTAGGAATACAACTACACCGATGGGAAAAAGCCTACTGGCATACAAGAGAGTAGGCTATCTGTAGCCAGTAAGTGATCATTGTGCTGTGGAGATTGTTCAGAGAGAAAGGAGAGGGTCGTTTGTGAGTTGCTTAAGTGGAAGGGGTTCAGTGAGTGTTTAGTGTTAACAACTAGCCCCGGAGGACCCAGAGAAGGCTACCTGTGCACGTCACCTCAGAAGCTTAAAAACACTGATTTAGTACCATTTGCAATGACAAGGATGGAGCTAGTGAGCTAGGCAAAAGGAGTCAGAGAAAGACAAATACCATATGATTTCACTCAT
This sequence comes from Mirounga leonina, assembly GCF_011800145.1. NCBI lineage: Eukaryota > Metazoa > Chordata > Mammalia > Carnivora > Phocidae > Mirounga > Mirounga leonina. The sequence goes on along the minus strand of NW_023270323.1, from coordinate 36,465,848 downwards.
ATGTGGAAATTAAGAAACAAAACAAACAAGCAAAGGGAAAACAAAACTGAGAGGGAGGCAAACCAAGAAACAGACTCAACTATAGAGAACAATCTGATGGTTACCAGAGGGGATGTGTGTTGCGGGGGGGAATGGGTGAAATAGGTGATGGGGATTAAGGAGAGCATTTGCTGTGATGTGAAATTAAGAAAAAGATCCATTTATAACAGCATTAAAAAGAATGAGCACCAGGTGATGAGCACCAGGTGATGTATGGAAGTGTTGAATCACTATATTATACACCTGAGAGTAGTATTACACTGTATGTTAATTAACTGGAATTTAAATAAAAACTTTTTAAAAACTTAAAAAAAAACAAAACAAGAAATTACTGATTTGGGGCCTCATGCCAGACCTACTCAATTAGAATCTCCAGGGTTAGAATCCATGTGTCTAGAGGTCCCTGAATTCTGATTCAGCTAGGACTGGGTTTAGGAACTGCTGTTCCCAATGATCTTGACATCCAGTCCACTTAGACTATGTATGGAACCTAAGGAGAATACACTGAGACACACAATTTGGCACACAATTTCAGGGAACCCCAGCTCTAGACCTTTCTTGCGTCCCCATTTTTAACCAAAACATATCTTGCCTATGCCCACTCTCTGACTGACTAGATAAACAACTAATCAAAATCAATCTATTTAGCCTGCAGGTCTTAGGGTTTTTTATATTCAACAGAAGCTTTCAAATGCTTTCATCTCAAAGAATGACTAATATATGGATTTTGAGGAGGACTAACAGGCTGGTAAGGAAGTTTTGTTTGTTTTGTTGTTTAAGCAGAAGACCTTTGATGTCTCTCAGATCCCCAAGGGATCTACCCAGCTGGAAGACAATGTTGGTATTCCAGGCTGTTTCCAGTCTAATTCTAATGATTTCAAAGCTAGCTTTGGCTATCCACCATTTAACTTTATTAAATTCAGGTTACTCACTTCCTGGATTTACTCTGAGCTGAGACATGAGGCTTTATGAACAAATACTTTTCACTCTTACCAATGAGGTCAAATAATTTCATTAATAAATTATGCCCCCACTAATCTTAGTTTTATAATAAAAAATTATATATATATATGTTATATATATATATTTACATATATATATAAAATTCATAACAAGTCCACCATCTAGGGAGGCTCTAAATTACACCCCACAACATGCCAACTACAGAGGAGAGTTTACCCATGGTAGACTGCTCCTCAGAGCTTTAGAAGACACTCTCATTCTGGAAGAGGACCACATCACATTTTTTTTTTTAAGATTTGTATTTATTTATTTATTTGTCAGAGAGAGACAAGCAGGGGAAGCAGCAGGCAGAGGGAGAAGCAGGCTCCCCACTGAGCAACGACCCCAATACGGTACTCGATCCCAGGACGTCGGTATCATGGACTGAGCCTAAGGCAGATACTTAACCAACCGAGCCACCCAGGCATCCCAGTCACATCACATTTTTACTTATTCCTTAGAATCAATTTAATTTTTGTAGAAGGATGTGATATGCTTCTAAGTAATTCTCTGAGCTTTATACTCTGAATCTTTTCTTTTGAAAGGTTCTCAAATACTTTACCAGATATATCCCCTCATTTGTTTATTCAATAAATGAAAAAGATTTTAAGATAGATGTTAGAGAAGTACAAAGACAAATTGAGTCCTGCCTGTAAGAAGTTCAGTGTAGAGGGTGCCTGGGTGGCTCAGTTGGTTAAGCGACTGCCTTTGGCTCAGGTCATGATCCTGGAGTTCTGGGATCAAGTCCCACGTCGGGCTCCCTGCTCAGCAGGGAGTCTGCTTCTCCCTCTGACCCTCCCCCCTCTCATGTGTCTTCTCTCTCTCAAATAAATAAATAAAATCTTTAAAAAAAAAAAAAAGTTCAGTGTATAGTAAGAAAATAAAAAATACACATGGAAAAAAATAAAATAATTTTGAAAAAAGAAATATACATGGTGGTAGATAGAATTTAGATTAGAGAGGTTTGAGAGAATGTCTACCTCAAGGAAATACAGCAGACTAACCAAAGGCACAGTGGTGAGGGAAGTGTTTGACCTGAGAGCAAAGCAGTTTAATTTAAAGGAGCTTCCAACACTCTTTCATAATAAAAACACTCAACGAACTAAGCAGAAAAGAGAACTTCCTCAACCTGAACATCTATAAAGATCTTCTATAAAAGAACATCTATAAAACCCCCACAGCTAACATTATACTTAATGGTGAAAGACTGAATGCTTTTCCCCCAAATTAGGAATAAGACAAGGATGTCCATATTCATTTGTTCTATTCAAGATGGCATAGAATATTCTAGCAAAGACAATTAGGCAATAAAATAAATAAAAGGCATCAGATTGGAAAGGAAGAAATAAAACTATTTCTGGTTTATATAAAATTTCTCTTTATATAGACAGGTCTGAGGAATACAAAAGGAACTATTACAACTAAAAAACAAGTCCAACAAGACTGCAGGATACAAGATCAATATACAAAACTCAATTGTATTTCTATACACTTGCAGTAAAACATCTGAAAATGAAATTAAGAAAAAGATCCATTTATAACAGCATTAAAAAGAATAAAATATTTAGGAATATATTTAACAGAAGAAGTATAAGAATTAAACACCGGGCGCCTGGGTGGCTCAGTTGGTTAAGCGACTGCCTTCTGCTCAGGTCATGATCCTGGAGTCCCTGGATCGAGTCCCGCATCAGGCTCCCTGCTCGGCAGGGAGTCTGCTTCTCCTCTGACCCTCCCGACCCTCCCCCCTCTCATGTGCTCTCTCTCTCAGTCTCTCTCTCTCAAATAAATAAAGAAAATCTTAAAAAAAAAAAAAAAAGAATTAAAAACCAACAACTACAAAACATTGTTGAAAGAAATTAAAGACCTAAATAAGTGAAAAGGCATCCCATATTCATGGATCAAAAGATTTAACTTTCTTAAGATAGCAATACTCCCTAAATGGTTCTACAGGTTCAATGCAATCCCTATCAAAAATCCCAACTGCCTTTTTTGCAACAGAAATTGGCAAACTGATCTTTAAATTCATATGGAAAGGCAAGTGACCCTGAAAAGCCAAGACAATCTTGAAGAAAAAGTTGGAGGATTCACACTTTCCCATTTTGAAACTTACTACAAAGCTACAGTAATTAAAACAGTGTGGCACTAACATCTGAAACTAATATAACACTGTATGTTAACTACTCTGGAATTAAAAACAAAACAAAATAGGGGTGCCTGGGCGGCTCAGTCAGTTAAGCACCCAACTCTTGGTTTCGGCTTACGTCATGATCTCAGAGTTGTGAGATGGAGCCCCACATTGGGCTCCCCACTCAACAGGGAGTCTGCTTTCCCTCTCTCTCTCTGCCTGCCCCTCCCTGCACCATGCCCTCTCTTTCTCTCTAAAATGAATAAATAGGCATGCCTGGGTGGCTCAGTCAGTTAAGTGGTTAAGTGGTTAAGCATCTGCCTTCAGTTCAGGTCATGATCCCAGGGTACTGGGATTGAGTCCCGCATCCAGCTCCTTGCTCAGCAGGGAGCCTGCTTCTCCCTCTGCCTGCCGCTTCCCCTGCTTGTGCGCTTGCTCTCTTTCTTTCCTTCTCTCTCTCTCTGACAAATAAGTAAATAAAATCTTTAAAATGAATAAATCTTAAAAAATAATAAAACAAAAAACAATGTGGCAATAGCATAAGGATAGAAGAGCACAAGCTATGAGAAAGCAGTGGAAAGTACAGGCAGAAAGATAGGCTGCAGTAAGGACACTCTGTGAACATTATTATCTAGATAATGTTCATAAAATGTCTAGTACAAGATATAACCATTAGACCAAGGACCTTTTGAATCATCAAAGAAACTATTAAAGGAAACAAAGTGCTGAGGCCTTCAAGGACTGAGCTATTTTCAACCAAAATTTACAATTTTGATCTGCATCAAAAAGTCTGCCTTAGAATCTGATTTCTGAAGAGACAGTCAACAGTTTCAAAAGTGGCAGGTCCAAAAAAAAAAAAAAAAAGAACAGGTGGCAGGCCAGACTTGAAAACCAGCCCCAACCCAAACCGTCTGGACTTCACTATATTAGTGGAAACAATTCAGGTGGTTTCCTACTTACTGTTCTGTATTCTGAATGTTGGTCAAACTCAGAGCTCAAAGAGTCCAAAGAGACTGCAAGAAGAAAACAGACATTAAAGTATATGATTAAGGTCAATTCTTACTCTTTTAGAATCCAGCCTGTGATTTATCCCGGCCACACCCTCTCCCGTTCTCTTAGATGCCTACCTTCTTTGATCAGCCCCCATTGCCCAGCCCCACGCCCCCAAAGAAGGGTATTGTTTTCTGGCACCTCTCCTGGCAGACACACAGAAGTAACACTTGGTCCAGGTTCTGTAATTGACCTCCCTAACAGGCTTGCTTGAGAAAGAACTTCGGAGCTACGGAATAAAAGAGAAGGAACTCTTAATAATTCACGATATTCTTCTCCTCTGTGGCTCAGGGTAACAAACGCAAAACTTAACGTTAGGCGCTACCGTTTTAACTCCAGTTTCGCGTGGGCGTCAAATCTGGCCGGACTAAAGCCCCTTTCTCATAAGCCTCAGCGTGCCTGGCGCGCTTGGCATTCCCAAGCCCTATTCCCGTCCATCTCCCGCAGAGGTTCGGTAGGGCCACTGTGTCCATAAAAAAACAACTTCTGATCTTGGGTTCCAGATAATCTGCTTCAAGGGAGAAAGAGCAGACAGCAGGGTGTCGCGACGAAGGAGCCGGGAGCCAAGGCCAAGCAAGGACGAAAGCGCATCACTGCCTCCACCGCCACCCGCCAGCCCTGCACGCCCCGCAGTTCGCGCTCCCTAGACGACCGCAGGCCGCGGGAACCGCCAGTAACGGGTGCGCCGAGGGCCGCCAGGGGGCCGGGATCCGGGGTGGGTAGCCCGGGGGCCAGACCCACCCTCTGATACTCCTCCACGCCACCCGCACCCCGTCCTGGCCGACCAGGCCCGGTGAGCGGTGAGCGTTACCTGCCAAGTCCCCGGCCAGGAGCAACAGCACCAAGCGCACGGCTAAGAGCGCCATGCTCCCTCTGTGGCCAGCCGTCAGGTCACCGCCCGCTCCCGCGACGCGCGACGAGCACCGCGCGACCAGGTCGGAGGGGCGACAGGCTGGCCTGGGGGAAGGGGCGGGGGCGGGGCTACGGGGGGAGGGGCCGTTGTTACCCCCACCCTGCCGTCCCGCCGAGGATGGGGGTGAGCAATTAAGGGCAAGGTCTCTCCCGGCCGCAAACAGGAACCTCGTGAGAGCCCTGGGGGCAACTCTGGGGGCTCTGCCAGCCAACCCCTACTTCTTCAGCATCTACTCTGTCCGAGGCAGTGTTTTGGCGCTCGACTAAACAAAGGGGGTCCCCGCTCTCGGGAAGTTTTCTAGTGTAGGTGTTGGGGATGGGGTGACGCAGGAAATACCAGGTGAGTCCACGCAATAATTTCTCAAATTAGGTGCTAGAGGGTGTTGGGAGAAGGGGAAGACTTTCAGAGGCGGCATTTGAACTAGAAACTGAAGGGTGAGAGAAAGGAAGCCCGGTGAAGAGGAAAGGCTCAAGGAAAAGCCAGTGCAGAGATCCCGAAGCAGGAACCAGCTCAGGGTTTCAGCTGGAGCCGCTGGTGAGGGACAGGGAAGGGGGAGGGAGGTGGAAGCCAAGGCCAGTAGCCCGTGTGATGGTGTAGGCCACGATAAGGAATTTGGACTTGTTCTGGTTGCAGAAGAAAACAGCAGATCAAAGGTATTTGCGAATCATGGATCCAAGCCCAGTGAGAGAGTATAGCAGAGGTCCAGATCAGAGCCCTGGGACACTCCTGGATGCAGAGGAGTGACCCATGTGGAGAAGAAAGCTGTGAAGGAGGAAGAAAACCAGGCCAGAGTCGGGTTAGGGAACACTGGGGAGGTAATGTGAGCATATCACTAGCTGCCGTGAGGCTGAGAATTTGGCAGACTGAGCATGGTCATGGGCTTTAGCAAGATATAGTCACTAATGGCCCTAAGAAGGACTAGTTCAGAGAAGTGATGGGGTCCAGGGCCCAAATGGCAAGGGTTAAAAGGGATGAAGTGAGAAAGTGGAGACAGAAAGTTTAGATAACTCTTGGGAGTTTGCTATAAAAAGGAAGCCAGATATGGGCAGGAGGTAGCCTACGAGACTTCCAAAATGTCTTTTGAGGGTCCCGTCAAAGCTCTCCAATGTCTTCCCACCTTGCTAGGAGTAAAAACGAAAGTCCTTACTATGGCCTCTAAAACCTCTGCTGGTCTCTTACTGTTCCTCCTTGACTCACTCTTCCCAGCTACACTGGCCTCCTTGCTCCCATCCAGGGGCCTTAGCATTTGCTGTTCCCTCTGCCTAGATATCTACATAGCTTCTTCCTTCCCTTCCTTTTGTCTCTGTGCAAACAGCCCCATACCAGAAATGCCTTCCCTGACCATAAATAATAAGTTAGTAGGGGCGCCTGGGTGGCTCAGTCGGTTAAGCGTCCGACTTCAGCTCAGGTCATGATCTCGGGATCCTGGGATTGTGTCCCTTCCCCTCAGGTTCTCCACTCAGTGGGAAGCCTGCTTCTCCCTCTCCCTCTGCCCCTCGACCCACTTGTGCTCTCTCTCTCTCTCAAATAAATAAATAAAATCTTAAAAAAAAAAAAGTTAGTACTGCCCCCTTCCTATTCCCCTTACCGTCCTTTGTTTTCCCTACCCATGGAATTTATCTTGACTTTTTTTTTTTTTAAACTTTGTGACACTCTCTACTTGTTTAAGCTCCAAGAGGGGAGTAATTCTTTTTTGGTTTACTGGTTTATCTCCAGCACCTAGAAGAGTGCCTCACATGAATCTCAGCAGCTCAACAAGTATTAAATGAATAAGTGAGGGATTCCTAGGGAATCAGGACCTTACCTAAAAGGACGGTCAGAATAAAACAAATCACTAGTGTGCATAAGCAAAATGGCTCTTTGGGTTAAGGAGGAGTTAAACCTTAATTCCTGGGTTTGTATGCATTCATTTTTGCAGCATCGCATAACATGGCTGTGAAGAGTTTTGCAGTTGAAGACTCAGCTCTGCAAGTCACCAAATGAGCTCTGAACCTCAGAGCTTCCACTTCCGCCTTCTCCTTGTAAAATGGTAGTATAATCATAGAATCTTGTGAGTATGAAATGAGGTAATGTACATAAATGTGCTGAGACATGGCAGAACTCAATACATTTTAGTCCCTTTCTATTTTCTCCACGATGGCATTTGTCAAGAGGGCAGTAACTCTGTTCCTAGGCAGTCCGGCGTCTGCTCCTATTTCAGGTCACATTGGCCATCGTGTTGTCACAGGGCCATTGCAGTCTGGATGCAGCAACATTGTCTGTCTCTCTTTCTTGCCTATCCCTAGTGCCTAGCACTGGGCCTGGCGCAAGCGCAGTAAATGTTTGCTGAATTAGTGAATCTCGGAAACGTTAAACTGACATCACAACGAGCAAATAGACCAGAAAGGGGGAGGCATAGGATCCAGGAAACAAGAAATCAAACCCAAGAAAGAGTTGTTAGGGTAGATCCTAATCCAATATGACTGGTGTCCTTATAAGAAGAGGAGATTAGGACACAAACGAAACAGAGGGAGAACCTTGTGAGGATCCAGAAGACAGCCATCTGCAGTCCAAGGAGCATGGCCTAGAAGAAAGCAAACCTGTCAACACTGTGGTCTTGAACTTCCAGCTTCTGGAACTGCAAGAAAATACATTTCTGTTAGTTAAGCCACTCAGCCTGTGGTACTTTGTTATGGCAGCCCTAGCAAACTAGTATATGAATGTGATAAAAATAAATAAGTAAATAAATACATGCATGCATCATTTCATATTAAAAGATTTCATTTTAGGAAATTTAACAAAAGAAAGCTTATTTTGACAGAAACACATACATTAATGCTCTCTAACAATAACTCATATAGTATTGGAGAATAATATTGATTTACTGATTTTTTTTCTCCCTAAACAAGCACCCTTTGAGATACTTGCTAATTCTGAATACAAATTTTGGTAACTGTTCAGCAAATCTGAATGAGAAGTTTGGAGAAAGAGAAATAATTTTACTAAAGAGGCACAGCAAGTTAGTGAATTGGCAGATCCATTTCTTTTCTGCTTCCTACGCCTCTGTGTCAAATGCTGACCCTGTGAAATATTCCCTGTATCGGTTAGGGTCCAGTCTAGAAAACAGGAGCCTCACTAGGAATTCTCCCAAAGAGAATTGAACATAAGGCATAAGCCAGGCCAGTATTGGAAAACTCAAAAAGGCAGAAAGGGAACAATGAGGTAACACACAAAGATGGCAACCTCAAGCCATAGGTATCACCCCTAGGTCTGGGGAGAAAGAAGAGGTTGAGATTATCTAGAAATTCGGAGGAGAGTTGCCAGAAAGTGGAGACTCAGACCTCTGAGCAGGGATGTTGCGAGCCTAGTATTGATGGGTCTGAGGGAGCACAGTGAGGCCGTCTGAGACGTGTGACAAAGCCAGAGACTGGAAGCAGCTGCTACAGCCAGTGAGGGGACATTTGGGTGGGGAGGGGGGCGGGGGACCCCACTGGAAGAAATAGCCAGCATGCAGGATCAAGTCTCTCCTCGGTCCTGCCTTGCAGGGTCCCCCTAACACATCCTGTTGGAAACCTCAGGAAGCCAGCTGGCAAAGCAGAAATGAATTCTAGCCTCACAGAGTCCGGAAGGGTGGTTTCAGAGCTGATATGCGATAATCTAATGACTGTCACAGTCTCGTATCCCACCCTTTGATTTTAGCAAGCTCAAGTACTGGGATGAGAAGACAATATGCAGTTTTAAACTCCATCTGGCACCACACCTGGCTGAGTTCTGACTAGTGTCATGTTTGAGGCCAGAGGGTACATTTGGAATGAGTTGTGTTAATTTCTGAGTCACATAATGTAAGTTCTTGGAATAAAGGCCATAAAATGAAGATGGCTTATTTTGCCAAAGACTTTCATCAAGGACTATATATGTTATATATATTATACACACACACACACTCTCTCTCTCAACTTTGTTAGATTTCTATTGCCAAATAACAAATACTTGCTTATAAACACCTTTGTCTCTGATGCTTCAGGAATACAAACTGAAATCTGAGCATAGACTCAGGAACAATGCTTAGAGTTGTGTTAGTAGGAATTTCAGCTTCAAAAAGAAAGCCATTGGGGCACCTGGGAGGCTCAGTCGGTTAAGTGCCTGCCTTCGGCTCGGGTTGTGATCCCAGAGTTCTGGGATCGAGCCCCGCATCGGGCTCCTTGCTCAGCGGGGAGCCTGCTTCTCCCTCTGCCTGCCACTCCCCCTGCTTGTGCTCTTTCTCTGACAAATAAATAAATAAAAATTAAAAAATATTAAAAATAAAAAAGAAAGCCATTTACCCCTCAAGATAGATTTATTATAAATGTATGTGGGTGGATGCTGCTGCCTTCATGTAATTTGGTTCCAAACAGTGATATTGCAACTTAGAAATATTTTACACCATGGTGTTTTCATATAGTCGTCTCCGCATTTGTTAACCAGAAACAAGAGTCAACATGTTTTGTAAAGGGCCAGAGAGTGAATACTTGAGACCTTGTGGATCAGGCAGTCTGTCCCAATGAGGCAGCACTGCCATATTATAGTACAAAAGCAGACATAGACCATAATTCAAAGAAAGGGCATGGCTGTGTTCCAGTGAAATATGAATTTAAGTGTAAAATGTGAAACTGTTAGATTTTAAATTGCATCAAAAAGAATTTAAAAAGCACAAAAAGCATAAAATATGTAGGAATAAATTTAACCAAGGAAGTAAAAGACCAGTACTCTGAAAACTATAAAATATTGATGAAAGAAATTGAAGATGACACAAAGAAATGGAAAGATAGTCTGTACTCATTGACTGGAAGTTCATATCGTTAAAACGTCCATACTACCCAAAGCAGTCTACATACTAGGTATTTATCCAAAGAAAACAAAAACACTAACTCAAAAAACATATGCACCCCTATATTCATACCAGCATTATTTACAATAGCCAAGGTATGGAAGCCACCTAAATGTCCATAAGTAGATGAATGGATAAAGAAGATGTAATATACGTGATAGAATATTATTCAGCTATAAAAAAGAATGAAATATAGGGGCACCTGGGTGGCTCAGTTGGTTAGTGTCAGACTCTTGATTTTGGCTCAGGTCGTGATCTCAGGGTCCTGAGATCGAGCCCCATGTCAGGCTCCCTGCTGGGCCTAGAGTCTGCTTAGAATTCTCTCTCTCCCTCTTCCTCTGCCCCTCCCCCTGCTTGAGCTCTCTCCCCCCCAAAAAAATTAAAATTAAAAAAGAGAAGAAAAGAAAAAATAATGAAATCTTGCCGTTTGTAATAACATGGATGGACCTAGAAGGTATTATGCTAACTGGAATAAGCTAGACAGAGAAAGACAAATATATATGATTTCACTTATATGTGGAATTTAAAAAACAAAACAAGTGAACAAACAAAACAAAACAGGCTCATAAATACAGAGAACAAGCAGAGGAGCGCAGCGGAAGTGTGCTGGGCCCATAAATACAGAGAACAAACTGGTGGTTGCCAGAGGGGAGGGGGGTGGGGAGATGGGTGAAATAGGTGATGGGGATTAAGAGGTTCAATCCTCCAGTTATAAAATAAACAAGATACAAGGATGTAATGTATACATTACATAGGGAATTTAGTCAATAGTATTATAACAACTTTGTATGGTGACAGATGGTAACTGGTCTTATTGTGGTGACCAATTTTTATAAAGTTTTTTTTTTAAGTTTATTTATTTACAATCTCTAAACCCAGTATGGGGCTCGAACTCACAACCCTGAGATCAAGAGTTGCACGTTCCACCGACTGACCTTGTAAACCTGAAACCAATACAATATTGTATGTCAATCATTCTTCAAAAAAGAAAAAAATCTTCAAAAAAAGATTTTAGAGAAAAATATAGCAGAAAACCTTTATGGTCTAGGAAAAGTGTTCTTAGACTTGACATGAAGAGCATGATTTACAAAAAGAAAAATTGGTTAATTGGTCCTCATCAAAATTAAAAATCTTTGCTCTGTAAAAGACCTTGTGATGAGGGGGCGCCTGGGTGGCTCAGTTGGTTAAGTGTCTCCCTTCAGCTCAGGTCATGATTTCAGGGTCCTGGGACCAAGCCCTGCCTCAGGCTTCCTGCTCAGCAGGGAGTCTGCTTGTCTCTCTGCACCTTCCCAACTCATTCTCTCTCTCTCTCTCTCTCTCAAATAAATAAAATCTTTAGGGGCGCCTGGGTGACTCAGTCAGTTAAGCGGCTGCCTTCGGCTCAGGTCATGATCCCAGCGTCCTGGGATCAAGCCCCATGTCAGGCTCCCTGCTCAGTGGGGAGTCTGCTTCTCCCTCTCTCTCTGCCTGCCTCTCTGCCTACTTGTGCTTTCTCTCTATCTCTCTGTCCAATAAATAAATAAAATCTTTATTAAAAAAATAGACCTTGTAAAAAAATTTAAAAATTTAAAAAATTAAAAATATACCTTGTAATGAGGATGAAAAGACAAATATAGACTGGGAGAAAATGTTTGCAAACCACATATCCAGCAAAAACTTTTATCTAGAATATATAAGGAGATCTCATAACTCCAGAGTAAAAAAAAAAAAAGCTGATTAGAAAATAGACAAATTTATGAGCAGGCATTACACGAGAGAGGATATATAGATGGCGAATAAACACAGGAAAAGATGTTCAACATCATTAGCCATTAGGGAAATGCAAATCACAATGAAATACCATTACATAGCCATCAGGATGGCTAAAATAAAAAATATTAGTAACATCAAATGCTGTCAAGGTTGTGGAGAAACTGGATCATTCACTGTTGGCAGGAATGTCAAACAGTACAACTATTCTGGAATACAGTTTGGTAGTTTCTTAAAAAAACTAAGCATGCAGGGGCACCTGGGTGGCTCAGTCGTTATGCATCTGCCTTCGGCTCAGGTCATGATCCCGGGGTCCTGGGATCGAGCCCCGCATCGGGCTCCTTGCTCAGTGGGAGGCCAGTTTCTCCCTCTCCCACTCCCCCTGCTTGTGTTCCCTCTTGCTGTGTCTCTCTCTGTCAAATAAATAAATAAAATCTTAAAAAAAAAAAAAAAACTAAGCATGCAAATACCATATGACCCAGCAATTGTACTCTTAGGCATTTCTCCCACAGAAATGAAAGCTTGTGTTTGCACAAAAGCCTGAACATGAATGTTCATTGCAGCTTTATTTCTAATAGCCAAAACCTGGAAACAACCTAAGTATCCTTTATCAAGTGAACAGCTAAACTATGGTAATTCATACCAGAGTACTACTCAACAGTAAACATGAATCAACAATTGATTCATGCAACAATGTGGGTGAATCTCAAGGGCATTATGCTGAGTTAAAGAAACCCAATCTCAAAAAGCCAAAAAACAGACAAATAGTGGTCAAAACTCAGAGTTTACTGAAAGCATTTTTTGCTAGCTCATTACATACGGTTCTCAGAATTTTAACTTACCAGCAAATTTAAATTATACTAATTTATCAAGAAGTATTTTAATAATCAAGAATTATCAAGAATTATCAAGAAGTATTTATGACTCGGGGCGCCTGGGTGGCTCAGTTGGTTAAGCGACTGCCTTCGGCTCAGGTCATGATCCTGGAGTCCCAGGATCGAGTCCCGCGTCAGGCTCCCTGCTCGGCAGGGAGTCTGCTTCTCCCTCTGCCCCTCCCCCCTCTCATGTGCTCTCTGTCTCTCTCATTCTCTCTCTCTCAAATAAATAAATAAAATCTTTTTTAAAAAAAAGTATTTATGACTCTTACCACAAAGAAATGTTTAGAGCCCTCTTTGAAATATAGGTAGGTAACCTCCAAGGTCACAATTTGGAAGTTAAAAAAAAAGTTTTTAAGGGGCGCCTCGGTGGCTCAGTCAGTTAAGCATCTGCCTTCAGCTTGGGTCATGATCCCAGGGTCCTGGAATGGAGTCCCGCATCGGGCTCCTTGCTCGGCAGGGAGCCTGCTTCTCCCTCCCCCTACTTGGTAATGTCTCTCTCTCTCCGTGTCAAATAAATAAATAAAATCTTTAAAAATAAAAATTTTAAAAATTTGTTAAGATAATTATTCTTTTTTTTTAAGGTTTTTATTTATTTATTTGATAGAGAGAGAGACTGAGAGTGGGAACACAAGCAGGAGTGGAAGAGGGAGAAGCAGGCTTCCAGCCGAGCAGGGAACCTGATGAGGGGCTCGATCCCAGGATCCCAGGACGTTGGGATCATGAACTGAGCCTAAGGCAGACGTTTAATGACTGAGCCACCCAGGCGCCCCAAGAGAATTATTCTTTAAATGAAACCATACTCACTATCCAGAAGGATATGTGATTCTAGAAACGTCATTTATTTTATTCATTTATCCATTCCACAAATATTTCAAAACGCTATAAATGCACTGTCCCAGGAACCAGATTAGCAGTGAGCAAAGCCTACTAAAAATCCCTGCCCCCTGGGGCGCCTGGGTGGCTCAGTCAGTTAAGGGGCTGCCTTTGGCCCAGGTCACTGATTCCAGGGTCCTGGGATCAAGCCCCACGTCAGGCTCCCCACTGAGCGGGAGCCTGCTTCTCCCTCTCCCTCTACCTGCCACTCCCCCTGCTTGTACTCTCCCTCTCTCTCTAATAAAAAATAAAAAATCCTTAAAAAAAAAAATCCCTGCCCTCAAAAAGCAGGGATTAATTCTAATATCTAGTGATATTACTATGATAAAAGGCCCTTAAAAAAACAACTACAGGGCGCCTGGGTGGCTCAGTTGGTTAAGCGACTGCCTTCAGCTCAGGTCATGATCCCAGGGTCCTGGGATCGAGTCCCGCATCGGGCTCCCTGCTCAGCGGGGAGCCTGCTTCTCCCTCTCCCACTCCCCCTGCTTGTGTTCCCTCTCTTGCTGTGTCTCTCTCTGTCAAATAAATAAATAAAATCTTAAAAAAAACCAAAAAACAAAACTACAAACTGTTCAAGTAATGGTCACCATCAATGTATATATAGCCCACTCCTAAATGATTACAGAAGACCCATGGGTCAGAGAATGTTTTTATAAAAATTTAGTCAGTATAGTAAATCAAACCATATAAATAGCATAAGTATATGTTGTCATTCCTAGGCTTGTCTTGGACCAGCATTTTATCAAATCTCATCTAAATAGAAATTACTGAGAGTCATCTGGCTGGCTCAGTTGGTGGAGCATGAGACTCTTGATCTCAGGGTCATGAGTTCAAGCCCCATGGTGGGTGTAGAGATTACTAAAAATAAAATGTTTAAAAAAAAAATTATTGAAGTACTAAAGGCACTGTGGAAACTTTAACTGGGTCCTCTGAATCCAAGCCAAATCTTTGTGGGGCTTTCGAAAACGTAGTTTCTTTTCTTAAAAATTGTTATTAACATTAACAAAAAATGAGTTTATTCTTATTATTTAAATGAGAATGTTTTCTAAATTTCTCAATTTTAATTTCTAATCTGATTAAGCTTGATAGACATAACAGGAAACACTCTTTGAGATCTTCAATAATGTTTAAGAGTATTAAAATTTGGTATAGGGGCCACCTGAGTGGCTCAGTCGGTTAAGCATCTGCCTTTGGCTCAGGTCATGATCCCAGAGTCCTGGGACTGAGTCCCGCATCAGTCTCTCTGCTCTGTAGAGAGCCTGCTTCTCCCTCTCCCCCTGCCTGCCGCTCCCCCTGCTTATGCTCTCTCTCTCTGTCAAATAAATAAATAAAATATTTTTTTTAAATGTGCTTGCAACAATGTGGATGAAACTAGAGAGTATTATGCTAAGCGAAATAAGTCAATCAGAGGAAGACAATTACTATATGATCTCACTGATACGTGGAATTTAAGAAACAAAACCTGAGGATCATAGGGGAAGAGAGGAAAAAATAAAACAAGACGTAATCAGAGAGGAAGACAAACCATAAGAGACTCTAAGTCATAGGAAACAAAGAGGATGGCTGGAGGAGAGGTGGGTGGGGGAATGGGGTAACTGGATGACGGACATTAAGGAGGGCACGTGATGTAATGAGCACTGGGTGTTATATAAGACTGATGAATCACTGACCTCTACCTCTGAAACCAGTAATACATTATATGTTAATTAATTGGATTTAAATTAAAAAAAATAAAAAATAAATTTAGTCTAGGTCTCCAAGACCAAAATATTTGAGATCATCTGCTGTATGAAACAGATATTATGGGACGCCTGGATGGCTCAGTCATTAAGCGTCTGCCTTCAGCTCAGGTCATGATCCCAGGGTCCTGGGACCGAGCCCCACATCGGGCTCCCTGCTCAGCGGGAAGCCTGCTTCTCCCTCTCCCACTCTCCCTGCTTGTGTTCCCTCTCTCACTGTATCTCTCTCTGTCAAATAAATTTTAAAAATCTTTAAAAAAAATAGATGTTATGCCCATTTTATGGTTATTGTAGTGGGGCCCAAAGAAGATCAAGAAGATATCTTTTAAAAGACAAACCCGGGGCGCCTGGGTGGCTCAGTTGGTTAGGCGACTGCCTTCGGCTCAGGTCATGATCCTGGAGTCCTGGGATCGAGTCCTGCATCGGGCTCCCTGCTAGGCAGGGAGTCTGCTTCTCCCTCTGACCCTCCTCCCTCTCATTCTCTCTGTCTCAAATAAATAAATAAAATTAAAAAAAAAAAAAGACAAACCTAATTCTGTCTCCTTTTCCTTTCTATTCAGCTCTGTGATGTAGATACTCACTTCATCCTCTGAAACGAACATATCTTACTGTATAAGTTTGGCAGCCCAACATGTATATTCCTTATTACCTCTGTCATAAAGTTTAAACTTTTAAGAAAAATTATTGAAAACCTGGAAATAAGGCAAAGTATTACTATGTACCTTTTCAAAGTCTGGACTGGAGTATTGTCTAAGAAGCCCGAGTGGGGCTCATCTGACTCTACATCTTATTTGGCTTGTTATTTACTGTCGACAGGGCCTAGAGTCTGTAAAGTCAGATATTAACCTGGGGGGGTAAGTGGCAAATGATACTGTCAGGTAGAAAAGGTAACTCCAAAGGTTACCACGTTCTTACTCTGACGATAGAAAGCAGTGCTGGTTGCCTGTGATGTTGCAGTCTTATTCCCAAGTTCTTTTCCCCACAGACTGTGTATTTACTAGTGTCTTCCATTCTCCTTGGAACTGGGTTTCCTGTCCTGCTGGCTCCCTCACTAATGGGTTAAGTAAAAAGAACAAATAAGAGGCCAGTTTGCATCACACACGCGGAGGGAGGTGGTTCTGATTTGGGAAGACCAGCGTGTAGGACGGCCAGCGTGACTTCTCGAGAGAAAGCCAAGAGTTCAGTTTGCTTCTTCAGCGAATCCAGGGTGAGGCTCAGGATTCCGCACTTCTGCGGGTGCAGTAGAAACAGATGCTGGTCCGCGGACCACACCCTGGGTAGCAAGGGGGTAGGCCAGAGCATAAGCGCGTGTGGGAATGGCCAGAGCTCAAAATGGAACCCGACGGAGATGAATGTGGAATTAGAACAGGCTCCTTAGGGCGCCTGGGTGGCTCGGTTGGTCAAGCATCCGCCTTCCGCTCAGGTCATGATCCTGGAGTCGCTGAATCAAGTCCCGCATCGGGCTCCCTGCTCAGTCGGGAGCCTGCTTCTCCCTCTGCCTCTGATACTCCCCCTGCTGTGCTCGCTCTCTGTCAAATAAATAAACTTAAAAAAAAAAAAAAAAAAAAACAGGCTCCCTAGTAAAAATCATCATTTTTTTTTTCTAACAATCTACATCAAACAAAACAATTCTTAAGCAGGTAGTTCACTCATTTGAGGTACTATATGCACTCACTGAATTCCAGTATAATCACAGACATGAGACTAAGCCTGGTAAGGAATTTCCTGAAAACTGTCCTCTGTTCTCCCTTAGCTCTAGATTTAGGTAAGCCAAGCTGTATTTGGTGGTGTCTACTGCCATCTAGTGGTATTGAATTGACATAACTAGTGCCTCAGTTTTCAACATGCTCCCACTTTATCTCACGATAACCTATGAGGTAGATATTGTTATTCCAATTTGTTTAAACTTTTTTTAAAGATTTTATTTATTTATTTGACAGAGAGAGAGAGACAGTGAGAGAGAGAGCACAAGTAGGGGGAGTGGGAGAGGGAGAAGCAGGCTTCCCATGCAGCAGGGAGCCCGACATGAGGCTCAATCCCAGGACCCTGGGATGATGACCTGAGCCGAAGGCACACCCTTAACAACTGAATCACCCAGGCGCCCCTAAATTTTTTAAATTAATATTGAGCTTACTGTGAGCCAGACACTATACATGAATGATCTTATTTATTCCCCATGGGGTTTTTTTGTTTTTTTTTAAGATTGTATTTATTTCAGAGAGAGAGAGAGAGAAAGCACGCACGGGGAGCACGAGCAAGGAGGGGGCAGAGGCAGAGGGAGAAAAAGACTCTGCTAAGCAGGGAGCCCGATACATGGTTCCATCTCAGGAACCTGGGATCATGACCTGAGCCGAAGGCAGACGCTTAAGGCGACTGAGCCACCCAGGCACCCCTATTCCCATTAAAAAAAAAAAAAAATTCAATGGAGTAAATGTGAAGATGTAATTGGCTTTTTAAGTGAGCCACGATCTGGCTGCATCCCATCTAGCAAGAAGAGGGAAGCCCTGAGGAGTTGTA
The DNA here is from genome assembly GCF_011800145.1 of Mirounga leonina. Taxonomy (NCBI): domain Eukaryota; kingdom Metazoa; phylum Chordata; class Mammalia; order Carnivora; family Phocidae; genus Mirounga; species Mirounga leonina. Next base: position 36,448,117 of record NW_023270323.1, on the reverse strand, counting down.
CAAAATGGAAAAGGGATTGTCCCGGGGAAGGTCACCTTCCCTTAAGGGGAAGGGCAAAGGTCTTACCATGAAGATTGCCTTATCTTCCCTTGCAGAAGCAGGTGGAGGACAGAAAGGGTCCATGTGACAGGTTACCGTGTGGGGGCTGATCAGAAAAGTCCTGACAGACCAGTTAGGGCCACGTTTCTGGGGGAGGTTGAAACTGCAATTAAATCAGGTAGTAAGCCCCAGTTTGGTGACTTGGCCTGGCAAAAGTGACTCAACTTTGGGCCTGTGGTTTTCTTTTTTAACACCCATAACAGTCTTATTTGATACTATTACCTGTGTTATTATTCCCATTGACAGATGAAGAAGCTGAGGCTTAGTGAGTGTAAGAAACATGCCCACACTCCAATAGCTACTAAGTGGAAATACCAGGATTCAAACCCAGAGAATGCACACGTCACCAACACAAACCATCATCATCACTTTCTTCTTCATCATCATCACAAAACATGGTGATTATGTGCCAGGCATTTTCCTAAACCCTTTACAGGTATTATATAATTTAATCCTTACAATTCTTAGGAGTTAAGTATAATTATTATTCCCATTTTTCTAGATAAGGAAATCAAGGCACAGAGGAGTTAAGCAAGTTATCCAGTCATCAGTAGTGAAAAGCATAGCCAGAATTGGAGCTTAGGGAATTTATTTTATTTTTTTAAAGATTTTATTTCCAAGCAATCTCTACACCCAAAGTGGGGCTCGAACTCACAACCCTGAGCTCAAGAGTCGCATACTCTTCTTCTGACTGAGCCAGCCAGATGCCCTGGGAATTTCTTTATTTTAATATTTTACTTAAAGTTAAAATTTGCTTCTCTGACATCTGTGAAAGGAATCTTTTATCCCCCATTTCTTTGTTTTTTCAGGTTTATTGAGATATAATCGATGCATAACATTGTGTAAGTTTAAGGCATACAATGTGATGACTTGATACATATATATTGAGAAATGATTACTGCAATGAAGTTAGTTAACACATCCATCGCCTCACATAACTACAATTTTTTTGTGTGTGGTGAGAACATTTAAGAACTACTCTTAGCAGGTGCCTGGGTGGCTCAGTCGTTGAGTGTCTGCCTTCAGTTCAGGTCATGGTCCCAGGGTCCTGGGATCAAGCCCTGCATCGGGCTCCCTGCTCGGCTGGGAGTCTGCTTCTCCTTCCCCCTCTGCCCCTGCTTGTGTTCCTGCTCTTGCTATCTCTCTCTCTCTGTCAAATAAATGAATAAAATCTTAAAAAAAAAAAAAAAAAGAACAACTCTTAGCAACTTTCTAGTATATATTTTTTAAAGATTTATTTATCTATTTGAGAAAGAGCACGAGCAGGAGGGGCAGAGGGAGAGAGAATCTCAAGCAGACTCTGTTGATGAATGCGGAGCCCAATGTGAGGCTCCATCTCACAACCCTGAGATCAGGACCTGAGCCAAAACCAAGGGTCGGCCACTTAACCAACTATGCCACCCAGACGCCCCACAACTTTCTAGTATTTTAACATAGTATCGTTAATTATATGCTGAATATTAGATCCCCACAACTTGTTTATAACTACAAGTTTGTACTCTGACGGTTGTCCCCTTTCCTCCACATCAGAGCCCCTGGCAACCACTATTCTAGTCTCTGTTTCTATGAGTTTGGCTTTTTTTAGATTCCACATATAAGTGAGATCTTACAGTACTTGTCCATTCTCTGTCTGAACTATGTCACTTAACATAATGCCCTCAAGGGAGCCCGGGGAGTTTTATTCCAGAGCCCATTCTCTTAACCAGCAAACAATTTAAGAAATAAAGGTAATTCAGTTCTCCTTGTTACAAAATTAATGCGTATTTAGAAAAGCAGAAAGAAAAAAATCACTCAAAATTCTATCTCTCAAACACAACCACAGTTAACATTTAGTGTCTCTCTCCTAGCCATAACTCTAAGCTACTTCATTTTAAATATGGGTGTGATCATACTATAAGAACTATTTTGTGTTCTGTTTCTTTTATTTAACATCATAATATAGGCATTTCCAATATCCCCAAACTCTTCATAATTGTTATTGTTAATGACTCCTTTATTATTGTTATAATTGGTAGTGCCTACTATGGGTCAGGTACTAGTATAAGGAATTTCTATGTATTTAATCTTCACAAAAACTCCATAGTACATAGACTGTTATAAGCTCTATTTTAGATGAGGAAGCAGGCACAGCTGGGAAGTGACATACCTAGGATTTGAACCTAGGAAGTCTGGCTTCAGAGTCTGCCATCATATAACTTTGGAAAGCAAGGATTTAAAATTGTTTAAATTTTGATACGTTAACTAACTAGAATTTAAATAAAAACTTAAAAAAAATAAATTGTTTACATTTTGAATCAGCCACTGAGAACCACATGAAAAAGCACTAAAACAATCTTTTAATAACCATTTAATTTTTTTAACAACCTTTTGCAAAGAATAATGATAATTAACGGGACACCTGGGTGGCTCAGTCGGTTAAGCGTCTGCCTTCAGCTCAGGTCATGATCCCAGGGTCCTGGGATCGAGTCCCACATCGGGCTCCCTGCTCTGTGGGGAGCCTGCTTCTCCCTCTGCCTTTGCCTCTCTCTCTCTCATGAATAAATAAATAAGATCTTAAAAAAAAAGAATAATGATAATTATTAATGATTATTATTATTAATTATATATATTATATATATATAATATATATTATTATATATATATAATTATTAATGATAAACATGTTGTTGTTAATCAAGGAGGCAAACCTGGCATATAATTAGATAAAGCTCCAAAAATAGAGAAAAGTATTAATAGTCACCATTTATCAAGTGCTATGTACTTTTTTTTTTAAGATTTTATATATTCATGGGGTGCCTGGGTGGCTCAGTCGTTAAGCGTCTGCCTTCAGCTCAGGTCATGATCGCAGGGTCCTGGGATCGAGCCCCACATCGGGCTTCTTGCTTGGCAGAGAGCCTGCTTCTCCCTCTCCCTCTGCCTGCCTGCCACTCCCACTGCTTATGCTCTCTCTCTCACTATCTTTGTCTCTGTGTCAGATAAAAATAAAATATTTTTTAAAAAGATTTTATATATTCATTTGAGAGAGAGAGAGAGAGAGAGAACAAGCAGAGGGAGAGGGAGAAGCAGACTCCCCGCTGAGCTGACAGCCTGATGTGGGGCTCGATCCCAGGACCTGGAGATCATGACCTGAGCTGAAGGCAGATGCTTAACCATCTGAGCCACGAAGGCACCCCAACTTTTTATATATATTATCTCTAATCTTCACTAAGACCGGATAGGATAGTGAATATTATTCCCTGCTAACATGGTGAGGAAAGGAGGTACAGAGAGGGAAATTTGCCCAAGATCACAAAGCTAGTAAGTGCTGAAGTCAGGTTCATACACAAATTTGTTTCTCTAAACCCTAAGTTCTTATATTCCGGCTAAACTCTACAGCTACATTGTCTAATACTGTAGCCGTTAGTCATGTGGCTATTGAGTACTTAAAATATGGTGGGGTGAATCCATGTGTGCTGTAAATGTAAAATAGTCACTGAATTTCAAAAACTACAAAAGAAGCAGCATAAAATACTGCAATAATTTTTGCATGTGTTACACGTTGAAGTTATAACAGTGTGGATATAGTGAGTTAAATGTATGATTACAATTGATTTCACTTGTTTCTCTTCACTTTTTTTAAAGATTTATTTATTTTGGCGGGGAGGGGCAGAGGGTGAGAAAGAGTCCCAAGCAGACTCCATGCTGAGTGCAGAGCCCAACATGGGGCTCTGTCCCATGACCCCGAGCCCCAACTAAGATTCGGATGTTTAACCGACTGTGCCACCCAGGTGCCCCTTCTTCTCTCCACCTTTTTAAGTGTCGTTACTAGACATATTACACATGTGGGGGGCACCTGGGTGGCTCCGTTGGTTAAGCGATGGCCTTCGGCTCAGGTCATGATCCTAGATTCCCGGGATCAGTCACCATCGGGCTCTCTGCTCAGCAGGGAGTCTGCTTCTCCCTCTGACCCTCCCCTCTGCCATGTATTCTCTCTCTCTCAAATAAATAAAATCTTTTAAAAATAAATAAATAAATTACACATGTGGCCCTCCATTATATTTCTATTGGCCGGTGCTGCTAGAGACCAGCAATCCTTCAGCTTTCACGTGCAGATGAGTCACTTGGTAAAAATGCAGATTCTGATGCAGGAAGGCCAAGGTAGGAGCCAAGATTCTGCATTTCTCCCAAGCTCTCAGTGATGCCAATGTTGGAGGTCGAGGTGGAGCACATTTGGGAGCAATGTTCTTGATGGGAGGGAGCGGGGAAGGGGGAGATCAGCATTAGACTCCTTGGCAGCACCTGTGTTCATGAGGCAGGGGATCAAAATTAAGAGACTCTGAAGTGGAGGAGGCGAGAAGTGGCCTGATGGGGTCCCGGGAGAACCGGAAGTGCATGCCGTCAGGGCGGCCACGGTGGAGTCATGCCCAGGTGAAACTGTCAACAGCCGCACATGCTAAGAGACCAAACAGGGGCCAACGGGTTTCTCAGTGAAGAGGCTCCTGACGAATGTGGTGGGTACAGTTTCTGTGAGTAATGGACGCTCGAGGCAGATTTCACAGGGTTGGGGGACAGGGAGTGAAGAGAAGTAGGGCCAATCACGCTCTTTTTTTCTACCAAGGCAAAAGACAGTAGCTAAGGCCCGATGGCAGGGACCAGTGAGAGGGAGTGCGGTGAGGCGGTGGGGGGGAGGGTTATGGGGATACTTGTTTGGTTTGGTTTTGCAGGGGTGAGACATGAGTCTGTGATTTATGCAGAAAGGGAGGGGCATGAGGGAGAAGTCAGGCCAGAGAATACTGGTGGCTTCTCTCCTAAATATACCAACGTGTTTACTGAATGTCAGCTGTGTGTCAGCTCCCGGAATAAATGACAGAGCCTCGAACCTCAAGCATCCCACAATCTTGGCTACTAAGGGATTTGTATGCCTCTCCTGTAAGACTTTGAGAAGGCAGTAAACTAAGCATGGATTAGTGATGAGCAATCTTTTCTTTTCTTTTCTTTTTTAAGACTTACGTATTTATTTGAGAGAGAGAGAGAACATGGGGATGGGCAGAGGGAGAGCGAGAACTTGGGGGGGGGGCAGAAGGAGAGAGAGAGAATCCCAAGCAGACTCCCTGCTGAGCACAAAGCCACGAACCTGAGATCATGACCTGAGCGGAAATCAAGAGTAGGACGCTTAACCAACTGAGCCACCCAGGTGCCCCTTGGTGAGCAATCTTTTCTACACAAGGCCCAATTCGGGAGACATATATATGTACATATGGTCCTCAATTTTTTTGAAATCAGGTTTAAACATTTTTTTATTTCTCAGTCACTGAAGGGTTCCGTTTTTAGGCTAAAATTCCACAAATAATGTCACTAGTAGCTACCACTGCAGTATGAGCTGACGACACCAGGTCTTTGGAGAAATGTTGAGTGAGGTGACACCACGTGGGGTTGGTGAAGGGGTCAAGACGCAGACACGGGGAAGAGATCTGGCACCAGGATACAGTTACAGACCAGGAACAACCACACAAATGCTAGCCTCTTGGAAAATTCTACAGCTGGTGGTAACTGGAGGAGGGCACCTTTTTGTGGGGGCTGTGGAATAAACCTGTAGAGTGCAGGGCCGGAGTAAGGGGGAGCTGGGCTGCCAGTCTAAGACAGAAATTTCATCCTCTCTTACCTCCTCTCAGCCTAAAAACAGTTAAAAGAGAATACAAGCTCAGGCCCCACCCAGCCCATCTTCTGAATCTGCTCCGCAGTCCATTAAGTTGCCTTCGCGATTCCCAGAAGAGTTGAAGGTCAATCTTCCTTCAATTCTGGTCCTGAAACCAGCCCTCCTGGGGGTTTGTGTAACTATTGTCCCATTGTGTCTAATTCATATGTAAATATTTTAAAGCACGGCAATCAAAGAACCAGCCCCAGGGGAGTAAACAAGCTTTAGACACACAATGAAAATGCCCTCCCCTTCCCGCTTTAAAAGTGCCCAGAGATCACAAAACCAACCCACTGAACATTCTGGGGTGCCTCTGGCGGCCTGGCTTCCCGGAGTCTCAAAACTGCCTCCTATCTGAGACTTCTTCCTCCTCCCTTTTTCCTCTTCCTCCCCAGGGAGGCAGTCGGAGCCATCTTCAAGCAGCCGGGCCCAAATGAAGGAAGAACTGTTCCAGCTCTTTCCTGCAAGGATGACATGTGCGTTCACAAGTGGTGCTTTGTAACACGTTTCTGGAGAAGGGCCTCCTAATGGTCAATTCCCAAAGCCCAACAACATATCTGCCTGGGACAGTTTTCTGACACCTGAGTCATTAAGACACACGCCCCTCACTAAGGTGGATTGAAAAACCTTTCTGTTTTCTTCCAACTTCCCTGCTGGCAGCCCTGGGTAAGCTTCTTCCCCTCAGTCTCCTCCCCAGACTTCTTTAGCTTAGCTTCATCTCCAAAAACCCGCTCCAGCTTGCCAGCATGGGGACGCCCTGCCAAGCCTTGGCCCTTCCGCGAAGCATGTCTGAAATTTCACATTCTCTGAAAGGCACACCTAGCCCTCATGAATGACTTCTTTCTCTTCACTCCCATGGTGAGATTTGTGAAACCTCCCCCCTCAGACTTATTCCTTCAGGAAATGTTTGGGAGGGCTTCCTGTGTACCTGGAGATTTTGTAAGGCACACCCACCATTCCAAGGTGGGCAGTCCCATTCCCCAAGGAGCTTGTTGTTCATTGAGGAATGACAGCATGTATAGATATCACTATATGGTGAGTGCTCTGTGTAGGATGTTCCCCAGGTACCTTGGAAAGGCAACCCAAACTGGGGGATCCTGGAAAGGCTTTCTGAAAGAGGCATGGGCAAGGGCATCCTCAGCAGGCAAGTAGGCAGGCAAAGGCCTAGAGAAGGGTCCTGGCCTAGTTAGGGAACACCAGTGGGTCAGCTGGGCTCAGGGGACAAGGTCAGGCCCAGCAAGGGGAGAGTGGGATGAGGCTGGAGTGAGGGGCAGAGACCAAAGCCAAAAAGATCTTGAGCCATGCTAAGGAGTTTGGTCATGATTCCTCAGGGCTGATGGACCATTTAAGAAAATAACTCTGGGGGACCCCTGGGTGGCTCAGTTGGTTAAGCGTCTGCCTTCAGCTCACAGGTCATGATCCCAGGGTCCTCGGGCTCCTTGCTCAGCAGGGAGCCTGCTTCTCCCTCTGCCTGCCGCTCCCCCTGCTTGTGCGCTTGCTCTCTTTCTGTCTCTAACAAATAAACGTCTAAAAAAAGAAAAAAAGAGGGGCGCCTGGGTGGCTCAGTCAGTTAAGCGTCTGCCTTCGGCTCAGGTCATGATCCCGGGGTCCTGGGATCGAGCCCCGCATCGGGCTCCCTGCTCGGCGGGAAGCCTGCTTCTCCCTCTCCCACTCCCCCTGCTTGTGTTCCTTCTCTCGCTGTCTCTCTCTGTCAAATAAATAAGTAAATAAAATCTTTTAAAAAATAAATAAAAGAAAATAACTGGGGGTTCCTGGCTGGCTCAGTCAGTGGAACGTGTGACTCTTGATCTCGGGGTCATGAGTTCAAGCCCCACGTTGGGCGTGGAGATTACGTAAAAAAATGGAAAAGACCTCTGTGGTGTGGTGAATGCATTGGTTGGGGTGGGGGGGCACAAGGGTGAAAGTGCCTCATGGTGATCTGACTCACAAAGAAACTGGACAAGGATGTCTTTTTTGAGGAGGCAGGTAGAAGGCTGTGAGGTTACCCAGGTGAGCAATGACTGAGGCCTAAACTAAACAAATTACTGTCTTCAGAGAACGTATGGTCTCTCTCCTTCATTGGAATGGAAACTGTGAGGTAGCACTTTTGTCTTGTTCACTGCGTATTAAAAGCTCAGGACTTCTAGTAGTGCCTAGACCGTAAGAGGCACTCCGGAAATACGTGAATGAAGGAATGGAAGCTGCTAGCATGTGATTGGACAGATGACTGATGGGGGGGGTGCAGGGTCGAGGGGGGCAGAATTACCTGTAATCCCTGCCCTAATGCCATGACCCCTGCAAGGAGGCACCCTCAGAGCTGGTGACTATTACTGGTTTCCTATCGTTGCTGTAACAAATGACCACAAATTTAGTGGCTTAAAAACCCACAGGTTTGTATTCTTATACTTCTTGAGGTCGGAAGTCTGAAATCAGTTTTGCTGAGCTAAAGTCAAGGTGTAGGCAGAGTGACTCTTTTTGGAGGTGTAGGAGAGAATCCATTTTCTTGCCTTTTCTAACTTTTTTTTTTTCTAACTTTCTTAACTCCTGACCTTCCTAGAATCACTCTTCTTGCTTCCATCTTCAGGTCTCCTACTTGCTCTTTTGTTCTCAAATCCCCCTCTGGCTCCCTGTTAGAAGGGCACTTGTGATTATAGTTAGTGCCCCGCTGGATAATCTGGGATAATCTCTGTCTTTCAGAATCTTCTATTTAATCACATCTGCAAAGTTCTTTTTGCCATATAAGGTAACATTCACGGGTTTTGGACATTAGGACATGGGTTATCTTTGGGGGCCATTATTCAGCCAACCATACTGACCAGCACATAAGGTGGTTACTGGGCACTTCAGTGAGCCTGCCTAGAGGTAGGTAGGACTGAACCACTTCACCTGAGAAAAAGGGAAACCTAGTGGTTAGGAGCATAATCTGGAGCCAGACTGCCCCAATTCAAAGCTTCTATTCACTAGCTGTGTGACCTTGGGTAAGTTACTTAACCTCTCTGTGCTTCAGTTTCCTCATGGATAAGATAGAGCTAATAATAAGGTACCCCATAAGGTTGCTGGCATGAGTTAATGCACAGAAAACATGTGGGTAATTAGTGCCAATGACACAGTAAGCCCTCAGGAAGTGTTAACTATTCAGGATAGCCCACTGGGAAAACCTGGGGATGCCTGATCCCACTTCTCAGTACCAGGTTTGTCAGCAGCCCAACCCTGAAGAATCAGACTATACTGGGAATCTGATGTCTCACCCATGCAGGGGAGACTGAATGACTTGGGGGTGGTGAAGCAGGACTCCTATTCAAAATGCTCCCATTGAATCTCCATCTTCAGTGCCAACAACTCCCAATTTTAGAGCATCTTTCTATAAGTTCCCTAAAAGCAATGGGGAAAGGAGCCCCCTTTCTCTTATATCTCCTTTCACTTTTTCAGTATGAGTTCCAATCCTGGCAAATTACTTCTCTGGGCCTTCATTTTCTCGTGTATAAAATAATGATAAAAATCAACATTAAAATAGTTCCTACTGTATGCCAGGTGCTGACCTAAGCACTTTATTGGAATCCGTGTAATCCTCACAACACCCCTCCCTTCCTTATAGGGACAAACTGTTACTGTCTCCATTTTACAGATAGGGAAATTGAGGACCAGAGACAAGGGACAGTCTGGCTGGGAAGTTGCTATTGGTACTTCTGCTGCGGAACCCTCAGGGCAGGCACTGTGAAGAATCATTTCTCACCCATCCCTACATCTTTAGGGGTTTAGGTCACTAAATCCCAGGCCATTCCTGGATAGGCTGAGCCTGGGTTATGTGCCCACATGTGTCCATATTCATCAGGAATTAAGGACAGACCATACCTGGCTCCTTTCAACACCCCTGACAGAGGCTGAGCGATGCCTCCAACAAGGCTCAGACAATCAGTGACTTGCCCTGTATTCATTATCTTTGGGGTGTAACAAATTACCCCAAATCATACGAACTGAAAACAAACGTTATCTCAGTGGGTCAAGAATCTGGATATAGCTTTGCTGGGTCCTTTGGCTCAGGGTCTCTTACAAGGAAGCAATTATGTTATCAACCAGGAGAGTAGTTGTCTCAAGGCTCAACGAGGTGAGGATCCACTTCCAAGCTCACTTATGTGGCTGTTGTCAGACCTCAGATCTTTGCCGGCTGTTAGCCAGCCTTCAGTTCCCTGCCACATAGGCCTTTCCAGAGGGCTGCTTACACCATGGCAGCCCCTCCCCCAGAGTGCAGGTGGAGAGAGAGGAATGCCGATGCCTTCTCAATGCAATATTTAGGAGTAAAGCAGAGAAGAGCAGGAAGAAGGAATTAAGGTAGGAAGTAAGGGCAACCCAAAGGACTGGCGAAATGGTTTGATCTTCAGTGTATTCCTTTTGTTTTTCCATATGTTAGGCAGATAAATTCCATATGGAAAAAAATATAACTTAAAACTAAAGGAAAAATAACATAAAGCTCAGGAATCCACCATGTAGCAAGAAATGAACGAATTTTCGATATAGAAAACATGCAAACATTTTAAAATGGATAAAACCGAGGAAGTCTTAACAGTTGCCATGAAATACAAGATCATTGGAACAGATGGAAATCGCCAATGCTATTATACAGCAGGTAGAAAAAAGAAAGTTGACCCCTGGACAAAATTAGTCACAGTTTGAAACCTGTAAGGTTGTGGCACACATTTTAATGGAGAGAAGTACCATCGTGTTTTGTGTTGGGGCTCCCCATTAAAGATACTCTTGGGAGCTCTCTGTGTGTACAGAATTACTTTCCATATAGCCTGAGTCCTGCGCTAGTGGCTTTCAAATGCTTTTGACCTGGACAAAGAGTAAGAAATACGTTTTTTTTTTTTTTAGATTTTATTTTTATTTATTTGAGAGAGAGCGAATGAGAGACAGAGAGCATGAGAGGGAGGAGGGTCAGAGGGAGAAGCAGACTCCCCGCCGAGCAGGGAGCCCGATGCGGGACTCGATCCCGGGACTCCAGGATCATGACCTGAGCCGAAGGCAGTCGCCCAACCAACAGAGCCACCCAGGCGCCCCGTAAGAAATACATTTTTATATAGCAACTAATGTGCACGCATTCACCCACACGTAACTGAAGTACAAGTTTTATGAAAACACTTATCCCTATTATGTTTTATTAATAGTACGTATTACACTCCAGTTTTTATATTCTATTGTATGTCATTTTAAAATTCTGGTCAAGGGGCACCTGGGTGGCTCAGTCATTAAGCGTCTGCCCTCGGCTCAGGTCATGATTCCAGGGTCCTGGGATCGAGCCCCGCATCAGGCTCCCTGCTCGGCGGGAAGCCTGCTTCTCCCTCTCCCACTCCCCCTGCTTGTGTTCCCTCTCTCGCTGTCTCTCTCCCTGTCAAATAAATAAAATCTTAAAAATAAATAAAATTCTGGTCAAGAGTCACTACACGGATTTCATGACCATTAATAGGTTGTGACATGCTGGTAGATAAATACTGTTTCGTAAGATTTTCACCCAGTTTTACCCTGAATTACAGAGAATAGTCAGGATAAAGACATAAAGCCCAAATTTACATCATCTGACTACCCCATAGGGAAAAGGAAGGGAGTCGGGTATGAAATATTTTCTTTTAAAATTTTAGTAATTGGGGCGCCTAGGTGGCTCAGTCGTTAGGCATCTGCCTTCGGCTCAGGTCATGATCCCAGGGTCCTGGGATCGAGCCCCGCATCGGGCTCCCTGCTCCACGGGAAGCCTGCTTCTCCCTCTTCCACTCCCCCTGCCTGTGTTCCCTCTCTCGCTGTGTCTCTCTTTGTCAAATAAATAAAATCTTTAAATAAATAAATAAAATCTTAGTAATTAATAAAGTTGAATCAAGTACTTTTTCTTTCTTTCTTTTTTCCAAAGGTGAAGGCAAGGGTTTCTTGGGGCTATGGCTCAAGCTAAAGGGAGACAACAGCCCCAACAGAGAGTAGTTAGACTGGCCTCTCAACCAATTACTTTTAAATTTCTTTATATATCTGTGCTTATTTCCCCGTTCTTATTTCTTATTTTGTTTTTGTTTTTTTTTAAAGATTTCTATTTATTTATTTGACAGAAAGAGACACAGCGAGAATGGGAACACAAGCAGGGGAAGCAGGAGAGGGAGAAGCAGGCTTCCCGTGGAGCAGGGAGCCCGATGCGGGGCTCCATCCCAGGACTCTGGCATCATGACCTGAGCTGAAGGCAGACGCTTAACGACTGAGCCACCCAGGTACCCCTCATTTCTTATTTTGTATATTCATGTTTTCTCCCCTTTTATTTCTTAGGTAAGTTAGTAGTTTACTGCATTTCAAAGAGTCAGTTCTTGGATTTATTCATTCTACCATTTTTAATATCTCTAACTTGTTAATTTTTATATTTGATCTTTGCTTTTCTTATGTTTTGGTCATTTAAAATTTTTTATATTCAGTGCTTAATTTGTTTGCTTCAATTTTTCTTATTGTATTAGTTGCCTATTGCTAATTGTTGCTAATAAATTACTTTAAAAGTTGGTAATGTAAAACAACATACATTTTTTATTTATTTATTTTTTTTTTTTAAGATTTTATTTACTTGTCAGAGAGAGAGCGAGAACAAGCAGGGGGAGTGCCAAGCAGAGGAAGAAGCAGGCTCCCCATTGAGCATGGAGCCGGATGTGGGACTCCATCCCAGGACCCTAGGATCATGACCTGAGTCAAAGGCAGATGCTTAACCGACTGAGCCACCCAGGCATCCCCAATATACTTTTTTTAAATCAAATCATAGTGGATACACAATGCTACGTTTGCTTCAGGTGTACACCATGGTGATTTGCCATGCTATGCTGACCACAAGCATAGCTACCATCTGTCACGATACGACACTATCCCAGTACCATTGGCTGTGTTCCCTATGCTGTCCCTTTCATCCCCATGGCTTATTCATTCTACAACTGGAAGCCTGTACCTTCTACTGCCCTTCACTCCTTTTTGCCTATCCTCTCATCCCCCTTTCCCTGTGGCAACTATCAAGTTTGTCCTCTGTATTTATGGGTCTGTTTCTACTTTTTATTTGTTTGTTCATGTGTTTTGTTTTTTCAATTCCACATATAAGTGAAATCATATGGTATTTGTCTTTCTCTGGCTTATTTCACTAAGCATAATACCCTCTAGGTCCATCCATGTTGTCACAAATGGCAAGATTTCCTTCTTTTCTATGGCTGAATAATATCCATTGTTTTTATATACCACATATTCTTTATCCATTCATTCATCAGCAGACATTTAGGGTTGCTTCCATGTCTTGGCTATTGTATATAATGCTGCAGTAAACATAGGGTTACATATGCCTTTTCAAGTTAGTGTTTTAGTTTCCTTTGGATAAATACCCAGAAGTGGAATTGCTGGATCATATGGTAGTTCTGTTTTAATTTTTTGAGGAAATTCCATGTTATTTTCCATAGTGGCTGCACCAATTTAAATTCTCACTAACAGTGTACAAGAATTCTCTTTTCTCCATATCCTCACCAACACTTGTTATTTCTTGTCTTTTTGGTAATAGCCAGTCTGACAGGTATGAGGTGGTATACCACTGTGATTTTGATTTGCATTTCCCTGATATTAGTGATGTTGAATATCTTTCCATGTGTCTGTAAAACAACATACAGTTACTATCTCATAGTTTCTGTGGGTCAAAAATCCCAGCTACACTGGGCCCCCTGCTTCAGGATCTACAGTGAGGCTGCAATCAAGGTATTAGCCAATGAAGAGTGCCTGGCTGGCTCAGTCAATGGAGCATGCAGCTCTTGAAATCGGATCATTGGTTCAAGCCCCATGTTGTGTGTAGAGATTACCTAAATAAATAAACTTAAAAAAAAAAAAGGTACAGGCCAATAACACAGTCATCTCTAGATTCAACTGGGACAGAACCACTTCCAAACTCACTCAGTGGCTCAGTTCCTCTTTGGCTCGTGGTCTGAGGTCGGCTGTTAGTTCCTTGACAGCTGGCCTTCACCATCAGAGCAGGCATGAGAGAAGAGCCAAGGATAAAAAGGACCAGTAAGATGAAGTAGCAGTATTTTATAATGAAGGAAACCAAACTATGTCACCCCAAAATATGCCTCTTTTATTTTTAAAGATTTTATTTATTTATTTGAGAGAGAGAGAGAAAGAAAACACGCATGAGCAGGGGGAAGGGCAGAGGGAGAAGTAGGCTCCCCACTGAGCAGGTAACCTGATGTGGGGCTCAATCCCAAGACCCTGGGATCATGACCTGAGCTGAAGGCAGACACTTAACTGACTGAGCCACCCAAGCACCCCTAAAATACGCCTCTTTGATATAAAAATTAATTTGAGCTAAAGACAATTGAGAAGAAGCAGATACAAAAAAGTCTCCCTGCCCTCCCCCTATTCGCCTAAAAGTAGGACATAAATATTAAAAGGTGTTCCTCTTCCTCTTTCTACCAGGAAGGACAAAAGTTAATTATCAGAGACAACCTTAGATAGACCTATAGCAGCCTGGAGATGGCATTAGAGGAATCTACATAACAAAGTTTACTAACTTGCTTTTATTTCTATGTTTATAAGATTTTATTTTGGGGGCACCTGGGTGGCTCAGTTGGTTAAGCATCTGACTCTTGATTTTGGCTCAGGTCATGATCTCAGGGTCATGAGATCAATCCCTGAGTCAGGCTCTGTACTGGGTATGGACCCTGCTTAGGATCCTCTCTCTCCCTCTCCCCCTCCCTGCCCTGCTCCCGTGCTCTCTCCTCTCTCTCTCGCTCTCTCTCTCTCTAAGGAAAAAAAAAAAGTTTTAAGTAACCTCTATACCCAACATGGGGCTGGAACTCACAACCCCAAGATCAAGAGTCATACTTTTCCAACTGAGCCAGCCAGGTGCCCCCTAACTAGCTTTTATTTGCCACTAGTTTCCCATATATTTACCTTCCTACGGTTTGCCACCTTTGGAAGTCTAAAACTACTTTCCTTTGTCCTGTCATTTTTCTACAGATTTATTGTTTGTTGAAGATACTGTATAAGCCAGAGCTCTAAGCCACCTCTTTGAGTTACTCTGAGTCCCATGCATGTATGAGATATACATGCTAATGATGTCATTTTGTTTTTCTCTTGTTAATATATCTTTTGTTACAGAGGCCGCAGCTGAGGACTTAGAAAGGTAGAAGGAAAAGGATTCTCTTTCTCCCCTGCAGTAATCTGCTTACAGAAGTTTCAATCCATCATTACTGCTGTATTCTATCC
Organism: Mirounga leonina; assembly: GCF_011800145.1. Classification (NCBI taxonomy): domain Eukaryota; kingdom Metazoa; phylum Chordata; class Mammalia; order Carnivora; family Phocidae; genus Mirounga; species Mirounga leonina. The sequence goes on along the minus strand of NW_023270323.1, from coordinate 36,433,098 downwards.
ATTAGAAGGAAATCATTAGGTCTAGTCCATGCTCAAGGGAAAGAGATTTCACAAGGGTGTGAATACAGGAATTAGGGATCACTAGAGCCATTTCAGTTCTGCTTACCACACTTACATACAGTCAATCTTTGGGTGCTTTTGCAGTTATTCTCAGACATGTGCAGAATGGCAAAAAAAAAAAAAAAATTAAATTGGCTGATGTGCCTACTCCTAGCTGAATTGAATAAGGTTGAATAAGGTGACACTCTGCCCTTTTACCTCAGCTCTCATACTATAAACAAATGTCCTTCCACAGTCTATTTAATGTCACATTTTCCACATTTTTAAAAAGATGTTGTTTATTCATTTGAGAGACAGACAGACAGAGAGAACATGAGCAGGGAAGAGTGGCAGAGGCAGAGGGAGAAGCAGACTCGCTGCTGACCTGGGAGCCCAATGTAGGGCTCAATCCCAGGACCCTGGGATCATGACCTGAGCCGAAGGCAGATGCTTAACCATCTGAGCCACCCAGGCACCCCCATTTTCCACATTTTTGTGTGGCTCTTTAATTATTTGTGATTTCACTGTTTATACCACTATATTAAGTGCTGAAGAGCTGCCTAGTGTTCCTAAGTGCAAGAATGTTGTGATATGCCATAAGGAGAAAATACATGTGTTAGATGAGCTTCACTTAGACATGTGTTACAGTGCTATTGGACATGAGTTCAATGTTAATCTATCAATAATTATGTAATAAATAAGCTGTCTTTAAGCAGAAACAGCCATAAAACAAAGTTATGTATTGATTGTTTGACAAAAATATTATGACCAGAGGGTCATAGGAAGCTAACCCTCTATTTTCCACAGGAGCAGTGATTCAGTATTTGTTAAATTAGTGTTTGTACCAACTTTAAAGAATTTACAAATAGAAAAAAAAAAAGAATTTACAAATAGGGGTGCCTGGGTGGCTCAGTCCACTAAGTGTCCAACTCTTGATCTCAGCTCAGGCCTTTTTTTTTTTTTTTTTTTAAGATTTTATTTATTTGAGAGAGAGAGAGACAGAGTATGAGCAGTGGGGAGGAGTCAGAGGGAGAGGGAGACTCAGACTCCCGGCTGAGCAGGGAGTCCATCGCAGGGCTGGATCCCAGGGCCCTGAGATCATGACCTGAGCCAAAAGCAGACATTTAACCATCTGAGCCACCCAGGCACCCCTTAGCTCAGGTCTGGCTCTCAGGATCATAAGTTCAAGCCCCATGTTGGGCTCCACGCCCCTACTTTAAAAAAAAAAAAAAAAAAAGAATTTACAAATAATAATACTACTAAAAATAACATGAATCAAGCTGTATTAGTGTTAGTATTTAAGACTGTGACTTTTCTTTCAAGCTGGGCTTTATGTGCATCTCAGCATTCTGGCGTGTAAAGTGTGTCTTTTGTTAAGCTATTATCTGTCAAACACAAACCCAGAAAGAATTGCTTTCCAAGTACCTTGAGTCCTATATGCTAGCAGTTTTGAATCCTCCTTGCTAGGCTCTGTGAGGTGGGGTGGAACTCTATAAGCTGCTTTCCTTTTCTGTCAGCTGGCTACTGCTGGGTTCTACCAGTAGGGGGCACTCGAGGGGGGCCTTGAAGGCAGGAGGAGGAAGCCAGAACTTTGGCCAGCAATGCCTTTTTACCTTGGTGGCGACAGCGGCGGCTGGTTTTAGCCTGCAGATTCTTTTCCATCCTTGCTTCCTAAATGAGCCCCACCGTAGCCTTCAGAGGCCTGAGTGTCAGTTCGCTGACCTCTGCTAGAGCATGGCAGCTGCTACCTTGGACACTACCTTGGAGTTAACCTCAGTGTCTCTTTGCTTTTTTCTGACCTTTAAGATCTGTATAAGGGATTCAATTTCCAAATTAAATCCTCTCTGCAGAGCCACCTACTAGGGTGGTGTCCATTTTCCTGGAACCTAACTGACATACAGAAATTCTTTAACTTTTTATTTTGAAATAATTTCTAGCTTATAGAAACATTGCAAGAAGAGTACACAGAAATTCTCAATACTGCTGAAATCCATCAATTTTTTTCATTTGAGGTGAAATTCACATAATATAAAATTAACCATTTTAAAGTGAACAATTGAGGGACGCCCAGGTGGCTCAGTTGGCTAAGCATCTGCCTTTGGCTCAGCTCATGATCCTAGGATCCTGGGATCAAATCTCTCATCAGGCTCCTTGCTCAGTGGGGAGCCTGCTTCTCCCTCTGTCTGCGACTCCCCCTGCTTGTGCACTCTCTCTCTGACAAATAAATAAAATCTTTTTTAAAAATTAAGTAAACAATTGAGTGGCAATCAGTACATTCACAATAAATCTATCAGCTTTTGATATTTTGCTACATTTGCTTTTTTAAAGATTTCATTTATTTTAAAGAGAGTGTGAGAGAGAGAGCGAGAGAGAAAGAGAGAGCATGAGCAGGGGATAGGGGGAGAGGGAGAGGGAGAAGCAGACTCTCCACTGAGCAGGGAGCCCAACTGCGATCAATCCCAGGAACCCGGGATCATGACCTGAGCCAAAGGCAGACACTTAACAGACTGAGCCACCCAGACACCCCTGCTTTATTTATTTGAGAGACAGTGTGCGCATGTGCACTGGGGGGAGGGGCAGGAGGAGAGGGAGAGAGAAACCCAAGCAGACTCCCCACTGAGTGCAGAGCCGGTTGTGGGGCTCAACCTCACGACCCTGAGATCAGACCTGAGCTGAAACCAAGAGCCAGACACTTAACTGACTGTACCACCCAGGCAACCACCACATTTGCTTTATAATTCACTGTCTCTGTAGATACATGCCTATACATGCATATTTATGCATTATTTTTTTTTTTAATCAACCATTTGAGAGTAAATTGCATATGTCACATTCCTTTACCTCTTACTACAACTACATGAACTTTTGAAGAACAACATTTCATATAAAACCTTTGGTACATTACTTTTACCTATAATCTGTAATCCCACTTTGTGAATTGTCTCAATAATCTCCTTTATAATATTATTTTTCCTATTGGTTCCAGACCCAGTCCAGGAAGACGTTTAGTTGAATTTAGTTGTCGTGTCTGTTTAGTCTCTTTTAATGTGGAATAGTCAGTGTTTCATAGCACTGACATTTTTAAAAGAATACAGGTCAGTTATTAGAGTGTTCTTCAGTTTGGGTTTCCTTTTGAGTACAGTCTGGTTTTACATTCCCATAAGTGATTTGTGACCTTTTCAGGATATCACAAAATATGTCTGTCTCTGATGGTGATGTTAATTTCGATCATCCAGTCAAGGTGTTGTCCAGTTTCTTCACTGTATACTCTTTTGCTCCTTGCAACTAATAAATAATCTGTGAGGAGACACTTTGAAACCATGAAAATATCTAGAAATTTCATAATATTTACCTTCTGTACAGTTTGCAGTTCCATCTTGGATCTTCTCTTGGATTTTTCTTTGAGTCAAAGTTATTGTAAAGAGAGCTTTCAAACTGACAAGGCAAGAAACAACAAATGTTGGAGAGGTTGTGGAGAAAGGGGAGCCCTCTTACACTGTTGGTGGGAATGCAGGTTGGTACAGCCACTTTGGAAAACAGTGTGGAGGTGCCTCAAAAAATTAAAAATAGAGCTACCCTATGACCCAGCAATTGCACTCCTGGGTATTTACCCCAAAGACACAGATGTAGTGAAAAGAAGGGCCATATGCACCCCAATGTTCATAGCAGCAATGTCCGCAATAGCCAAACTGTGGAAAGAGCCGAGATGCCCTTCAACAGATGAATGGATAAAGAAGATGTGGTCCATATCTACAATGGAATACTACTCAGCCATCAGAAAGGATGAATACCCAACTTTTGCATCAACATGGATGGGACTGGAGGAGATTATGCTAAGTGAAATAAGTCAAGCAGAGAAAGTCAATTATCATATGGTTTTACTTATTTGTGGAACATAAGGAATAGCATGGAGGACATTAGGAGAAGAAAGGGAAAAATGAAGGGGGGGAAATCGGAAGGGGAGATGAACCATGAGAGACTATGGACTCTGAGAAACAAACTGAGGGTTTTAGAGGGGAGGGGGGTGGGGGGATGGGGGATGGATAGCCCAGTGATGGGTATTAAGGAGGGCACATACTGCATGGAGCACTGGGTGTTATACGCAAACAATGAATCATGGAACACTATATCAAAAACTAATGATGTATTGTATGGTGACTAACATAACATAATAAAATTTAATTTAATTTAAAAAAAAGAGCTTTCAAATGTCCAGGTCTTAGGGTATAAAATAGAACTCCACAATTTGTCATTTATTATTTTTTAAAGGAAAAATAAATATTATTAAAGAAACGGTTATTCTTATTTTGTAATGTGTTTTCATTCTGAACCTTTCCAATTAAAAAATCATCCTTTTAAATTGTTGATATAGTTCAAAACTCAAAAGATACAAGGAGCATACAGTAAAGTCTCTCACCAGCTACCCAGTTCTCTGAAGTAACCAATGTTACAAGTTTCTCTGTGTCCTTCTAGATCTAGTCTCTGCATATAAAGCAAAAATATACATATCCCCCACCCATACAAATTAATTTTTGTCTATGCTTGCACCACTGTCCACAGTTGGCTTTTTTCATTTAACAATATATCCTGGAGTTCATTAAATATTAGCTTCCTTATTCATCCTGATGGCTGCATGCTATTTTTTTAAGATTTTATTTTATTTTACTTTTAAGATTTTATTTATTTATTTGAGAGAGAGAGAGAGCATGAGCAGGGGAGAGGTAGATGGAAAGGGAGAGGCAGACTTCCCCACTGAGCAGGGAGCCCGATGCAGGACTCGATCCCAGGACTCTGGGATCATCACCTGAGCCAAAGGCAGATGCTTAACCAACTGAGCCACCCAGGCGCCCCTTAAGATTTTATTTCTAAGTAATTATCTACAACCAACGTGGAGCTCTAACTCATAACCCCGAGATTAAGAGTTGCTGCATCGACCGAGCCAGCCAGACAGCCCCTGATGGCTGCATACTGTTGTATGCACGTACTATTATTTATTCAGCTAGTCCTCTTCACTTTTAGGTTGTTTCCATCCTTTTGCCTTGTATAAAGTGTGGTGCAGAATAACCATATATATATATCAGTACACGTGCAAGTATATCTATAATATAAATTCCTGGATATGGTATTTCTGAGTCAAAAAGTATGTAATTTTGTACTGCAATTTTGATAAATGTTGCCAATGTATGCTTCATCAAGATTCCAGAGACTGTACCAATTTACAGGGAATGAGTCTTAGCACAGTTGTTCCTTTATATGCAGTAGCTGTGAGAAAGGAAATTTGAAAATGGTATCAATCCAAGAAGATTCTAAAGGAGTGGCTTTTCCAAAAATGGCACATACATTCCATTTTGCAAAATATAATTCTTAGGATTCAAAAAACTTACCTCATAGATAAGGCTGGAATTTTAGCTTAATTCTTAGACTTGTAAAGACTGCTGTTTCTCCCAATCTGAAGTTTTGCTATTTGGCTTAATTTTTTACTTTAATGATGTATATATTTCCAGGTCTGCGGGAAACAGCTGAGTACAAACTCAGAAAGGTAGCAAATAGTTTAGCTGTTTTACAGACAAAGGGAAGAGGAAAAAGGGCTCTCAGCTGAACCTCTTCTGCAGGCTTTTACTGTCCCTGAGGCATTTTCCTTGCCCAAATAAGAAGGAAAATTATTTTCCAGTCTTGAATTGAACGCCAAAATTATTCTTGGAATTGCACCCTTAATCTGTCAGTTTCATTTTTCCCATGGAGGCGTGATCAGAGTGGCCAAAACTTCCCAGTCAGAATCAGGGTTGGAACTTGATTGCTCCCGCAGACAGCTACTTTGGAAAAACTCCTGGCGAGGTGATTTTAATAGGTGACTACGAACATCAGAGAGCTGGTCCTGGGATCTGAAACTCTTACTGCACAGGTGACTTCCGTCTTCTTCCAGTGTAGGGGCTAACGGAGATACAAAGGAATTTATCATCTCCAGGAAAGAAAAGACCGAGGAATCAAATTCCAGGGCTCTTTAGTGTTGACCTCTAGCTCATTTCTTAAGTTCTTCATTTTCTTTCTCTTTCCCAGTCTGGTCGAGTCAAGAATTTGGGCTTTGGAGCCAGACCCACCTCAGCTCACATCCGGGCTTTGTCCCTTGCTGTCATGGGATCGCAGGTGAGTTAGATAGCCTCCCAGAGACAAAGGGTCCTCACCAATAAATCTGGGATCCCACTACCTTCCTTGCAATGTCAATGTGAGGATTACTGGAAGTCAAGCGCATGGGCATAGTGCCTAGCACAGTCCTGAGAAGCCTCCGTAGATGTTTTTTTTCTTTCCTAGTATCCCCTTTCTAGCCCCTCCGACCGATGGCCTGAAACTCATTCTTTCAGAGCTTATAGTCTTGACCAGTATTAAATTAGTAAAGAAACTTTATAGTAAGGCAATCAGTGGAAACACCAGGCTTCATCTGGGCCTAAATTAGAATTTGGAAATTTTAAAAATATCCATTCTTTCTAGGTGGTAAGATTTCAGATCCTTGGAAATGTATTTGCAGTGCTGACCGCTGCACTGTTAGAAAATCCACACCTTTGGGGGCAACTCTGGCAGGTTTTGTAATCTAGTCAAAACTATAGCTTATATTTAAACATTTCACAATCTTACAAGGCAATTTAGATACAAACGAAGTTTCTACAAAAATCAAGTTCAAGTTTCTCCTTTCTTTCCTCTCCCCAGGGAATATAAAAGACAGCTCTCAAAAATAAGGAATGGTTTTATCATAGATGGAGACTTTGGATATTCTCTGAAACAAATGGTTTCCAGATTTCATAAATACAAATACACAGTAGTGAATTATTTTACTCTAAACTCTTTATTTCCAGATACCTAACAGGGACCAACTTATTTAACCACAGCAGCAAAGATAGGCTAGCTGTTCAGCAGACCTGTTTCCTTCTCCTCCTTGGCATGCAGCTAGACTGTACTCCCCAGCCTCCCTTGCACGTAGCTATACCAAGTGCAATGTGGTCAAAAGTGATAGGGAGCACTTGCAGGCCTGGCCTGGCCCATTAGAACTCCCATGCCTCATCCTCTGTGCCCTTGAACCCTCCCAGCTGACAGGAATAGAGATGACTCCAAGGCAACCTTGGGAGTCACATTTTTAATATGGAAGGAGCCCGGATCCCCAACTGAATCACTACTTAGAGGAGAACTGCCCAACCAGGAACATCTGCATTAGACTATTTTGTGAGTAAGAAATCAGCTTTTTTGAATTAAGCCAGTGAGATTTTGAGGAATTTATCTCTTATAGCGGCTAGTATTACCAATATAGTCTTAAACATAAAATGCTATCTCAAAGTCCTTAAAATGTCTTTATACCAGTCTCCTTCTCTCCTTCCCCCTCTTCCTCCTTCCCTTCCATTTTTCCTTCCTTCCTGGTTCCTGCCTTCCTGCCTTCCTGCCCTCCCTCCTTCCTTTTCTAATGAGCATCCAGTACACTCCTTCTAGGCTCTATTCTAGGCATTGGGGATGTTGGGTAAACAAAGCACACAAATCTTTGCCCTTGTGAAGCTCACATTATAATGGAGGAGACAGGCAATAAACAAATAATATGGTTTCAAGCATTGATAATTGCTTAGAAGAAAACTAAAGAATAATAAAAGGAGTGGGAAAGTGGCAAGGAGGATCTTTTAGACAAGGTTAGGAAAAGGCTTTCTGAGGAAGTGGAATTGAGCAGAGACCTGATGATACAAAGGAGCTAATCATACAAATATCCAAAGGGACAAAGATCTTAATCATTTCTCTAAAGGTAGTGATTTGCAGGGATGCCTGGGTGGCTCAGTGGGTTAAGCATCAGCCTTTGGCTCAGGTCATGATCTCAGGGTCCTGGGATCCTGGGATCCTGGGATTGAGTCCTGCATTGGGCTCCCTGCTCAGCAGGGAGCCTGCTTCTCCCTCTGCCTGTCGTTCCCCCTGCTTGTGCACATGTGCTCTCTCTCTCTCTCTCTGGCAAATAAATAAAATCTTAAAAAAAAAAAGTGGTGATTTGTAGAAGGGGAAAAAACAACAGCAGTACAAAAAGAAAAACTGAAGTGACTCAACTTAGTCAAAGATGAATCCAAGGGAGACGAAACTCAAACCCCAGATTCATGTGTTCCTAACCTGATGTTGCCCTTGACCAAGAATCTTTAGCATCTTCAGTAAGCTCTTTCTTCCATTCTTGGCCGACTAGTTTCATACTTTATAGTCCTTCAATTTGAAGTTTGCCCATATATTCAAGCAACTCAGAAAATATAGTAATATGTCAGGCTCTATCCTTAAAAATTTTCTTTCTTTTTTTTTTTTTTAGGGGGTGGAGATGCAGAGGGAGAATCTCAAGCAGGCTCCACACCCAGCGCAGAGCCCAATGTGGGGCTCAATCTCAAGGCCCTGAGATCATGACCTGAGCTGAAATTGAGTTGGACGTTTAACTGACTGAGCCATCCAGGTGTCCCAATCCTTAGACATTTCTAACCCATTGAAATGAACTTAACTGTGGAAATCTGAGCAGGTTATGTAACTCTCCAGTCCTTAACTGCCTCATCTTTCAAAATGGAGAGAGTCCTAGTAACTAAGTTACTTCATAGATTTGTTCTGATAATGAATGAGATTGTATATGTAAAATGCTAGCTCAGAGTAAGTGCTAAAGAAATATTTTTAAGGGGGAACCTGGTTGGCTCAGTCAGTAATGCATGCGACTCTTGATCTCAGGGTTGGGAATTCAAACCCCATGTTGAGCGTAGAGCTTGCTAAAAAAAAGAAAATATATATCTTTAAGATTAAATTAACCTGCTGCTTGCCATTCAAAGCCTGTCTATCAAATCCCCAAGTCCATGTTCTTAAAACACCAAGATGTTTCTGTTTTCTTTAGGGTCACACTCCAATTCAAACCTGATCTGAAGGGAAAGGATAATATTCCCCACAGCCTTTGTAGGCAGGAACAGCCAGCAGTTGGCTCTGATATTCAGGAGGCTTTGTGTTGGGACATTTATTTACAACCCTGAGACACCCATCTGGCTGGCTGAGGCAAGATCACCACCGGTCACTGTCCCATACATCTCCATATAGGGCACTACTTAACATAGAACTGTGAGTTGTAATCTGTGGGTTGGGAAATCAATTTGTAGGTCATGGCCAGCATCTTTAAAAGTTTTTATTGAAGTATAACCTACAAGCAGAAAAGTACACACATCAAAAGTAAAGAGCTCAATAAATTTTTATAGAATGGACACACCCACGTAGCCAGCCTGACCTGAAGAAACAGAATATTGGTAGCATCTCAGAAACGCTCCTCATATGCCTTCCTAGTCACTACTTCCTTCCAAAGCTAACCACTAGCCTGATTTCTAGCACTAGAGATAAGTTTTGCCTTTTTAAAAGATTTCATTTGTAAGTCATCTCCACACCCAACATGGAGCTTGAACTAACAACCCCGAGATCAAGACTCGCACTACTGACTGAGCCAGCTGGGCACCCCAAGTTTTGCCTTATTGAAGTTTCATACACAAAAAATCATATGGTACATCTTCTTTTATATTTGATTTCTTTTGCTCAGCATTATTGTTTGTGAAATTCATTGATGTTGTTGTGTGTATCTATAGTTCTCATTGCCCTAGAATATTCTATTATTTGAATATACTGCAATTTATCCATTCTGCTCTCAGTAGACATTTGGGGTGTTTTCAGGTTTCAGCCATTATAGATAGTGGTATATAAGAATGGCCATTTATCATGTTCACAGATTCTGTGAGTCAGGAATTTGGAAAGGGCACTGTGGGGGATAGCTTATCTCTGCTCTAGTGAGGTCTGGGGCTCTGGATGAAAAGACCCAGTGGTTGGAGGTGAATTGATGGTGGTGCAGGGTACATGCCTGGCACGTGGGTTGAGAGGACTCTTAAGACTAAGTAAGTTAAGGGGCGCCTGGGTGGCTCAGTCATTTGGGTGTCTGCCTTCAGCTTGGGTCATGATCCCAGGGTGGTCCTGGGATTGAGCCCTGCATCAGGCTCCCTGCTCAGCGGGGAGCCTGCTTCTCTCTCTGCCTGCCATTCCCCCCTGCTTGTGCTTGCACACATGTGCGCTCTCTCTCTGTCAAATAAATAAATAAAAATCTTAAGAAATAAAAAGGACTAAGTAGGTCAATTAGGTAACCTATAAGTGGATTCTTCTGGTCATTGGCTTCCTTACAGCATGGTGGCCTCAGGGCAGTTGGACCTCTTACAGAAGAGCTCAGAGTTCCAAGCCCGAGTGTTCCCAGGAACGAGGTAGAAGCCGCAAGCCTTTTTCTGATAGAGTAGAGAAAAACTGTTTTCCCTCCACCCATGTTAGTTGATTTGGCTGAGGTCCTATAAATTAGATTGACAAAAAAAACAGATTAACAAGAGAACAACAGTTGATTAACATGTGCACTGCCCATACACACGGGAACACTCTGTGATGAGAAACACAAAGGGCAGTTAGAACTTGGGCTTATATAGCATCTTAACAAAAGAATAACAAAGTTTTAGAGAAATGACAAGACAGATGAAGAGGACTTCAAGTTTTTAGGATGTCACATTGTGGGAAGGGAAATATATGGGGGATCTCTGGGGAGATAAGGCTCAGGTTAGAAGGTTTGTTATGTAGATTCCTCTAGTACCATCTCTGGGCTGATAAGATCTACAGTTGTACCTGATGATTAACTTATGTTCTTCCTGGTAGAGAGGGGAGGAGGGATGCCTTTACAAACTATGCCCTGCATTTAGGCACATAGGCGGAAGGCAGAGAGCTTTTCCTATACATGTTTTTTCTCAATTGCCTTCAGCTCAAAAGAATCCTAATGCCAGAATGGCATATTTTTGGGTGGTGTGTTCTTCTACTGTCCATTGACTTGACTTTGCATTTGACGTAACACAACATTACTTCCACACCATTTTATTTGTTACAAATGAGTCACAAGCTTGTTTAGTTTCAAAAGGTAGAGACATAGATCCTACCCTTCCTAGTGAAGAGTCTCTAGGTTACATGGTAGGAAAGGATTATGAGACAGGAGAGACTGTTGCAGCCCTTTTGTAATACACTATATGCCCTAGCTGCTAAGACCATTCTTAGATATTTTTCACGGCCACATGTGCGTTTTTGTTGCGTATGTACCTTGGAGTGCAATTGCTAAGTCGAAATGTGTATGTATGCTTAGCTTTAGTAGACAATGCTAAATAGTTTTTTTTGTTTGTTTTTGGGTTTTTTTAGCTTGCGCCAATTTATACTCCCATAAATGATCTATGAAAGTTCCAGTTACTCCATAGCCTTACTAACAATTGGCATTGTTTTTCTCAGTTTAGCCATTTGCCTGGGTATACAGTGCTGTTGCGTTGTGGTTTAAATTTGCCTTTCTCTGATGACTAATGAAGTTAAGGACCTTTTCATATGGCTATTTGTTTATTGGCTATTTGAATATCTTTTGTGAAGTACCTGTTCAGAGGGCCAGTATATTTTTTCAAATGGAACAGAATAGAAAATATCAGAGTACATTATACATAGCAAGAGTAGGTATTTTTTTCCTGAAACATTTGTTTAGTTTTATATATTATAGTAGATGCTGTGGTATCCTACCCTGATGACCCCCTACAGGATTAAGACACACACTCCCCAGCTCCCAGGAATGTTGCCTACTGCTGACTGAGTGCTCAAAATGAGCCTCTCCCAACAAATTGCCCTTGGTCTGAGGGAACTGAGTCACTCAGGCTTAAGATCCCTCCCCAGGGAAAATGCACATCCAATGGCGGGTCAATTTGGAAAGTGGGTACTAAGGTCTAGCCCGCCTAGAGGCACCAATTTATCCTGGTTTGCCTGGAATTCCTAACTTTAAAACTGAAAGTCCTGTATTCTGGCAGACCGCTCAGTCCTAGACAAAGTGGGATGGTGGGTCACCATACTCTGGCCACAATTTGGGACACCAGTGATGAGCCAACTTCAGAACTCTCTGTAGAATCAAATGAAGCTTCATGTAGGTTGCAAGATAGGTTTCAATTCAACTTCTCCCTCTGCCCAGTCCTGCATCCTTAGTTCTTTCACAGGTGCTGATCCCAGAGTACTCCCCAATAAACAAGTTGCATGCAGTTCTCCATCCAGAATCTGCTTCCCAGGTAACCCAAAGTACTGTATACAGGTAGTAGGTCCTAACGATAAAACTCCTTTTCTTTCGGGGCATCAAGGTCAAAAAGATATGGAAGCCACTGTTAGAATAGACATTATTACCACTGTCCACCCAGTACTCCTCTCTTACATTAGTGATAGCATTCCAGTTCTTTTGGGGAAGTACAACTCCTCTGACTCAAGTCAGGGGTTCTTGTGGGCACCTCCAATTTAAGTACCCCATCCTTTGCCAACTCTCAACCACCATCACAGGAGTGGGCCTAGGACTCAATCCAGCATCCTTTCCTAGAATTTCTCTCTTCAGCATTAGAGAAAAAGAGTCCTTTGTCCTTTCCTGGGTCAGTCTCTTCCATTACAATACCAAACGAGAGGCCATGTAACCTACACACAGGCAGAGGAGCGGGGCAAATATGGAGAAAGGGATTCCTGTGACATTATATTCTGGTTCCAGGACAGCCCTGAGACCCACTTACACCTCTATACCTCCCTGATTCTCCTCCAGCACAGCTTCTGCCATTTGCAGCCAAAAAGTTCCTGACTCATGCACAGGCTTTTAAGAAGGGCAGATTATGATAATTCATCAGACAAATAATCAATAGCTGTACTGCTATCTAATTTTTTTTTCAGTCTTCTATTTATCTGTCTTCCCTTCTTTTGCCTTGTTTTCTCTAAATCAAATCAGACCCATCCTTCAAGATTTGTTCAAAAGCCCCCTGCCCAGTGAAGTCAAACCTTCCTGCCACCCCCAGTTCCCATGCAGGCCGAACCCAAACATTATTGAGCTCTTGCAGCTATTATGCGGAAAGCTGCTGCTGTGCTAACTCAAAAGCCCAAAGATGGAACAGTGCGCAGCCCAGGCCTCCGGGTGCTTGAGGACTGTAGTGAGAGAGGCTGATCCATGGACAGATAGTTGCCATATTGAGATGGCAAGTGCAATGATAGAGATATTAGCCTCTAGGAGGGGAAGTGTGTGGCAGCTAGCCTCCAGGATGGTCACCAAAGATGCCCACCTCTGGTATGCATACTCTGTGTAGTCCCCTCCCCACCAGATCAGGGTTTAATCTCTGTAATCAGTAGAATACCATGAAAGTAATGGTGTGTGACTTCCAAGGCTAGGCCAGAGGTTGGCAAATTTTTTTTGCAAAAGGCCAGATAGTAAATATTTTAAGCTTTGTAGGCTATCTGGTTTCTTTTTTAAGATTTTATTTATTTACTTGACAGAGAAAGAGAGAACATAAGCAGGGGGGAGCGGCAGAGGGAGAGGGAGAAACAGGCTCCTCACTGAGCAGGGAGCCTGATGTGGGGACTCGATCCCAGGACCCTGGGATCATGACTTGAGCCGAAGGCAGACGCTTAACCAACTCAGCCACCCAGGCATCCCAGGTGCTCCCAATTTTCTGAAATTCTTGGAGCTAGTTAGTGTTTATTATTGTTTTAAGCCACTAAGTTTTGACTTTGAAATAGAAAACTAATACTGAGATTTGTTTCTCTCCTGACTCCTGAGATAAGCATTAAGAAACAATAAGCTAGGGGTGCCTGGCTGGCTCAATCAGTGGAGCATGCAACTCTTGATCTCGGGTTGTGAGTTTAAGCCCCGCGCTGGGTGTGAAGATTACTTAAAAATAAATCTGAAAAAGAAAGAAGGAAAGAAACCATAAGCTGTAGCCTAGGTTCTTTGCTAAGTCATTTATTTAAATTACAAATACATAAATATATAAACTCATTATAAAAGATTCAAACAATAGAGCAGTACAGAGACCAAACAAGGAAATCTCCCTGTATCAACTCCTGGCCCTACTCAGCTTCACATCCACTGCCCTTGGAGGAGGTATTGACTTTTTTGGTATAATCTTTTGGCCCCTTTCTACGGGACGCCTGCGTGGCTCAGTTGGTTAAGTGTCTGCCTTCAGCTTGGGTCATGATCCCAGGGTCCTGGCATCGAGTCCTGCATTGGGCTCCTTGCTCAGCGGGAAGCCTCCTTCTCTCTCTGCTTGCCGCTCTCTCTCTCTGACAAATAAATAAATAAAATTCTTAACTAAAAAAAAAAGGGGGGGCGCCTGGGTGGCTCAGTTGGTTAAGCGACTGCCTTCGGCTCAGGTCATGATCCTGGAGTCCCGGGATCGAGTCCCGCATTGGGCTCCCTGCTCGGCAGGGAATCTGCTTCTCCCTCTGACCCTCCCCACTCTCATGCTCTCTGTCTCTCATTCTCTCTCTCTCAAATAAATAAAAAAAAATCTTAAAAAAAAAAATTATTAAAAAAAAAAGAATACCTAATGGCTTTTTCCTTTTTTTTGTTTCCTTAGCACCTTGTGTATTTTCTAGTGTTTATTTCATTCTTTTTGGTCTTAACGGTTTGTTGTTTTCTTCAGGGACCACTTCACGGGCGTGTGATCTGTGCAGTGAACGGAGCCCTGCAATTAGAAGGGCTCTGTGTATGATTTAATGCTCTGTTGTCACCTTCTTGAAAATCCTAAAAAATTTTTAAGAAGGGCCCCCACATTTTCATTTTATACTGGGCCTGGGTTTTAGATTTATCTTCCCCAAGATTGTAAAGACGGGCCAAGGGCTGCAATCCTGTCACAGACATCTTCAAATTTCCCATAGCACCTTGAGAATGTGCCCAGTAAACATCTGTTAATATGAAGGGAAAATATCTCTAAAGGGCTTTTTTCTTGTTTTTGCTTTGTTTGGAGAAGCCATCCACAGATATCTTTAATAATGATTAACAAACATAGAATAATCTAGAGTTTTTATTATTATGGTTCAGTCTCATTTTCTCTCAGATTTTTGCATATTACTCAGCTTCATTTGTTCCGTGCAAGGAATAAAGGAAGAATACCATTCTGTTTCTCATTCAGAGAAATCTATAAACACATTCTTAAGAAGCAACAACTTTGGGGCGCCTGGGTGGCTCAGATGGTTAAGCGTCTGCCTTTGGCTCGGGTCATGATCCCAGGGTCCTGGTCTCAAGCCCCACATCAGGCTCCTGACTCAGTGGGGAGTCTGCTTCTTCCTCTCCCTCTGCCTCTCCCACTGCTCATGCTCTCTTTCTCTCTCTGTATCTCTGTGTCTCAAATGAATAAATAAAATCTTAAAAAAAAAAAAAGAAGCAACAACTTTAGCCCCTTGCAGCCTACAAGTGCCATGTTTCAAAAATATCCATCCTCAAAGAAGGATTGTGAAACCAGGCATAAAGAAGTGCATATTTTCAGGCAAGCTCAGTAGGAGCAAGTGAATATATAATGGAGCATGTAACTATGATATTTTAAAATTTTCATCTAAAATAAAAAATAAAAAATAAATAAATAAAATAAATAAAATAAATTTTCCTCTGTCCATGCTCCAGTCAGTGATTCTTCCGGTCATTTCAGGTGTTCAATGTTCCTCGAATTTCAGTCATGTAAAGATTTATCATGACTTCTTTTTTTTTTTTTAGATTTTATTTATTTATTTGACAGAGAGAGGCACAGCAAGAGAGGGAACACAAGCAGGGGGAGTGGGAGAGGGAGAAGCAGGCTTCCCACGGAGCAGGGAGCTGGATGCGGGGCTCGATCCCAGGACCCTGGGATCATGACCTGAGCCAAAGGCATACGCTTAATGACTGAGCCACCCAGGCGCCCCTTACCATGACTTCTTGAAAAGGATGTATTAGGTTTCAGATTATTCCGGTTAACTTTTTCAAAGGTTAAGGTTATTTAAAATCAAATTCTCTACTTTTACAGATTTATATTTGGAGGTAGTTCAGGCCTTTCTGTAGGCATGTTCCCCAAATATTAAGAGAAAATTTCCCCCGGAAAAAAAAAGAAAGAATATTTCCCCCGATTTTTATTTTACTACTTAAAGTTTTTTAGAGTTTTTAAGTTTTTAAGTTAAGTTTTACTACTTAAAGCTTTTAAGAGTATGTTCCATGATTTTGTTTGTTTGTTTGTTTTCATTTAAATTCCAGTTCGTTAACACACAGTATAATATTAGTTTCAGGTGTACAATTCAGTGATTTCCATGATTATTTTATTTATTTTTTTAAGATTTTTTTTTTTAAACTTATTTGACAGAGAGAGACACAGCAAGAGAGGGAACACAAGCAGGGGGAGAGGGAGAGGGGGAAGCAGGCCTCTTGCCAAGCAGGGAGCCCGATGCGGGGCTCAATCCCAGGACCCCGGGATCATGACCTAAGCCGAAGGCAGACGCTTAACGATTGAGCCACCCAGGCGCCCCTCCATGATTATTTTTAAATGAAGTAAATAACAACTTCAGGAAAGTAAAATAGTAAAAATTTAATAAAATAATAGTTATATCTTAACATTTAAAGTAAAATATTTTTTGTTATTCGTTTAATCATTCATTTATCAAATATCTATGAAGTTTCTACTAGGTGCCTGGCATTCAGATACGGAATACTGCAGACAAGTTCTCTGCATTCTGGAGGTTGCATTATGGTGTGAGAACATGACAATCAACAGAAATAAGTGGAGGTGGGGCGCCTGGGTGGCTCAGTTGGTTAAGCGACTGCCTTTGGCCCAGGTCATGATCCTGGAGTCCCAGGATCGAGTCCCGCATCGGGCTCCCTGCTCGGCAGGGCGTCTGCTTCTCCCTCTGACCCTCCTCCCTCTCATGCTCTCTGTCTCTCATTCTCTCTGTCTCAAATAAATAAATAAAATCTTTAAAAAAAAAGAAAGAAAGAAGTGGAGGATTATTCTGTGTTTCTTGATCATTATTAAAGACAATCAACAGAAATTACTGGATAAGTAATAATAATAATAGAATGTTTAATTTTAGCTATTACTGTGTAGTAAGAAGAAAAATACAAATTTGAGGGGGAGCCTGGCTGGCTCGGTCAGAGGAGCATGTGACTCTTGATCTCAGGGTCATGAGTTCAAGCCCCACGTTGGGTGTAGGGATTACTAAAAGAAAATAAAATTCAAAAAATACAAATTTGGGTATTTATTGATATGTAAGATCTTTAGGGTATATTGCTAAGTGAAAAATGGGAATTGCAAAATAATAAGGTATAGGGATCTCAGTTTTAGGGATATGGAGGTATATTACCCCAAATTAATAATAATAATAAAGTTGAGAATTATATACACTAAAATATAAGTGTATAAAATACTTAAAAAGAGAGAGAGAGAGAGAGACCATTAGAATTTGGGATCTATTTCCCAATATTAAGAACAAGAAGAATATGGGAAGCTTAATTCTCTGGGACCATCAAAAACACTGGCTCTATCAGATTTTATGGCCAACTGGAGAGGAATTTTTCCTGATGGCCAGGAGCCAATACTGACAAAAATAACTGACAGGGTGATAATCATTGTAAGATCTCTGGTTTCTGTTAATGTGCTCCCCTGCCCACCTCTATGGCCAGGTTGTCATATTACCCGAAGCAATGCTATGCACATAGTAGGTGCTGCATGACTATGTGCTGCAAACTGGCAGGAAGGAATGTAGGACCGCACTGCACGATGAAAAACAGATGCGACTACTTCGGAAATGTAATCAAACAGCTTTTGAGGTACTGGGAAGGAGTGTATTTGCAAGCCAGGGAACACCCAACCCCAGGAAGCAGATGCTGGTATGCTTTTGGTCAAAACATCTTTTTCATAGAAAGCTCCTGGGTCTCGTTTTTACTTTGGGGATGATCAGAATTTTTAATCTGTCTGGGGAGTTTAGTTCCAGAATGAGATTCTGAGTGACTGCCTCCATTCACAGCAAGCTGGGTTTTGTGATAATTGCCTTTGATGTCTGTTCTTTGGCCTTTCTACCTCTCCTAACCCCTGTCGCTGTCAATTACCCTGGGAGGCTGCCCACAACAATGGAGACTATTGCCTCAGTAACAGCGGTATCAGCAGGGCTGAAGGCCACACTGAGAGCCAAGGGAATTTCCAAGGGTTCGCTCACACTGAAATCTGTGGCTTTCCTTCCTACAGTGTATGTTCACCATCGTAGTTTGGGGTGGCAACTCCATCTTGGATCTCCACTGGATCCCCAAGCTGCCTCTGCCGTGGTCACAGTGATTCTTACTATTGCAAGGCTGCAGCTGGGGAACTCTGAGGACAGGTAGGGAAAAGAGACCCTGCCCTAAGGGGCTGGCTTCCATCAACCATTTTGCCTTCTACACTCAGCAATCTTTGTTGAAGGATTAAGACATTTTAGGCAGTGCCAGAGTGAGGAACTAACATTTATTGAGTAGCGGCTATGGGCCACAGGTTTACAGATTTGTCTTAATCTTACCACATTTAAGACATACTATCAGTGGGGCGCCTGGGTGGCTCGGTCGGTTGAGTGTCCAACTCTTGATTTCAGCGCAGGTCCTGATCTCAGAGTTGTGAGATCAAGCCCTGCGTCAGGGTTTGTGCCCAGCAGGGAGTCTGCTGGAGATTCTCTCTCTCCCTCTGCCCCTCCCCCCCTGCTCTCTCTCTTCTCTCAAATAAGTACATCTTTAAGTTAAAAAAAAAAAAAGAGGTACTATCTGTCCCACTTTACAGATGAGAAAAATGAATTTCTGTTTGGGGTCTAAACTTGTATCTCTTGAATCTAAAATCATGTTGTTTTAGGGCACTTGGCAGACTTAGTTGGTGGAGTATGCAGCTCTTGATCTTGGGGTATTAAGTTCGAGCCCCACACTGGGTGTAGAGATTGCTTAAATAAACTTAAATAAATTAAATTAAATCGTGTTCTTTCCACTACAAGGAGCTTTGAGGGAGTGGGGAATGGGATTCAAGATTACTGGCTTGTTTGGAGCAGTATGCTCAGTAAATGGCACCAGGACAGTACTTCACAGGGACTGGCATAAAATAGGCTAATCCAACATAGTAGTTTATTTTATTTTGTTTGTATTTTTTTTAAAGATTTTATTTATTTATTTGAGAGAGAATGAGAGACAGAGAGCACGAGAGGGAAGAGGGCAGAGGGAGAAGCAGACCCCCCGCTGAGCAGGGAGCCTGATGCGGGACTCGATCCCAGGACTCCAGGATCATGACCTGAGCCGAAGGCAGTCGCTTAACCAACTGAGCCACCCAGGCGCCCTTTTGTTTGTATTTTTATTTATTTATCTTTTTTTGTAAGTAGGCTTCTCAATCCTGAGATCAAGACCTGAGCTGAGGGCGCCTGGGTGGCTCAGTTGGTTGGGCGACTGCCTTCGGCTCAGGTCATGATCCTGGAGTCCCTGGATCGAGTCCCACGTCAGGCTCCCTGCTCAGCAGGGAGTCTGCTTCTCTCTCTGACCCTCCCCCCTCTCATGCTCTCTCTCTATCTCATTCTCTCTCTCAAATAAATAAATAAAATCTTTAAAAAAAAAAAGACCCGAGCTGAGATCAAGAGTCAAATGCTTAACCAACTGAGCCACCCAGGTGTCCCCCAACATATTAGTTTAATTAAGTTAGAGTAAAATGTTCACCTTTAAACAGTTTAACAGGTGTCTTGATTCCCAGACCATCACACTCCGAGGATTAGTCAAGGATGAGAGGCTCCTTTTTTAATTCCTTTCTTTCCTGGTTCCCACTCTTGGCCATTTCCTTATAAGATAAACTAAGGACGCCAGGCATACTGGATAAAGTTGTACTTTGGGCTCCCAATGTCTTCCATAATCAAAAACATTTTTTTTCGAAATCAAAGCTGCTTTACCATCATGAACTTGTCCATGTCTTTCTTTTTTCTTAAGATTTTATTTATTTATTAGATTTTATTTATTTGTTTGAGAGAAAGAGAGAACGAGCTGTGGAGAAGGGCAGAGAGAGAAGCAGACTCACTGCTGAGCAGCAGGCCCGACTTGGGGCTCCAACCCAGGACATGGAGCTCATGACCTGAGCCGAAGGCAGACGCAGAACTGACTGAGCCACCCAGGTGCCACTAAAGATTTTATTTATTTACTTTAGAGAGGGAAAGAGCACACGAGCACGCACATGCACAAGTGAGGGAAGGGCAGAGGGAGAAGGGGAGAGGCAGAGAATTTCAAGCAAAGCAGACTTCGGGTTCAGCACGGAGTTCCACACAGGGCTTGATCTCACAATCCCAAGATCATGACCTGAGCCAAAATCAAGAGTCAGACACTTAACTGACGGAGCCACCCAGGCGCTCCTCTCCATGTCTTTCTGAGCCCAGCCTAACATTATTTAAAATTGATAAATTCTTTCCTATAAGTGATATTAAAATGTACCTGCAAACCTGGCAAATAGAATTACAGGTAGAAGTGGTTACAAAAAATTCCATGAAGCCAAGAAGTTCACAGAAAGGAAAAGGTAGCTTCTCATAATAAAAAATTATCAAATTCTTGACTGTGTGGAATAGAACAAGAACAAATTGAACAAACTGTCACAGAGAATGCTAGGTTGTCTACAAGCAGGGTAAAGATGAATTCTTAAGAAATAGGAAAAAAAAAGATTTTAAACAAGTGGCTACACTTGATTCTGGAAGGGAAAGAAAAAAGATATGGCAAGAGTAGCATTTCACCTCTTCTATCTGACCTGTGTTCTTAGAGATGACTTTGTCCCAGGACTGAGTCTAAAATAAGAAATTTGTCTTTTTCATTGTCATCAGATAAGTTCTACTTATCAATATAAAATTCCAGCTCTCTGAAAAATGTTGAGTACTTACAAAGAAGCTTAAACTCTGTGGCAATTCACTTGAATGAGTATACTAAATGTCACAAAATTTATTTTGAACTTATAAATCTGATTTTAGAAAACATTTCCATGTTAGATTTAGTTTTAATTTATCCTACTTCTGTGCAAAAAAATCTCTTGGTGTCCTGAAGTTTTCCTAAGTTCCTTTTACCTATTTTATAATAGTGCTTCTTAAATTTTAATGTGCACGGACAACTTGTCAGAATGCAATTTCTGATTCAGTAGGTCTGGGATTCTGCATTTTTAACAAGTTCTCAGGTGATGACAGTGTTGTTGGTCCATGGACTATACTCTGTGTAGAAAGATTTTAGATCACAGAATTCTTAAAACCCAGTGAAACCAGCTCAAAAGCAGAGACTCGATGCGTCAGTAGAGGAAGACTTTTCTTTCTTTGTTTTTTTTTTGATGGGAAGTACAGCAATATCATGTTGCAAACAGGCATAAGCATAGGAAGGCTTGATTTTATTGGCAGCTATTATAATAATCTATCACATCATGAATTACAAAGTGGTCTTAAATTGTAAGAATCCAGTGCCTTTATTTATTTGTTTATTTATTTATTTATCCATGAGAGACAGAGACAGAGAGAGAGAGAGAGAGAAGCAGAGGGAGAAGCAGGCTCCCAAGGAGCAGGGAGCCCAATGCGGGACTCGATCCCAGGACCCCGGGACCATGACCTGAGCCGAAGGCAGACGCTTAACCATCTGAGCCACCCAGGCACCCCGAGGAAGACTTTTCATAAAGGGACATTCAAGAATGGAAAGAACATGAATAGAAACTTATCTTAAACCAGGACTTGTTGAGGGCTTGACCATGGAGAAACATGGACAGGTTTTAAACAAAAGGGACTTGGTCAGATTGGTTTACTATAACTCCTTTCTTATTAACTAAGCACTAAATTTTAGTCCCAGAGTCAATAATGAAGGAGAGTTGGAAGAAAGGCAGGCAGGAACAAGGCATCCCTGCCCTAAGAGGAAACCACCCTGAAAAGGATTTTACACCACCCTGGAAGGAGCCCTCCACCCTTTCCCATGTGATAGGTAGATGACAAAAACCTGATTGGATGACAGGGGCATAGGCGGGGGGGGAGGGGGTTAATCAGATTAAAACAGCCCGCCCACAAGCCCATAAAAACCCCTAGACTTAGAAACTGGTGACAACCCTCTGGGGTCCCCTCCCTCTTTGGGAACTTTGTACTATTATCACTCAATGAACTTTGCTTTGCTACCCACCACTCTTCGTCTGGTCTACCTCTTCATTCTTCGAAGCGCTATGACCGAGAACCACGGGCACTAAAGGAAAAGAAATCCTGCAACATCAATATTAACACACAAGTCACCACTGGAGAAAGAAGCCATATAACAGAGCAACAAAGCCTCGGCCAAGTCTTTATCTCTCCTTGTCTCCCACCCTCCCTCATAGCTGTTTAATGCAAGTTGAGAAATTTAATTCATCAAGCAAAGGATAGGAGATACAGTCTTTGTTCAAGATACATATGATCTCAAAGCTACAGATTCCTAGGCCTTCACAGTTTTGCAGAATACCGAAATCAATCAATCTTTAAAGCAGCTTTCCGGATTCTTCATCATCTGTTCTCTGATATTTCTAAGCTATAATTCCTTTGTTAAATGTAGTATGTCCTCCTTATAGGGTCGTGATGAGAAGAAAACAATATAGTCCAGATGGTTTATACCTCACCTCAATGAGACTCTTTCTTGGGCTCCTATCAGGCCAAGCAACTCCTTTGGCTTCCATAGCCCCAATGCATGCTTTGATCATGACACTTAATACCTTGTATTTATAAGTCTCTTTATTTTCTTACTTAAACTAGCTCCTTGAAAAAGATAATGAAAGTAATCTTTATTGAGCACTTACTATGTGCCAGGCATCTTCTAAACACTTTGTATCTCTACAACAGCCTTATGATATAGGTACTGCCCATTCTACAGATGAAGAAACTGAGACTCACATTATGGTAATGCTGAAATTCATTGAGCTAGTTAGTGACAAGGCTGGGATTTGAGCTCAGGCAGTTGGGCTGTAGAACCCACATTCTACTTGAGCGGAAGCTTCCTCAGGTGTTCCTCTCAATAATTCTAACATAACAGTATGGTGTGTAGTAGGCATCCAATTGTGTTGGATTTCACATTGGTGAAATCATCGGGATCCTGCTAGAAATGTAATAAATGGTTGTTGGGGTGCCTGGGTGGCTCAGTCAGTTAAGCATCTGGTTCTTGAGGGTCATGGGATCCAGCCCCGCCTTTGGGCCCCAAGCTCTGAGCTCAGCAGGGAGTCTGCTTGAAGATTCTCTCCCTCTGCCCCTCCCCTAACTCATGCTCATATGCTCTCCCTCGATAGAATAAATAAATAAATATTTTTTAAAGAAATATAAGAAATCATTGTAGAGTCTAGATCTCTGCCAGAAGTCACAGATTTATCTGTAATACAAGTTTTCTTTTTTTTTTTAAAAGATTTTATTTATTTATTTGACAGAGAGATAGAGCCAGAGAGCACAAGCAGAGAGAATGGCAGAGGGAGAGGGAGAAGCAGGCTCTGCCCTGAGCAGGGAGCCCGATGCGTGGGACTCGATCCTAGGACCCTGGGATCGTGACCTGAGCTGAAGGCAGACACCTTCGGAGCCACCCAGGTGCCCCTGTAATATAAGTTTTCCACTTGTGCTATCTCCACATCTCCAACTTCCCTTCACCCTTAACCCATTTGAATCTAGCTAGGCCTCTGTCTCATTACTCCACACGAAGTGACCTTCTCAAGTCACTGCCATCTTCCATGTTACCATATCTAATATATGCACTCTAGTCCCTGCTGACACCGCTGCTCAGCAGCATTTCACCCGGATCAGCTCTCTGGTTTCTCTGACACTAAACTGTTTTTTCTCTGATGTCTTCGTTCCCTCTCCAGTGTCCTCTGCTACTTCTTCATCTTCCATGAGTCTCCAAATATCGGAGTTCCAATTTGATGTTGCATCAAGTAAACTGTCTTCATTGCTTCTCTCATTCCTTTTCCTCCTCCTTCATCCCTCCCCATTTAGCCTTATGCCTTTAAATATCTTCTTGATTGGGACACCTGGGTGGCTCAGTTGGTTAAGCGGCTGCCTTCGGCCCAGGTCATGATCCCAGGGTCCTGGGATCGAGTCCCACATCGGGCTCCTTGCTCAGCGGGGAACCTGCTTCTCCCTCTTTCTCCCTCTGCTTGTGCTCTCTCTGTCAAATAAATAAAATCTTTAAAAAAAAAAAAAAGGGAAACATAATAAATAAATAAATAAATACATACATACATACATACATACATACATACATACATACCTTCTTGATGATGTTAATAACTTCCAAACTTATATTGTCAGCCCAGGCTCCTCTCTCAATGCGAAGCTCAGAACTTCTTTTTTTTTTTTTTTTTTAAGATTTTATTTATTTATTTGAGACAGAGAGACAGAGAGCACATGAGAGGGGGGAGGGTCAGAGGCAGAAGCAGACTCCCTGCCGAGCAGGGAGCCCGATGGGAGACTCGATCCCGGGACTCCGGGATCATGACCTGAGCCGAAGGCAGTCGCTTAACCAACTGAGCCACCCAGGCGCCCCGAAGCTCAGAACTTCTGACATCTCCACTGGCATGAGTCATGGACGTCTCCAACCTCACGTGTTTAAAACTAAACTTGATAGTAAGGTATAAGCAGAAAAAATAAACCCCACAAGCTGTGGAGACGCAGTGAGTCTCTTGCCAAAGGAAAGGTCTTGTCACATGACATTAACACAAAGAGGAAACTAAGGGGTAAGGAAAATATTTATTAGTAACTTGCCCAAAATTAAAATATGGCTCCCAGACGTGCATGTGTGTGTGTGCACACTCGCACAATTTTAAAGCCAGTTCAGAGACCCTTTGAAGAATAAGGATTTATAAAGTCTTCCAGGAAAGACATTCTGAAATAAATGTGCTAGGTGAGAGAGAAAACTAGTTGATGTCTTACAGAACAGTAAGATTGGAGAGAAATTATTTGCTTCTCTACCAGACAAAAATCTGCAAGTTATCATGTAACTTCATGTTAACTCTTCCCTGAGTCTGGGCCTAATCAGTTATAGCATAGCAAAAGTGGTCATTTTCCTAGAGAATTAAATCATCCTTGGGCAGGCCGGTTAAGACAGAATTCAAGTATGACACTGACAAGATACACAGCCTTCTTTTTGCCTATTTCCAAATTTTGGATAATTTTTCTTAAATGTCAGAGTCCTCACACACTTTTTCCTTGAGCACGCAGTTTATAATGGTCGGAGCTGGGATGTTGACTCCAAAGCTCATGTTCCTTCTAACCATACTCCACTGACACATGGTATCTTTTTTTGGGAGGAGTGCAATTGATTTCCAGGCTCTACAGCTGACACTGAATATCCATTACCAGGACTGAGTGTTCTTTTTTTTTTAGGACTGAGTGTTCTTATAACTTGGAAGGTGAAATCTTGTTTCTAGATTTCCTCAAAGCCTACTCTGTTAGTCCCATTGAGTTCTCTGCTCCCAGAGACCTAGTATATACTTCAGGGTTAAATCATTCATTGGCCGGTTTATCCAATGCTTTCTTAGTTTATTTATATTTATGTACGTGCCCAGTCTCCTCATGTAGATTATAAGCCTCTCAAAAGGAGTTAGGTTTTCTTTAAAAAACAGAAAAAAGAAAAAAAGGAGGCTTGCTTTCTTAATACGTTGCTATAGTAACAGCTCCTTGAATATACTCTATAATGCTGTGGATTAGCAAGTAATAAAGCCATATGTAGGTGACAAAATGAATGTTAAAAAAACAGGTAAAGGAGATACATTGTAAAATAAAATAATATGGAAAAACTTAATGGAAAGGAGGAATCTGGAATTCAACCAGAAAAAGGGATAGGATTTGTATTGATATACTAACGCCATACTTAGCCTCAAGGAGAATTCCTATGAGTGGGAATTTCCAGTAATGAGCGCTGCACAAATTGTTTCATGAGCAAATAATTTATTCATCCAGCAATTTATATTGAGTGTCTGCTATGTGTTAATCACTGGGGATACAGCTATGCATAAATCAGACATGACCCTAACCTTCATGAAGATTATAGTGTCCTGGGAAAAACTGATACTAATTGCACCACAGAGAATTAAATTACTGTTGGGAAGTTATACTTAAATAGAAAGTTTACTTGAAAAAATAACATCCAACAATATACCTCACCAGGACTCCTCAAAACTGTCAAGGTTATCAAAAATAAGGCAAGTCTGAGAAACTGTCATAGCCTAAGGAGACATGATGACTAAATGTAATGTGGTATTCTGCATAGGATGCTGGAACAGAAAAAGGACATTAGGTAAAAACTAAAAACATCTAAATAAACTATAGACTTTAGTTAATAATAATGTATGGGAAGTAATGAACGCATATTGGTTCATTAACTATAACAGATGCACCATTTTAATATAAGATTATCAAAAGCACACTATGACAGCACACACGTGAGTTGTGTCTTTCCATAATATCAGCTTTATTTAATCATAAAGCAAGGTTAACATAATTGTAAAGCAGGTTCAGGATTCCAAACTCAAATGACATTTCACTACGCATTTAACTTGGTGTCAGGGGCACCTGGCTGACTCAGTCGGTAGAGCCTGCGACTCTTGATCTTGGGGCTGTAAGTTCAAGCTGCACATTGGGTGTAGAGATTCCTTAAAAATAAAAAATAAAATAAAATAAAAATCTTTAACTTGGCTTCCTACATGTCAAAAAGCAAAGCATGGTACAAAGTCACGCAACAAACAAGATACAACAAGGGATAGGAAGTTAACCAAATGCAAAATCAGTGCATGAGCCCACAGTTGAGATGAGCACTCAGTCCAGTTCAGGTCAGCTCTTGGCACATGCTGCTTATTACGTTCAAGCAGTGGTTCAGAGATCAGTTGGGCAGAGCCTTTGGTGGCCGCTGCGTTTTGGACGTGGGCAGGCTCAAGAGGGTCAATGTCTGAAGTCTGACAGTTTGCTGCAAAAGTCCTCCCTTTTAAAGCAATTTAATCAGTCTTGGGCCTTTGCAGGCCTCTTCTGGTTCTGCTAGTTATCACTTCTGGGCGTCGTCAGCCCATGCTGGCTCCGGCGATATCTGGTCTTAGCTGTGCCATCCTCAGCTGCTTAACTCACAACTTGACATGTGTGACTCCATCTTGCTCTCCACACAGATGTTAACAAGAGGGGAAACTGTGTGTGTGTTGAGGATGTTAAAAAACAATACTCAATCAAGTAAGTTTGAAGATCTAATTGGCTTTATTAAGGGATTCATGAATCAGGCAGCATCCCATCTGGCAAGGAGAGAGGAGCTCTGAAGGGGGGTTGTGTAAAATGGAAGGTTTTTACAGGAAGGAGGGTGGGCAAGAAAATTATTAGTAAAAGAAAAGAAAGGATTGTTCCAGGTAAGATCACCTTCCCTTTGGGTGTGAGGGGGAGAAGGCAGGAGATCTTGGATTACCTCATCATCCTTTGGGGTCTCAAAAGGGCCCCCATATGACAGATTACCTCACTGGTACTTATCAGAAAATTCCTGACTGACAGGTTAAGACTATATTATTTTGGGGGAAGTTGAATCTGCAATTAGGTTTGGGATTAAACCCAGGTTTGGCAACTTGGCCCCCAAGTGATGCCGTTTGGGCCTGTGGTTTTCTTTTTAACAGGAGAAAAAGTATATGGGAACTGTGTACTATCTGCTCAGTTTTTCTATAAATCTTACACGGTTCTAAAAAAAAATAAGGTCTAGAAGTTTTAAAAAACACTGTTTTCACTGTCAATAAAAACAGAATTTATCTGTGATAAACACCAAGAAGGCAAAAAAACTGGGTGTTTGTTATTAGAGTCTATAAAGGTCACAAGCAAATGTTTTCCTGAAAAATCACATACAAGCTGAGACTTGAAGTTTGAAAAGGAGTTGGCTAAGAGAAGAGGAAGTCAGGATCCTTCTAGGCAGAGGCCACAGGGCATTCTAAGACTGTGAAAAAGTTAAAAGTGAGGTCTGTGTGGCTACAGCAAGAGCCCCAGACATTAATGATAAGATGGGGCTGTGACTGCCCTAAATAGACCTTGGATACCAAATCAAGAATTTTAAAATTTATTCTAAAGACAAAGGAGAACCATGCACTCGATGACCAGTACTTAGTATGTGGAGCTCTGCTAAGTATTGGCCCTCTAGCAGTGAAGAAAACAAAACCGCTGCCCTCATGAAGCCCCCAGTGCCTGGGGGGTGGGGGGGAGGGAGAAGGGGGTATGCAAGAGGGAAGAAGACGGGCAAGGGGACAGAGCACCAAAAGGCTTTTGGTTTTACTCTGAGATGAAGGCTTTTGAGCCAAGGAATGACTTGACCTATAGAACCTCACTTAGGCTGCTACACGTCTCTATAGTCCATTCCTCCACATCAGCCAAAGGGACCTTTTGCAAACAGAATCAGATCTGCTCCTTCTCCTGCTTTGAACCCCCTATTGTTTCTGCTTGCACAGAGACAAAAATCCAAACTCCTAAAATACTTGAAGAAACTAAACACTTAAACACTAAAGAAATTTCAGCAAAATATGTCTGTCTGAAAAGAAAATGTGATTTTTTTTTTCAGGTACATTTTACCTACAGTGATTGCGGGGCGGGGGGGGTGGGGGTGGTAATTCCCTCGCCAGATTAAACCAGGTCCCAGAGGAATTTTAGACATCAGTCTGCAATGACCTGAATATGCAAACCAATGTTCTTTATCTATTCTACCAAAATCCTTATCTCTATTTAAAGACTTCCCTCTATGAAAAATGGGGGGGAAAGTTTTCATTGTATCCTGAAACTGTATATCACAAATGCACAAATAAACAGGTTTGTGAAACATCCTCTTTATTTCTTCCGTACTGACTTCTACCCTTCTATCCACCAGACTCTACTTTTGGGAGATTTTCTCCAACAAATTCAATTTTATCTTTCAATTTGATTTGGTGGGTTTTATATCTCAGCAACTTTTGCTATAAACTTTCTCGGGTACACAATCCAGGGAAAATGATAAGTGAGTATATTTCATTTGTACAACCTAATATAGACTTAATTTCAGTATGCAAACGTTTAATTTTGTTTTGGGAGTGCTTTAAAATTTTTAATTAATGGAATTCTGGGAAGTTATTAAAAAGAACTTGATAGGGGCGCCTGGGTGGCTCAGTCAGTTAAGTGTCCAACTTTTGATTTCGGCTCAGGTCATGATCTCAGGGACATGAGATTGAGCCCCGCAGTGGGTTTGTGCTCAGTGCAGAGTCTGCTTGGGATTCTCTCTCCCTTTCCCTCTCTCTCTGCCCCTCGCCCTCCCTCTCTCTCTCAAAAACAAATACATAAATAAAATCTCATTTAAAAAAAAAGAACCAGATGGATCTGCATAAAATAACAGGTTCAAGATGTATTATTTTTTTTTTTTAAGATTTTATTTATTTATTTGAGAGAGAGAGAATGAGAGACAGAGAGCATGAGAGGGAGGAAGGTCAGAGGGAGAAGCAGACTCCCTGCCGAGCAGGGAGCCCGATGCGGGACTCGATCCCGGGACTCCAGGATCATGACCTGAGCCGAAGGCAGTCGCTTAACCGACTGAGCCACCCAGGCGCCCTCAAGATGTATTATTAAAAGGAAAAAAAAAGGGCACCTGGGTGGCTCAGTCGATTAAGCGACTGCTTTCGGCTCAGGTCATGATCCCAGTGTTCTGGGATTGAGTCCCGCAATGGGCTCCCCGCTTTGTGGGGAGCCTGCTTCTCCCTCTCCCTCTGCCTACTTGTGTTCTCTCTCTATCTCTCTGTCAAATAAATAAATAAAATCTTTAAAAAAAATAAAATAAAAAATAAAAGGAAAAAAATAAAAAGAAAAAAGTTTCAGGACAATACAAAATAATTTTAATTAAAAATGTTTATTCAGGGGTGCCTGGGTGGCTCAGTTGGTTAAGCATCTGCCTTCAGCTGAGTTCCATATCAGGTTCCCCACTCAGTGGGGAGACTGCTTCTCCCTCTGCCCCTCCTCTCTGCTTGTGCTCTCTCTCACAAAAATAAATAAATCTTTAAAAAAAATGTTATTCTGTATGTATATTTATATATGGTTAGAAAAAAGCCTATGTAACGTAAGTGTGTAACTATTGACAGTACTTATTCTTGAGCATGAGTAATATAGAAGATTTTAGTTTTCAGGTGCACATTTCTGAAATGTTTGATATTTCCTACAACCTTGTTTCTTTTTTTTTTTTTTTTAAGATTTCATTTACTTATTTATTTGAGAGAGAGAGCGTGTAAGCACACACGTGAGCAGGGGGAGGGACGGAGAAGGGAGGGGGAGAGAATCCCAAGCAGACTCCAAGCTAAGCATGGAGCTGGACATGGGGCTCAATCTCAAGACCCTGAGATCATGACCTGAGCAGAAATCAAGAGTGGTCTGCTTAGCTGACTGAGCCACCCATGTGCCCTTAGACTTTCAGGGTTAAGATGACTTTATACTTGCTAATAAGTTGTTGGTGATTATTCTTTTTTTTTTTTAAAGCTTTTATTCATTTGACAGCGAGAGAGACAGCGAGAGAGGGAACACAAGCAGGGGGAGTGGGAGAGGGAGAAGCAGGCTCTCCACAGAGTAGGGAGCCCGATGTGGGGCTTGATCCCAGGACACTGGGATCATGACCTGAGCCGAAGGCAGACACTTAACGACTGAGCCATCCAGGCGCCCCTGGTGATTATTCTTTTTTTTTTTTTAAGATTTTATTTATTTATTTGAGAGAGAGAATGGGATATAGAGAGAGAGCATAAGAGGGGAGAGGGTCAGAGGGATAAGCAGACTCCCCACCGAGCAGGGAGCCCGATGTGGGACTCTATCCCGGGACTCCAGGATCATGACCTGAGCCAAAGGCAGTCGCTTAACCAACTGAGCCACCCAGGCGCCCCCCTTGGTGATTATTCTTGGAAAAAAAGAAAGTTATGCTGGCATTTTGCAGCTTAAATAAAGGAAAAGTGTACCGCCTTAACTGTAATTCCCACTTCCTTCTTTGGGAAAAAAAAGGGCTTACCCAATTCTTACTCATTTACTAATCGAGCCCAACTTAGTACTGATGAATAGTTGCTCTGCTTCCAGCCCTGTTAGTGAGAAAGGGTGGACAGCACCTGACCACAGGCCAAATAAGTCTGGGGGAGTATCACGTGGGCATGTCAGCATCCGAACATTCCCAAAAGGTCACTGAGACTGTCCCCCTCTCTCACTGCACCCCTGCCCCCATAGAGACTCTGTATCTAGGCTTGTTGAATGGATTTCCCCCCACAAAGTCACTGTCTCCCCCGCCAATCCTGGCCAAGAACTTTGTTAGGTGTCTCTTGAATGGATCTGAGCTGCCTTACATCTGTTCCCTCATCCTAGCACTTCTAGTAATCCATTGCCATCTGTCTATCACTTCTCAGTCTGTCCTCCCCACTAAGCTATGAGTGTCTTTTTATCCCTAAGTTCTCGCAGGGAACAAGTCATTTAACCACAAATATGTATTTGAATGGCTATTCTGTACCAGGCCCTGTGCTAGGTGCTGGAATTACAGTGATGGCCAAAATAGTAAAAACGACCTTATGGAATTTATAGTATGGTGAGGGTAAGTAGCAGTTAAGTAAATACACAAGTAACTAACTAATATGGTGTTTAAGGCCACTACACCCAAGTACTAACAGAGCATACACAGACTTCACAGGACTTGGTCCAGTTCAGGTGAAGGCTTTCTGAAGGATGTAATCCTTAAGCAGATTCCTGAAGAATGAGAAGAGCCCAAGCAGAATGTGTGTGTGTTGGGATGGAGGGAAGTGGAGTGCTGAGGCCCAGAGGAACCCTCCAGGGAGTTGGAATAGCACACAGAGGGAGCCTGAGCTGGAAATGGCCAGTGTGGTGGAATCAGTGAGAAGAAAGGCAGACCAGGCCTAGGCCAGATCTGGCAGCTCCTCAAGCATCTTGTTGAACAGCTTGAATATCGCCCTACAAGAAATGGGAAGGCACGAAGGGGACTTTAGTGGAGGAATGATGTGATCAGGTGATCAGATCTGCATTTTAGAAGTTGACTTTTTTAGGCCACCAGAGGGAAAATGGAATGTAGAGGAACAGGAATGGGCAAAGGGAGATGAATTAAGGCAAAAGGTAATGGTGGCTTAATGAGTGTAAATTGAGTGAATGAACTCTAGGATCAAAGTATAGGATAGACGGCCTGGAAAGTCCCCAAAAATCCCATCCAAGTTTTAGTCTCAGTTAATGAGAAAACAGAGTTCCAAAGTGGCACCGTGAAGTATTCAATGCTGCACAGTTTATTCATAGCAGAGCTAGGACTGTAAACCAGTTAGGCATTTTGTCTCTTTCCATGGACCTCCTTATGTGACTCAACAAGTTTTTGAGTGGGGGAAAAAAAAAGCAGTGCTTCACTAAGTGATGGGTATATGGAGTCCATTGCACTATTCTTTTTTTTTTTTTTTAAGATTTTATTTATTTATTTGAGAGAGAGAGAATGAGAGAGAGCACATGAGAAGGGGGAGGGTCAGAGGGAGAAGCAAGCTCCCCGCTGAGCAGGGAGCCCGATGCGGGACTCGATCCTGGGACTCCAGGATCATGACCTGAGCCGAAGGCAGTCGCTTAACCAACTGAGCCACCCAGGCGCCCCTGCACTATTCTTTTTTTTAGAGAGAGAGTGCAGGAGCGGCGGTGGGGGTGGGGTGGGGACAGATGGGCAAAGGGAGAGGGAGAGAATCTTAAGCAGGGCGTGGAGCCTGACTCGGGGCTTGATCTCATGACCTGAGCCAATATCAAGAGTCAGATGCTCTACCAACTGAGCCACCCAGGCGCCCCTCATTGCACTATTCAGTACTTCAATGTTTGAAAACGTTGATGATAAGCAGTTTTATAAGTATTGCTTTAAAACTGTTGGGGCATAGGTCAAATTCAAAACCTTTGAAACAATTTGGCAAAGGAAACCAGTCCAAGGGGACCCCTGGGTGGCCCAGTTGGTTAAGCGTCTGCCTTCAGCTCAGGTCATGATCCCAGGGTCCTGGGACTGAGTCCGCATCGGGCTCCTTGCTCAGTGGGGAGCCTGCTTCTTCCTCTGCCTGCCGCTCCCCCTGCTTGTGCTCTTTCTCTCTCTGACAAATAAATAAATAAAATCTTTAAAAAAAAAAAAGGAAACCCATCCAAGTCTTCCTGGCTCTATTGTACTTATATAGTACCCTCAGGTTCCCAACCTGGTAGGCTCAGCAGGGTGATATGAGGACTGATTTCCATGTCATAGATAATGACAGATTGCTGGACTCCATGGCACTTGCCTAGAGACACCCAACCCCTCCTTCGCTCTTCTGTAAAATTGGGAATCCATGCTGTCAAATGACAAAAATAATACAATTTCATAACAAGTTTTATGTCCTTTGTTCAAGGTAAAACAACCCATGGATTGGGGAAGTACAGTGCCTAACAAGCAGTGAGCACTCTTCCCAAGGGATTTTGGGCAAGAGTGAGTCCTACAGAGTGTTAGAGGAGGGAACACAGGAGCAGGGCGTGATTGGCTAGGAGGTTGGGGGTTTCCTTATAAGACTAGCAGGTCCTTAGGGCAGAGCCAAAAAAAAAAAAAAAACCCAAAAATTAGCAGGTCCTATTTTGTAGAGTAAGCTAGCTGGGTTGGAGGATTGTGATTGGTTTATGTTAGGTTTCCTTGACAGTGAGGCATTTCTTGTAAATGCAGGCTATCAACCCGAATAAGGAGGTAAACTGGGGCAAGTTTGAATTACCTGTAGGAATTGAGTTTATTTGGAAATCGCAGAGTTGAGATTAGAGAAACACATGCTGTAGCAAGCTAGGGTGTGTTGAGGGTTTGGGATAGGCTGTGTTAATGTGTAGGGAATGTAAAGTCGGGGAAGTCCAGCCAGAGTCCCAGGAGTAAGTTAGGTGGCTTGAGGATGAGGAGAGATTCTTGGCAGATGTCCCTCAGTCTTTCATAAACTAGGCATTTATTGGAAATCAGTCTCTTGGTTCTTAAATTTCATTCTTCTGAAAGCATGGTCATGAGCTTCTCCATTTCATATCCCCTGGTTCCATTTTATTTATTTTATTTTTTAAAAGATTTTATTTATTTATTTGACAGAGAGGGAGAGAGAGAGAGAGCACAAGCAGGGGGAGGAACAGAGGGAGAAGCAGACTCCCCACTGAGCAGGGAGCCTGATTCGGGGCTCGATCCCAGGACCCCAGGATCATGATCTGAGTCGAAGGCAGACGCTTAACCAACTGAGCCACCCAGGCGCCCCTCCCTTGGTTCCATTTTAGATTGAAATCCTTTCATGGGGTTTACTTAGGTTTGTGACCTGGGCTGGGGCTACAGGGGAATGGGTCCCCATATATGAATCACTTTTATCAATACTTTTTATAGAGTGGATGTTGTGAAACTAAAGTGAGTCCATGTATGCCCCCTTTACCTGATCCATGAATGCTATTTTTTTTCCTTAACTTTTCCTTGAAACTGAGTAATCAATGTCTCCATGGCTATCTGCATAAACCACTGAGAGTGACCAAATAGTGGTCTATTTATAATTTATATTGCATGTTAAAAATAAACTTGAAGAAGGTCTGTTTTTAATTTCTCATTTAAGCTGGAGATTGTTACTCATTTAATAGCTTCGGAATATAGAAAGCAAAGATAAGAGTTTATATTCATTGAAACAATTTCATGGAAGGTAGGTGAGTGGGTGGGTGAGGTCATCCCATTTGCTTTGTCTGAAATCTCTGGGTTTTGGAGGGTGGCGGTCGACCCTTAAAGGGATTAATTAGCTTTAGCTATCAGTTTCTCTTCTAAAGTGACTGGTGAGTTGGGCCTTCTTTGGAGTATGTGATCAAGAACTCTTGAGATAACACCCTCCGTTTACCTTCTTCCCAGTCTTTCTGTACCACATGGATTCTCTGGTATCCAGAAAACAAGCACCTAATCATGTCCCTATTTTGTTTCCTTTTAAAATTATTTTTTCACCCCAATCTTATACTGGTGAAGGCAGATTCAAAAGGGCAAACCTTGGGGTTAAGTGTCTGCCTTCGGCTCAGGTCATGATCTCGGGGTCCTGGGATCGAGCCCCATGTCATCCGGCTCCCTGCTCAGCAGAGAGCCCGTTTCTCCCTCTCCCTCTGCCCCTCCCCTGTTCATGCTCATGCATTCTCTCTTTGTCTCAAATAAATAATTAAATCTTAAAAAAACCAAAAACAAAAACAAAGGGGCAAACTTGGTAACACATTATAAGTACCAAATAGTTGATGAGTGAATGAAGCAATTCATAAGCAAACTTGAACCCTAGAATTTAAATATAGCTTAGAAGATGCATATTATAGAAACGCATATTATAGAAAGTGAAAGTACCCTCCCATAAGGCTGTTCCACAAAATAATCCTGGCTAATATTTTGACCAGTAGCTTTACTAAAAACACTGGACTGAACACTCTTGTGTATCTCTGTGCACCGTGGAAGGTCATGTTGGGTCAAAACTGTGTCTATGGTGTGTGTGTTTATTTTGGCTGTGCCATTTCATTCTCCAAAAAAGTTGCAAAGTTTATATTCCCCAAACATAGTATTGTGAGATGGCCCATGATTATTTTATTTTATTTTAACAATCCTTATTTTCTAGATTATAAAAGTGATACATTCTTTCAAAAAGAGGTGGAACAATTTGGAAGCATACAAAGTAGAAAATTAAATTTTACAAACCATAAGAGACTCTTTTTTTTTTTTTTAAAGATTTATTTATTTATTTGAGAGAGCGAGAATGAGAGAGAGTACATGAGAGGGGGGAGGGTCAGAAGGAGAAGCAGGCTCCTCGCTGAGCAGGGAGCTCGATGCGGGACTCGATCCCGGGACTCCAGGATCATGACCTGAGCCGAAGGCAGTTGCTTAACCAACTGAGGCCACCCAGGAGCCCCATAAGAGACTCTTAACCATAGGAAACAAACTGAGGGTTGCTGGAGGGGAGGTGGGTAGGGGGATGGGGTAACTGGGTGATGGGCATTAAGGAGGGTACATGATGTAATGAGCACTGGGTGTTATATGCAATTGATGAATCACTGAACTCTACCTCTGAAACCAATAATACATTATATGTTAATTAATTGAATTTAAATTAAAAAGAAAATTAAATTTTGCTACATCCATTTTTTTGAGATTATTAAGAATAAGACAACAATATGGTCAATAGAGTCACTTCCCAAAACCAGTTTTACTCTATCTTTTCTTCTTTTTCCCCAGCATATGTAAACAACCTATGTCACTGCTAAGAAATTCTGGGACAGACATGCCTCAACCTTCTAGGCCTTGATTACCCTTACATTTTGAGGCTCTACTTTACGTCCTACCAATCATCTTCAGATGTACACCACCAAATATTATATGCATGTGTGTGCAATATGTAAAAGAGCAGTAAGTTAAATCTTAACTTTTTTATCTGAAAAATCCTTGACCATAAGTAACTAATTTATCAGCTATAATTTCTCAATAATTTCTCTGCATATTTAGGGTTTCTAAGGAGGTGAGAAAATCAAGCTTATAAGCTTTTTAAAAAATGACATTTTAATAAATGCTAAGTTTATTAAGTTATTTCAACTTAATGTATCTGTAGACATTTCATTAAACCTTTATCGATGTCTGTCTTACAATTTATTTTTCAAAGTTTGGAGCATAAGCCTTTGTAGGCATAGCTGATCCAGTTTAAAAAGGATCATACCAGGTGCCTGGGTGGCTCAGTCGGTTAAGCGTCTGCCTTCGGCTCATGTCATGATCCCAGGGTCCTGGGATCGAGTCCTACATCAGGCTCCCTGCTCAGTGGGGGGAGGGGGGGTCTGCTTGCCCATCTCTCTCTCCCTCTCCCACCGCCCCTCCCCTTCTTGTGTGCTCTCACTCTCTCAAATAAATAAATAAAATCTTTTTTTTTAAAGATTTTTATTTATTTATTGAGAGAGATAATGATAGAGAGAGAGCATGAGAAGGGGGAGAGTCAGAGGGAGAAGCAGACTCCCCACTGAGCAGGGAGCCTGATGCGGGACTCGATCCCGAGACTCCAGGATCATGACCTGAGCCTAAGGCAGTCGCTTAAACAACTGACCACCCAGGTGCCCAATAAATAAAATCTTTTTAAAAAAACATATTGCAGGGCTTAGTTCAGGTGAGAGAATTTTCTGGAAGATACTATTGATTGTTTGGTGGCAGACAATATAAAGGAATAAGAGAATAGAACAGGAAAATGACTTAGTTTTTTACAGGTTTCCAATCAGCATTCTGGCCATGTCTATTTCACGGTGAAAAAAGGGACAAACAGGTGGATTTTCCATACAAAGACTGCTGTTCAGAAAAGCAATGAAGCAGCATAACACCTAGGCTAGTGGGTCTCAACCAAGGCAATTTGCTCCCCAGGTAGGGTTGCCAGATTTAACAAGTAAAAACATAGGATGCAACACAAATATTACATGGGACATACTTATAAAAAACTACTTGTTGTCTATCCGAAATTCAAATTTAACTGAGTCACTGTGTGAGGCAACCATATCCATAGGAGACATTTGTCAATCTCTGCAGTTACAACTCAGGGTAGGGGTGTGTGCTACTGGCATCTAGTGGGGAGAGGCCAGGATGCTGCCAACACCCTAGAATCAAGGTCAGTGCCTCCACAATGCGGAATTATCCAGTCCGAATGTCAGTACCGAAACTGAGAAACTGATCTAGGCTAACTGACATGTAAGGTATTTGTTGGGTTGAATGTATTTCAAGTTATAAAATACTAAAACTCACTATGATGAAAAAAACCTCCGGGACCCCTGGGTGGCTCAGTCGGTTAAGCGTCTGCCTTCGGCTCAGGTCATGATCCCAGGGTCCCAGGATCGAGCCCCGCATCGGGCTCCCTGCAAGGCGGGAAGCCTGCTTCTCCCTCTGCCTGCCGCTCCCCCTGCTTGTGCTTTTTCTCTCTCTCTCTGACAAATAAATGAATAAAACCTTAAAAAAAAACAACAACCCTCACACAGCAAGAAAAGTATTATTTGAAAGCAGAAGTCTCCTGTCAGCCTACTTCCTAAATCACCACAAATAGTTTGAATGTTATTCCAGATGTTTTTCCATACTAGTATATACCCTTTTTAAAAAATTAAAAAGTGGCTCATACGCTATGTTCTGTCCTGAAACCTGCTTTTTAAAAATGGCACAATGTGGGGCGCCTGGGTGGCTCAGACGTTAAGCGTCTGCCTTCGGCTCAGGTCATGGTCCCAGGGTCCTGGGATGGAGCCCCGCATCGGGCTCCCTGCTCCGCGGGAAACCTGCTTCTCCCTCTCCCACTCCCCCTGCCTGTTGTCCCTCTCTCGCTGTCTCTCTCTCTGTCAAATAAATAAATAAAATCTTAAAAAAAAATAAAAACAGTTTCCGATTGACGGACACTTGGGCAGGTTTTTTTTTTGCAATTGCAAACAGTGCTACAATTACCATCCATATATGTATAACATTATATATATATTTGTAAATATTTCCGTAGAGTAAATTCTTAGAGAGGGAATTGCTGGGACAAAGGATAAGTACAATGAAATCTTTGAGCATCATAGCCAAATTACCCTCTCAAGAGGTGATACCCATTTACACAGTAACTTATGGTGTAAGAGACTGCTTAGAGTTTTCTTTCTGAGAAAAATTAATTTATTTACTTTACGTCCCCCCCCCCCCAGCGCCCCACCCCCACTGGAATTGAAGGAGCAATATAACCCTAGCAAATACACATATTTGAAAGCCAAGGAAAAGCTCTTGTTGGGGCCTCAGATCTATTTCTGCTCTTCTGTGTTCCTCTGCCTCTGAAGGAGGCTGGCCTTTGCCAGCTAGTTCCCAGGCTTCCTGGAAGCTGGTATCTGACTGGGTTTGGCTAGTGGGAAGCCCCGGCAAGAGACTGCAGCGGTGAGGAAGTGAGAAGTCTGGCATTTTTTCCCTTTCTCTCTGTCCTGAGAAGTGTGTTCACCAGGCCAGCGATCTCTGCCTTTGCTCCACCTCTTGCAAGACTAGAACCTCCACAGTGGGCCTCCTGCTAAACAGGCCTACTGTGGAGGTTTCAGCAACTGTTGCATAGCCTAGCTCTTTAGCTGCCCTGTTGGGCTTCTCAGCTCTTCCACTGCCTCTGTAAATAACCCCTTGCCTCCAATTCCCTCTGTTGTAAATACTTAGTAACGGATTCTGTTTCCTGGTAGGACCCTGATTGCTACGCTCACCTCACCATCCTGGCATTATTTTCTTAGCATACTTTCTTCCAAATCCTCACATATTTTGACATTGTCACAACCATGTAAGTTAATATTTTGTCTTCTGTTCCTTCATTTTTTTAAAGCAAATTCTTTTTTTTTAAGATTTTATTTATTTGACGGAGATTGAGAGAGAGAGAGAACAAGCAGGTGGAGAGGGAGAGGCCTGACGCAGGGCTTGATCCCAGGACCCTGGGATCATGAACTGAGCTGAAGGCAGCTGCTTAACCAACTGAACCACCCAGGCGCCCCTTTGTTTCCTTCATTTAACATTATATCATCAACATACAATATTAACATATTTTCGAGTACTTTTAATAATTATATTTAATGACTGAAGAGTATCTTTTCTTGTTGATGTACCATGAATCATTAACCTAATCATTTAATGTGTTTGTACTATAAAATTGTTAGCCATGAGAACTGAAACTCACTCACTTTCTTGTCCCTGGGCTAAAGAGTTCGGGGATCAGACAGAAATAACTTAGCTATTTGCTCTGTGAAATTCTTGTTCTTGAAAGATACCACTATGAACCAACTAAAATAGTTTACTAATCAAGATTAACAACTTGCTCATTATTCCTTGTTTTAATACCCTCACCTTGCTATGCTCGCTAATCCTAAACTATTATATTATAAATTCTGCTTATTCCCAACCAGGTTACTGTCCTCCGAGACCTGCTTAAGTCATCTAACCTGGGCCTAAAGCCCTATAAGTATCCTCCTCTGACTCCTAAGATTCTGTCAAGGTGTTGCTCCCTCTCCCTGCAGTATCCTAATAAACTTAGCTTTGCTTGATCAGCAAGTTTTCCTGGTGGTCTTTTGGGAAGTTAATGACTGACATCAATAATCTATATCACAGGATTATCATGAGCAGTGAATGAAATCAAGTATCTGAAAGCATCTTGGGGTGCCTGGGTGGCTCAGTCATTAAGCGTCTGCCTTCGGCTCAGGTCATGATCCCAGGGTCCTAGGATCAAGCCCCACATCGAGCTCCCTGATCGGCGGGAAGCCTGCTTCTCCCTCCCCCACTCTCCCTGCTTGTGTTCCCTCTCTCGCTGTGTCTTTCTCTGTCAAATAAATAAAATGAAATCTTAAAAAAAAAAAAAAGTATCTGAAAGCATCTCTAGACAATAATGTGCTTTCCCATGCATGGCAGACCGCCTCTAAGATGGCCCTAATTATCACTTCCCTCCTCTTCCCTTTTCTGGAAACATCAAGATCTAATGTGACATGAGAAACTTGGAGCAGAAAGGCAACAAACAGACATTTAATGAACACTCAATATGTGTCAGGCACTTCTGTGATCTCATTTTGTCCTCACATGAGTCCTGCCAAAACGGCCTTATTATTCTGATTGTCTAGACAAAGAGGGGTAGGTTGAGGGAGGCTAGAGGATTGGCTTGAGGTCTGACTCTAAATGACAAAGCCAGGATTCCACCCAGGTCTGTCTGACTCAGTCTGTACTTTCCCTCCTGTTACGAGTTTACTTCCCAGACTTGTATTGTTTTTATTGCAATTAAAGAAGGTGAGGCTGAGATTTCAGGGCAGGAGGCTGTTCGGCTCCTTTATAGAACCTCACAGGGGAAAATAGCATTCTAGAGCAGCCCTGATCAAATAGAAATATAACGCAAGCCACATATGTAATTAAAAGTTTTCTAGTAGCTGCAACTGAAAATAGTAAAAAGAAAGAAGTGAAATTGCTTCTTTAAACTCTTCATTTTAAGGTAATTACAGAGTCACAGGAAGTTGCAAAAATAATACAGAGGGGTCCTGTGTTCTTCCTACTTTCCTCTAATCAGAGATCTTATATAATTATAATATAAAATCGAAGCAAGCAAATTGACATTGGTACAATCCACAGACCTTATTATCCAGATTTCATCAGATTTACATGCAGACAGGGGCACCTGGGTGGCTCAGTCCATTAAGCGTCTGCCTTCGGCTTGGGTCATGATCCCCGGGTCCTGGGTTCGAGTCCCATGTAGGGTTCCCTGCTCAGTGGGGAGCCTGCTTTTCCCTCTGCCTCCCCCCCCCCCCCCCCCCCCCCGCTTGGGCCCTCTCTCTCAAATAAATAAAAATAAAATCTTTTTTAAAAATTAATTTATTTGTCAGAGAGAGAGAGAGAGAGAGCACAAGCAAAGTGAGAAGCAGGCTCCCCGCTGAGCAAGGAGTCTGATGCGGAACTCGATGCCAGGACCCTGGGATCATGACCCCAGCCGAAGGCAGACGCTTAACGGAATGAGCCACCCAGGCATCCCAATAAAAATAAAATCTTAAAAAAAAAAAAAAAAAGATTGACATGCAGACAAAAGTGTCCCATCTCGACGAAGATTTCCTTTGTGATACCCCTTTATACTCAGCAAGCCATCACCCCACATCCCATTCTTAACACTTGGCCACATCTAATCTATTCTCCGTGTCTATAACTCTGTCGGTTGATGATGTTACATAGATGGAATCATGTAGTGTAGTAGTTTCCCAGGGCTGCTATAACAAATTGCTACAAAATAGAAATTTATTTTCCCACAGTTCTAGAGTCAGAGGTCCAAAATCAAGATGTCAGCAGGGCCAGGCTCCCTTTGAAAGGCCTCTAGGGAAAGCTCCAGTCCTGGTCTCTTTTAGCCTCTGGTGGTTGCCAGCCTCTTCAGCTTGTGGCCAGATCACTCCAACCTCTGCCTCAGTCTCCACATTGCCTTCTCCTCCATGTGTCTTTTATAAGAATACATGTCAGTGGATGTAGGACACACCTAGATAATCCAGGATAATCTCATCATTTCAAGATCCTTAATTTAATGACATCTGCAAAGGTCTTGAGACAGGAGTATGCCTGCCATGTGTGCTGGAGTTCAGCGAGTGAGGGCGAGAAAAGGAGGAGATGTAGTAGATGTTAGGGGGGAATAGTAAGAGAAAATGCAAAAATCAGAATACCAGTTAATAACTTAATTGTGTCTTGAAGTCAAAGTACGGAGTGAATATTATTACTATTAAGTTGTTTTGTGAGCATGAACTCAATGTCAGGAGAGATTAAATAAGTTTGACATCTATGCTAAGTAATGGAAAATCCAAGTGAACTGTCCTTTGTCCTAAATCTAGAATTCTAGAAATCTAGTTTCTAACTGCCACATTCAGTGTCTCAATTCCCTCTGGACAGCGTGAGGTAAAGCCAATTTCTTCCCCCTGCATTTTCCTCATTTCCAGATTACCGACAGACTAGCTTCTCAGGGAAACATTCTTTCTTCTGAGCACACTACAGGTATTTACATTTCCTCTTCATCCAAATCAATATACTTGATTTGATTTTATTTGATTGTGTGACCATCTCAAGTGTGATTAGATTGTAGTGCTGTTGGGGCGACTGGGTGGCTCAGTCGTTGGGTGTCTGCCTTTGGCTTGGGTCGTGGTCCCAGGGTCCTGGGATCGAGCCCCACATCGGGCTCCTTGCTCGGCGGGAGGCCTGCTTCTCCCTCTCCCAGTCCCCCTGCTTGTGTTCCCTCTCTCGCTGTGTCTCTCTCTCTCTCTGTGTCAAATAAATAAATAAATAAATAAATCTTTAAAAAAACAAAAACAAAAAACAAAAAAAAAGATTGTAGTGCTGATTCTGTTCGCGTTTTTGTTTGTCTGTTTTTCTGAGAGAATCCATTACTGCTTATTTAAGACATTGTTGGTAGAAAGCCAAGCCCACACTTAAAAGGGTGCCAGACGTAAAGTGATGCCATGCACTTCACCTTTAGTCCTGTTTTGCTCCAGCCCCAGCTGGTTTGCTATTCTGGTTTACCTGACTTTCTTTCCTGCATCTCTGTTGCTGTTTCTTCATGTTTCACCAGAGAACCAGTCTCTCCTCCTGGATGACACTTTAGGCATGACCTTAAGGTAACTGCTCTCTAGACTTTGAACTCTTTCCTTATGAACTATATCCATGGGCTGCTTCCCTTCCTGCAAGACATCCTGTGCTGCATTGTGGAAGCTTTGCCCTAGCTGAAAGCACTTTCTCTTCCAAACTCGAAAAGCTCTTACTGTCTGTTCTTTAACTAAAGCAGGGTTTTATTTCCCCAGCTAAATTGTAAGCTGGTGAAGGTCAAAACCTAGTTTACACTTCTTTACCTGCCTCCTACCCCCCAACCCCACCCTTGTGCCCTGAACAGAGGAGGTGCTTAGTAAATATCTGCAGAATAAAACAGCTTTAGGGATAAAAAGTGATTTCTTGGGCGCCTGGGTGGCTCAGTTGGTTAAGCGACTGCCTTCGGCTCAGGTCATGATCCTGGAGTCCCGGGATCGAGTCCCGCATCGGGCTCCCTGCTCAGCGGGGAGTCTGCTTCTCCCTCTGACCTTCTCCCCTCTCATGCTGTTTCTCTCTCTCTCTCTCTCGTTCTCTAATACATAAATAAATAAAAATTTTAAAAAAGTGATTTCTTAGTATAAATTGGAAGAGACTCTATTAGGAGAAAAGTCATCATTCTCAGATGTAACATTTGGTGAAAGGATTTCAGACACTTTCCAAAATAACTCAAATAACCCAACACCTAGACAAAGAACAACTGATTTCTATTCTCTACAGCTATATGTCTGAAAAGTCAGGCTTATTAAGGTCTACTTTGCATTCAGTAAAATTTGCCCCTTTAGGTTGCTCATTTCTATGGATTTTGAGTTTGTACAGTTGTGTAGCCATCACCGTAGCCAAGCTATAATCACTGACATCACCCCCACAATTCCCTATGCCCTTTTTTTTTTTAATTTATTTATTCATGAGAGACAGAGAGAGAGAGAGAGGCAGAGGGAGAAGCAGGCTCCCAAGGAGCAGGGAGCCTGATGCGGGACTCGATCCCAGGACCCTGAGATCATGACCTGAGCCAAAGGCAGACGCTTAACCATCTGAGCCACCCAGGCGCCCCTCCCTATGCCCTTTTGAAGTCACTTCCCTTCCCTAACCACCAGCCCCTGGCAAACACTGATTTGATTTGTGTCTCTGTTGGCTTGCCTTTCCC
This sequence comes from Mirounga leonina, assembly GCF_011800145.1. Lineage (NCBI taxonomy): Eukaryota > Metazoa > Chordata > Mammalia > Carnivora > Phocidae > Mirounga > Mirounga leonina. The sequence goes on along the minus strand of NW_023270323.1, from coordinate 36,389,017 downwards.
ACAATGTTATACAAATGGAATCATAAGGTAAGTGGCCTTTTGTATCTGGCTCCTTTCACTTGGCATAATGCTCTCCAGATTTATCTATGCAGTTGCCTTATAGCTAATTCCTTTTTATTGCTATTGGAAGAGTCCAGAATATGCCACTCACTGTGGCATAAAAATTTTTAGAAGAAGGGGCACCTGGCTGGCTCAGCCAGTGGAGCACGTCACTCTTGGTCTCGAGGTTGTGAGTTTGAGCCCACCATTAGGTGTAGAGATTACTTAAAAATAAAATCTTAAGGGGCGCCTGGGTGGCTCAGTTGTTAAGTGTCTGCCTTCGGCTCTGGTCATGATCCCGGGGTCCTGGGATCGAGCCCCGAATCGGGCTCCCTGCTCCGCGGGAAGCCTGCTTCTCCCTCTCCCACTCCCCCTGCTTGTGTTCCCTCTCTCTCTATGTTTCTCTCTGCCAAATAAATAAATAAAATCTTTAAACTAACAAACAAACTCTCACACCTCCCATCTCTTCTCCTGAAGCCCATTTATCTTTCCAAAAACTCATTTGTCGGGGTGCCTGGGTGGCTCAGCCGTTAAGCGTCTGCCTTCGGCTCAGGTCATGATCCCAGGGTCCTGGGATCGAGCCCCATATCAGGCTCCCTGCTCAGCGGGGAGCCTGCTTCTCCCTCTCCCTCTGCCCCTGCTTGTGTTCCCTTTCTTGCTGTCTCTCTCTCTCTGTCAAATAAATAAAATCTAAAAAGAAAAACAACAAAAAAAACCTCATTTGTCTTCCCATAAGTGCTCTTTCATCCTCCACCTTCCCTTATTAGAAGTCATTAGTTTTCCCCTAAGTGTCCTTCTCCTCCTCCCCTGCCTCTGTTAGGATGGTGTATAAGCCCCAAATGCTAACAGCCCCTTTGTGTCACATTTTACTGTGTACCCTTCTATATACCTTAACAAAAACAATGATTAAATTTGATCTTTTGCTAATCTGTCTTTGTTAGTCTAATTTGCAGGGCCCCACTCACTTAAACTAAGAGAGTACAGGGCAAGTTTCAGTTCCCTGACACTATTATTCCATTGTATGGGTGTATCAAAATTTGTTTACCCATTTACCAGTTGATTTTTGGGTTGTTCCGTTTTTGGACACTTTCCTACAGGGTCTTTGCATGGATGGCATATATTTTCAGTTCTCTTGCATTTAGTACTGTTAAACAAAATTCAACCAAGTGAATTTGAAATTCTAATTGGCTTTATTAATCATTTCATGAATTGGGCAGCATCCCCCCTAGGAGGTAGAAGGGAGCTCTGAGGAGTTGTACAAAAATGGAATGTTTTTATAGGAAGGAGGGTGGGGCAAGGAAGTTATTAGCAAAAGGAAAGAAAAGGTTGTTTCAGACAAGGTCACCTTCCCTTAGGGGGAAGAGCAGGAATCTTATCAGGCAGATTACCTCATCTTTTTTTGGAGGGCGGGGTGGGTGAAGAGGGCCCATGTGACAGATTACCTCATTGATGTGATCAGAAAATTCCTGGTTGAAACTTGGTTTAAGTGATGCTATTTTGGGCCTGCGGTTTTCTTTTTAACAATAGAATACCTAGATTATATGCTAAGTGTCTCTATAGGAAACTAGATAGACCGATTCCGAAGTGCATGTCTTTTTTTTTTTTTTTAAGATTTCATTTATTTATTTGACAGAGAGACACAGTGGGAGAGGTAACACAAGCAGGGGGAGTGGGAGAGGGAGAAGCAGGCTTCCCGCTGAGCCGGGAGCCCGATGCGGGGCTCGATCCCAGGACGCTGGGATCATGACGCGAGCCGTAGGCAGATGCTTAACTGACTGAGCCACCCAGGCGTCCCAAGGGAGAGAGAGTCTTAAGCAGACCCGCCTGCTGCGGGGCTTGATCTCAAGACCCTGAGATCAGGACCTGAGCTGAAACCAAGAGTCAAACGGCTTAACTGACTGCACCACCCCACTGCCCCGGGTCTGGAGTATTTTAAGTGTAATAGGATACAATAAGGGCTTCCCTAGCTTTCCCCTTTAAGCCTATTTTCATGTGAAAATTTTAATATGAAAATAGGCTTAAAAGTAAGGAAAATATGGATCTGAAAAGATTTCTTACCTCAAATATACATTGTTTGTACAGCCATTGAACAAAGTGGCTCATCAGGTCCAGAGGAGTAAAAGATGTTTTTGGGAATGGGGCCACTGGGGCCAGAGGAAAAACCAAAGGAAGACTGGAGATTTTGAGAGATGTGGAAAGAGCACCAGACTGGCTGGAAATCTGAGCCTCTGGATCCTCATTCCAGCTGTACCCTAACTTGAGTGCAAACCTGTGCAAGCCAAATACTTGCAGGCCTATCTTCTTTCATCCATAAAATGAGAGCTTGGACCCCTAAGATCTCTTCTAGTTGTGAGATTTTGTGGTCTGCATACCATCCCGAAGGAGAACTCTGGGAGGACGAACAATGACAAAGGCCAGAGGAAAGAGATAGAATGCAGGGGAGGGGCAGGGCAATGGAGATGACAGCTTTGCAGGGAGGGGTGTGTGGCTTATATTTAAACCACGGGCAAACGGAGTGCCGCTGGAGGCTCAACAGACTGTTAGGGGCGCCAAGGAAAATCCAACTAGAGACTGGTGTGTGAAACAAGGGGTGTGCTAGGAATACAATATCCAGAAGAGGTGGAAGGGAGATTTCCAACAAGAAGGCAGATCACAGGGACCAGGGATCCAGAAGCATTTCTTTATTCCTTCAACAAATAATTATTGAAAAGGGAATATTTTAGGGGAGATTCAAAGAGGCAGGCTAGCATTTAGCATGAGGAAGTCTGTCATGGGTACTGAACTGGGGGTACTGATATGTGTAAGGGGTGTCCCCACTTTGAAAGTCTGCAAAAACCAAGCTGAGATCCCCCAACCATTCATTTCACAAACTGTTGTTGAACAATGACCGTGTTATAGGCACTGGAGATAAAGAACAATTTCTCTTCTGGAGCTTAAGTTCTAGTAAGGAAAGAAAATAAATAAGGTAAATAAAATGCATAATATGCTAGTTAGTGATAAATGCTAATAAGAAAAACACCAGGGAAGGACAACAGGATTGGATGCAAAGGGGAGGAGGCTGTAATTCTAAAAGCTTGGTAAATGAGGAGATGACATCTGAATCAGGAGGGGCAGGAATGAGCAGCATGGATAGAGGGTACTGGACAGTGCTTCCGAAGAGGAACAGCAAGCAGAACAAGGAACCGCAATTGGGCTTCAAGGAGGCCAGTGGTGCTGAAGGGAAGAGGAACAAGGGGAGAGTAGTTCAAAGTATGTTCTGGGCTCTGGGAGAGGGCAGGAGGGAGCCCAGCTCATTCTGGAGTTCCCTTGTTCACCTCCCTCCCTTCTCTCAGCATTTAGGGGACATCTCTGTGCCTCAAGCTGCAGATACTGTAGTGGGTAAGACATTGCGTTCCAGTTGTCAGAACCAGAACAGAAGGTCAGGGTCCAGCTGGAAGCAAGGATAGATGATCCTGCACTGAGTAGAGCTAAACCAGACCTCAGATCCCTGTCTTCAGACAACACCAATCTTTAAGCCAGTATGGCTCAAGGCTACTGGTGGGTCTCCACGGAGGGCAAAAGAGAACCATAGAGAAGAAACTAGGGACGTCAGTACATTGAACTTAAAATATATATGATTGTACTAGGAAAAACTACACATGATTTGAAATTTCAAACAGAATAAAAAGTACCCTAGGCTTCTAAGCTGCTGAGAACTTTTGAGACATCACAATCCAACCTCTTCATTTTACAGGGAAAACTCAAGAGAAGTGATTTATTAATGCGATAGAGGGGAGAAACAGTTCTTTAGCCTATCTGGCCTGTGCTCACTCACTCTTTTTCTTCTTTTCCTTCCTTCCTTCCTCTCTCTCTCACTCTCTCACTTTTTTTTTTAACTTGATAAAACAAGGACTCAAAAAATTGGCTTAAGACTCAAAGTTGCTCCTTTCCACGGAAATCTTTAGTAAAAGGCAAAACATTTCTATGATCTGAAGAGAAACCAAGAGTATCCAGTGCACTTTCTATCACAAAAAAAAAAAAATCTTTTTTTACTCTCACTAAAAGTTTCAGAATAGGGGCGCCTGGGTGGCTCAGTCGTTAAGCGTCTGCCTCCGGCTCAGGTCATGATTCCAGGGTCCCGGGATCGAGTCCCACGTCGGGCTCCCTGCTCCGCGGGAAGCCTGCTTCTCCCTCTCCCACTCCCCCTGCTTGTGTTCCTGCTCTCGCTCTCTCTCTCTCTGTCAAATAAATAAATAAAATCTTAAAAAAAAAAAAGTTTCAGAATAAGGTTATAGAGAAAGCAAAGCAGTATTTTTTAAATTGTCTTCTAAGTTCACTTGAACTCAATGTGAAATAGAAATTGGGCTAACTCACAGCAAAAACTTCAGAGCCAGAGTTCAGTCCCTGCAGAATTAATTACATGAGGAGGAGATTCCTGGAAGGGTAAACAGTGACAGGTACTACTGAAAATGCAGAGAGAGTGGGAGAAACACCCAAAACGTTAGTCCTTGACACACCAATGTCTTCTCTTTGGCTGGTGACCCCAAATGAGTAGAAGTGAAATCTTTTAACATCATAATGGAGATGTTGTACCCCAATTTTCAGTGACAAAACCTTGAGTTATGTAACATGTAAAGCAGATAATTGAACTTCAGTGTAACATTCATGTGGGTTCAGCCAGACTAAGCTCTTTTCTAGAGGGAAAAAAAATGAAACATGGTTAGGAATAAAAAGCACACGAAAGCAGAAAAACATTATACCAAACTTTTGAAGTAAATCTCCAGAGAAAACATTATTAAGAACATATGATAATTAAAATTTAAAAATTGATGAATTAAATATATAGGAAAGAATCCACAGTCTCGAAATAAGAAAACCAGAACTCATTCACGTGTCAAAGTCTTTATCTTGCAAAGATCTTAAATTTTGGATGCAGCAAATTATACAGTCTCTTGAAAAACAATTAAGAATTCAAGTTCATAGCACTAGCTTCCACCCACCCCCCCAAGGAAATTTTCTATTGATTTGTAACTTGGCCTTGAATTTGACCTGTGGCCTTCATGTCTTGATAATTTGGGTCACTCTGAATATGCCATCTCTTGAACAAGGGCCTCTGCTAATTTTAAATGAATGCAGCTGCCAATTTGCCATTCTTTTTTTTGCATCACAATATGTGGGAATAAATTCTCAATTAATAAAACATTTCCAGGAAGCAGTCAGGCAGAGGAAAGGAAGGACATTTATCTAGTAAGTTTAAAAAGAGATGTTTCATTTTTGCCTTTTTGGATATAAAAAAAGGAAAGAAAACAGTTTATGCCTTTGAGGGCTTTGACAGAGGCCAGAATTATTCCCTGGGCTACAGCATCTAAAAAAGCCATGCAACTCAAATTAGATTTTAGGTAAAAATAAAAAAAAAAAAAAAGAAAGAAAGAAAGAAATAAAAAAGAAAGAATAAATGCAGACAAGTTTGTAGCAGTTTTCTTTCTTTCTTTCTTTCTCCTTCCTTCCTTCTTCCCTTCCTTCCTCCTTTCCTTCCCTCTCTTCCTCTCCTCTCTGTCTCTCTCCCTCCCTCCTTCCCATTCTTCATTTCTTTCTCTTTGGTTCAATGAAAATGAATACCTCTCAAGTTTGATTCACAGGGGAGGGCTTGCATTTGATATTAAATAACCAGACCCATGGTGATTAAGCCCTTAGGGCCTTTAAAACATTTTGCATCTGAAGCTGCATTAATTAATAATATACTGTCCTAATATGGGGAGACAAGGGTCCTACTGGGGTGTAGACTAGGAAAGTGAGGAGTGTGGAAGTTGTGTCATAAGAGAAACAAGTGAAGGAACTTGAAAGAGAAGGAACTGGGGGAGCTGGAGGAGGAGTTAGGCAAGTCTCAGCTGATGGGTTTTTGAGCTTGCTGTTTTCACTGTGTAGAATGTTCCTTCCCCTACTTTCCACCTGTTGAAATTCTACTAATTCTGTAAGGGCAGATTGGATAATCATCTACGGTGAGAAGTATCTAGATCCTCTTAGCTAGGGACCATCTCCCAACTCTGAACCTTCGTAGCACTTGCTCCTACCTCTATTTTAATCCTAGTGATGGTACGACTTACTAGATCAGGTTGGTCAGGGCCTTGAATGCTACACTAAGTGGTTTAAGGAAGCCATTAAATTTTTGAGGATGGGCATGATTTAGAGTTCAAAGGCAGACTAAAAAGGCATTTCTGGTGTAAATAGAAGGTAAGGGGTACATGAGACTACGTTCTCTCTCTCTCTTTCTCTTGTAAAAGCATATTACTGGGCACCAGGTATTATGCATGGTTACTCCACTTTATAAACGGGGAAACCAGGTTACTCTTCCACGCGTGGTGACCAGACAGCCTCCATGTTCTCACCACCTGCTTTACCGTCCTGTAAATCTGAGGATAACTGCTCCACTAAAATCATTTTTTTTAAAGATTTTATTTATTTATTTGATAGAGAGAGACACAGCGAGAGAGGGAACACAAGCAGGGGGAGTGGGAGAGGGAGAAGCAGGCTTCCCGCGGAGCAGGGAGCCCGATGCGCGGGGCTCGATTCCAGGACCCTGGGATCATGACCTGAGCGAAGGCAGACCCTTAATGACTGAGCCACCCAGGCGCCCCTGAAATCGTGTTTTGAAGGCTCAGGAATTACCTGCTACCTGCCATGTCTATGGACTTGGACTTGTCCCCACAGTTCTGAGTCCATGATCTTCCGAGACATTTTCTTCTCACGACTCACGAACTGACTGCATTTTCCTCTTATTGTTTAAAATTTGGGATGCATTTTTACCGCGTGAGCTTAACGAAGCTTAATTAGTTAAGGGTGGCTATGGATGGAGATTTCAAGAGATTCTAAAGGGTATTTTCGAGCGCTTTAGACTTGAAAGGCGGGTGACAATAGTTCTAAAGAGAACGGTCAAAGCCTGCAGATTTTTCTTTTAACAGCTCTATTCTCATCCTTGCACGCCAGGGCTAGGGGGCAACTCTTCTGTTGTTTGTTTATGAAAGAAATCAAGAAAGGGACCGGGGCTCGTCTCTTCTTTGACCTAAGGGCAAGAGTGAGGGGCCAGGCGGATTAGGTGCGGCTCCCCCTAGGCGCGCCCACAGCCCAGCCAGGGCCCAGAGCAACCCCCTTCGCCAAGGGGCGGGGCGCGCCGGACGGCCACGCGCGCGGGCGGCGGAGTGGGCGTGTCCCGCGGGCGCGCGCGGGCGGTGGAGGGGGCGTGTCCCCCGGGCGGCGGCGGCGGCGGCGGCGGCGGCGGCGGCGCGGGCTGGGTGCGCGGCGCAGCCTCCTGTGCTGGAATGTGCGGCTCCCGCGAGCTCGCGGCGCAGCAGCAGAGCAAGCGCCGCCGAGGCCCCGGGCCACAAACCCCGGCGGCGGCGGCGGCGGCGGCGGCCGGGACGGCGGGGCGAGAGCCGGCGGCCTGAGCACTCTCTGCACTCCCACTCCTGGGCCTTCGCGGGCCTCGACGTCCCCAGCGCCCAACTTTTCCATCCTCCCCCACCCCTCCCCCCGAAACTCCAGCAACAAAGAAAAGTAGTCGGAGAAGGAGCGGCGACGCCGTGTCTCCCGCCCCTCCTCGCCTAGGAAGGCCGGTAAGCGCGGCGCAGCACTGGGGGCTCGGTCGGGGTGGGGGAAGGCCGGCCGGGCGGCGGCGGCAGTGGCAGGGGGAGGGCGCGGAAGGACGCGGAGCGAGGCGCTGTCCAGGGCTGATTTGCAGATACTGTGGCTCCGGCGGCGGCCGCAGCGCGGGGCGGAGGCGGGCGGCCGAGCGGGATCGGGTTACACCGGCGCGGCCCGGGGGCTGGGCCGGGGGCGTCCTTGGGGAGCGGCTTGGAGCCAGGACCCCCTCCCCAGTCGAGGTCGGGCCGCCGCCTCCGCGCGGGCCCGGGCGCCCTTCGAGTCGGGTCCTGAGGAGCGGAGCTGCTTGTGGCCCTGGTCCTGAAACTTCCTCCCCGTCCTCCTGCTCCCAGATCCCGCCGCAGCCCCTCGTCGGCCCGCGGCCCTCGCGTCCCCCTCCCTCTCCGGCCTCTCCCTGTCGCCGGAAGGCGCCGTTGAGTGCGGCCGGGCGGGTTGAGTCAGCCCCGCGGCCCGGGCGGTTCCTCCAATGGGGCTGGACAGCGATTTCTGCTCTCGGGCCGCCCCGCCGCCGCGGCCCTCCGCACCCGGCCACCTCGGCGCCCCCGCTGGCGGGGCCCGGGCGCGCGTCTCGCGGGGCGCCGTGGGGGAGTGAGTTCGCAAACTTCCGGGGCGCGGGGGAGGCGGCCGGCGCGCGTGGGGGCCCCCTCCGGCGCTAGGGGCCCGACGCCTCCGGAGGGCGCCCGCGGAGCCTCCCGGGCCCTCTGCGGAGGGTGAGCCCAGGGGCCGTGAGAGGAGCCGGGACGCCGGCAACGCGGTAACTTTCCTTCCTCTTCCCAGACTCGGGCCCGCGGACCGGGGAGGGGGCAGCCCCGAATGGGGAAGACTTGGTCTGGCCCAACGGCGCCCCGAGTTTGCCCACCTTGCTTTTTCTTAGTGCTGGGGAACTCAGGAAAAGCTTCAGGACGAGTGTTGGGGCAACTCCCGCGAGTTGGTGTGGAAATGTGTGCAGTGAGCGGGCCCAGCCGAGAGGAAGCGAGAGCGCCCGAGTTTGCAAAGAGCTGCTTTGTGTTTGGTATTTTGAGAAAATGGCCGAATGCCTATTTCAGTCAGGAATGCCGCCGCCGAGGCAGGCGCTGGTGCAGCCGCACATAGGAATTCGTGCAACACGTTGGGTTTCGGGCTGTGCATAGACGGCCTTCCGGACAAACCTGAAAATTCCTTTAGGGACGGTAGTTAGGGTTGGGGGGTATTAGAAAAGTCGATGTTTGGGTAAATTGCCGAGTAGCCTGGGCTGTTAAGCCCGGGGACAGCTATGGCCCTCAGTTTGTTTTCTGTGATGGCATTTGATTCCAACTTTTGGTACATTATAGCTCAGTCGGTTTGTGTTTATGCACCTGGGTGAAACGGACTGCTTTTTGTGTTTGGGGTTTGATTTGATTTTTTGAGTGCTTGCCACTTATTTTGCTTTTTCTAATTTGCAAGACAGCGCTCAGTTTCAGAATAGCACCATTTAGATTGGAAAGTAACGTGCTTAAGGCGACTTTAAAAGCCCAACATGTTTTCAAGAAGGTGATCTTGTAATGGCTTCCACTAAGCAAGTAGGCCAAGTCAAGCACAATGCAAGAAAGTTGCTGATTGTCGGGTTAAGTTGTACGATTATTAGCGGTTTTGAAAATTTCTTTATTTTCATTTGTGAAGTTTTGAATACACGAAGCTTCCTTTTTTTACAGAAAAGGTCCGATTTTTTTTTTCTTTTAAACAGGTCGAGTCATTAAAAAAAATAATAAACTGGTACTTTTTCACAGTAGTTTATTCTTCTGGAGTTAGTTGAGTTCATATGAAATTCAGTTCAGTTGACCAATTACTACGGGCTTCTACTTTCCAGACATGTTTGTACGTAACAAATGCACAGTATGGTTTTGGAGTTCTCCATTTTCTGACCAGTAAACTGTTGAAGGGGGGAATTGGGAGAACAGCAATTTACTATTAATGTGTTGAATCGAAAAATAATTTTAATTAACATCGAAAATGAAGTTACTTTTTTTTCCCACCAAAAAAATTAAAAGTGCTTGAGGGAAGGCATGCCAGTGGTAGGCCTAGTTGATGGATGAGTTATGTCATAGAATTGATAGAATTTTTTGTAGGGATAATAGCAATTTTTTTGGTGAGTGCAGTGAAGAAAATCTGGTAGTACAAAAATATTTCAAAGCTTAATTTTAGCAATTAACAAAGCTCATTGAATTTAAAGATTATATTTGAAAAGAATTTTTTAGGTTATGAAGAATTACAGCACTGTTTTGGATGTTGTGTTTAAACTGGTACTTTTTGCATTTTTTGTCTTATTTTGAATTCAGAATACAGTCATGGCCACCCAGGTAATGGGGCAGTCTTCTGGAGGAGGAGGCCTGTTCTCGGGCAGTGGCAACATTGGCATGGCCTTGCCTAACGACATGTATGACTTGCATGACCTCTCCAAAGCTGAATTGGCTGCGCCTCAGCTTATCATGTTGGCAAATGTGGCCTTAACTGGGGAAGTAAGTGGCAGCTGCTGTGATTACCTGGTTGGTGAAGAAAGACAGATGGCAGAATTGATGCCTGTTGGAGATAACAACTTTTCAGATAGTGATGGAGAAGGACTTGAGGAGTCCCCTGAAATAAAAGGTGAACCCAGTGGACTGGAAAACATGGAACTGGAAAGTTTGGAACTCAGTGTTGTAGAACCACAGCCTGTGTTTGAGGTCTCAGCTGCTGCCCCAGAAATTTACAGCTCCAGTAAAGATCTTCCCCCTGAGACACCTGGAGCAGAGGACAAATGCAAGAACTTGAAGAGCAAACCTTTTCGCTGTAAGCCATGCCAGTATGAAGCCGAATCTGAAGAACAGTTTGTGCATCACATCAGAGTTCATAGTGCCAAGAAATTTTTTGTGGAAGAAAGTGCAGAGAAGCAAGCAAAAGCCAGAGAATCTGGGTCTTCCACTGCAGAGGAGGGAGATTTCTCCAAGGGCCCCATTCGCTGTGACCGCTGTGGCTATAATACCAATCGATACGATCACTATACTGCTCACCTGAAACACCACACCAGAGCTGGGGATAATGAGCGAGTCTACAAGTGTATCATTTGCACATACACCACAGTAAGCGAATATCACTGGAGGAAACACTTGAGAAACCATTTTCCAAGGAAAGTATACACATGTGGAAAATGCAACTATTTTTCAGACAGAAAAAATAATTATGTTCAACATGTTCGAACTCATACAGGTAAGAGTACCTTGAGTCCCTAAGTTCAGCTCACTTTTGATAGTTAATTCAGTAGGCAGTTAAAGTAGTACTGAAGAAAGGGGATTCTGGGGTCAAGTTCTGGTTCCATTATTTGCCGTCTTTGTGACCTTGGATAAGTCATTTAACCTCTTTGTGCTTCAGTTTCTCTCTCCATGGGGGTAATACCTATATGGGATTGGAGGATAAGTGAAGAACACTTATTTCAAAGAATGGCCAAGACAAATATTATCCATGTTCTTGTTAAAATTTGTATTCTAACAACTTGGGATAGATATTTAGCTAAATTGGACTACCTTTTTTTTTTTTTTTTTGGAAGATGTATTTAGTTGATAGTGACTACATCTAAGATGCAGTATAGTTTCCCAAAGGAATTGAGGACTTAGGCAAAAAGGAAAACTCAATGATTAACCTTTGCATAGATCCATTTCACAGAAGCCTTAAACTTTTAAAAAAATTTGTCTTGGTATTGAGTTCCTAAGTGGAACAACTTAACCTTGTCTCCGAAACATAGAAATGTGAAAAGTTAGTTTTTAAAAGATTGGTGGGATTACCACACTTGAAATCATTTTCCTGAGAAAGCAAACACGTGGAAAAGGCAGCTATTTTTCAGACAAAAAATAATGTTCTTCAGCATGTTTGAACTCATACAGGTAAGAGAATGTTTCTAGTATGTACGTATACTCTATCAAAAAAATGGAACAATGTTAAAAATATGAAAAATTTCAAACATCTCAAATACCAACATGTACCCATTACCTATATTCATTAGTTAATGATATTTTATCACATTTGGCAATTTTTTTGGTAAATATCAGCTTTATTGAGATATAGTCTATTACCACAGAATTCATCTGCTTAAAGTTAAGATTCACTGGTTTTGGTATATTCACAAAGGTTGTGTAACTGTCACCACAATCAGTTTTTAGGACATCTTCAACCCAAAAAGAAACCCTATTAGTGGTTGCTCCCCATTTCTCCTCAGCACTCCTTAATCATTCAGTTTTTTTATTTTAAGTAAGCTTTAGGCCCATTATGGGGCTAGAACTCACGACCCTGAGACCCAAGAGTTGCATGCACCACTGAACTGACTGAGCCAGCCAGGAGCCCCAAGGAGTCTGATTTTTTAAGGAAATGTTTGCAACTTATTGGTAGTTTTCTTACGTTACATTTTTCTGCTAAGAATTGGTATCTTTGAGGACTGATTAGTGGTCTGAACAAAATGGTTAGGGTAATCTAGTACAGTAGTCTGGATCACAAGTAAAAAGGGGTTGTAGGATGCTGTTTGCATAAGATCCCTTTTGCAAGCGTTGTCACTCTGTAGGACTGAACCCCACCGGTAAAGTAGGGCACCGTGGGGAGGGCAATCAGTAGTGCTTTACTGACATGATAGACTTAATAAAACTTGCAGGTGAAATTCAATTACAAGAAAGATGTCAGGGCACCTGGGTGGCTCAGTCAGTTGAGCCCTGACTTGATTTCAGCTCAGGTCACAATCTCTGCTGGTGGGATCAAGCCCTGCTTGGGCAAGAGTCCGTTTGTCCCTCTCCCTCTGTCCTCCTGTTCCCCCCCACCCCCTTCGTGTGGGCGTGCGTGCATGCGCGCTCTCTCTCAAACTCAGAAAAAAAAAGAGGAAGAGGTCTGCAGCAAGATTTCTAAGCTCCAGGAGAATGCTCCAGTATTATATATATATGGCTTTAAAATCTAGTCAAGTAAAAAAGTTTGTAAATCCTTTGGAATTTGTTGTAATCTGTGATTGTCTCCATGCTTTGAAACCATTTTAGTTTCAAAAGTCTAGAAGTTCAAACATTACAAAATTACATGGCATAGGAAGTCAAGTTACTTGGAGATCCTACCCCATTAATCACTTAATAGTTTGAATTAAACAGACTAAACTAACCTCATGTATAATATCTTAAAATAAATCCTAGCCACTATATATACTTAAGCCATAATTACTTCATACTCATTTAACAGTTCTTTGAAAACCTTGGGGATTAGTTTAGATTGGCTGTGATCTGTAGAGCTTTCAGGTAGTAGCCATGGCATAACTTTTATCTGTACACTTCGATGAGTTGTTTTAAATAATTAAGTATAATAGATGACTTTTACAAATATATGTACTCATAACCACCATGCAAGTCAACATAGAGAATATGACCAGCACCCCAGTGCTTTTGTCTTAATACATTTTGATTTTTTTTGTCAGTTGTATTTTGATAATTCATGTTTCCCAAAACTAAAAATGTTTTCAACTGTAAATCTAAATTTGTCAACTTAAGAGTATTTCTAGAACCAAAAAGAAAATGGAGAGAACTAGAAAACCTTTTTAGTATTTTGTGTGTATTTCCAATTTTTTTTTCTTTTTTTTTGTATTTCCAATTTTCTTATGTAAAGTGTTTTCATTTTGTTTTGTTTTAAACAAGATCTCTTGGGGTGCCTGGGTGGCTCAGTCGGTGAAACCTCTGACTCGACTTTCAATTTGGGCTCAGGTCATGATCTCAGGGTCCTGGAATGGAGCCCTGCATAGATGCTCCGTGCTCGGAGAGGGAGTCTGCTTCTCTCCCATTTCCTCTACCCCTACCCCTGCTTGCGGGTGCGTGTGCTCTTACTCACTCTAAAATAAATAAGTCTTTAAAAAACAAACAAACACACACACACCACAGTGGGGGAAAAAAACTAAGAACTCTTGGCCATTTAAAAATTTTTTTGTAGAGTGATTTATTTTATTTTTATTTTTTTAGAGTAGTTTATTTTAATTGCAGTTTAGGTGACTGATTTTTAATGGGTATATTTTTTATGCGTTAACTGTACCATCCATAAGTTTTTCTCCCCATTAATTTAAGGTTGATATTTTCACAGTAAGCTAACATGGATTGTATGTATCTCATTTCACATTTTAGTCCCCCCCCCCCCCCGTTTAGTGTTAAACTTGTGTGGTCTTAATACTTTTTGAAAATAATTTTTTTCTTCCTGATGTTATCTTTGTCATTTTTTATTTTTGGTAAGCTTTTTAAAACAATTTGGTAGTGCATACATTGGGAGGATAATATTTGAATGTTGTAAATTCTGAGTATCTCTGGTGATAAATACATGGTTCTGAAAATTGTGTTTATAGAAACATAAATTCATTTAATGCTGAAGAGTAGAGATAAGTAATAGAATCACTTCTCATTTAAGTACCCTAGTTTTCACATTCACTTAATGGGTTTCTTCTGTTCTTTGAGTGGCCAGTGTTGGGTACTTCTGTGCTAATCTGCAGAACAATCTATTGAGGAACTGAGTTATAATAGCCCACGTTTACTGAGAGGAAACCCTGAAGTGATGTGTCCAAGGTCATACATATACAACTAAGAGTCAAAGTTCAGTTCTCTTTTTATGGGTAATTACCATGGTGTTGGGCTGAGGATTACTTTCATTTGAGTCTTCAATCAAAAGATTTTTAATTTTGTGGGTTTGATATTTAACCAGTTCACAAATTCTGGGCCCCTGGGTGGCTCAGTTGGTTAAGCATCTGCCTTTGGCCCGGGTCATGATCCCAGGTTCCTGGGATTGGTTCCCTGCTCAGCAGAGTCGGCTTCTCCCTCTCCCTCTGTCCCTCCCCCTGCTTGTTCCCTCCCTCTCTCTCTCTCTCAAATAAAAAAAAATCTTTAAAAAAAAAAAAGTTCACAAATTCTAAAGGATGACATTTTTGCCACTATGTGTGACTGAAAATTCACTGAGTTTTCTAGAGTATTTATGCCTGTTTTGTAGAATTGCACAGATAGAAGCAATCTTTTATAAAGAATCCTTTATGTTTATCTATAATGGTATTTGATTTTTCTTCCATTAACTTTTCTTTCTGTGACAGCTTAATTGAGATACATTTTACATACCATAACAATTCACTGTGGATTGGCTCATTCTAGACATTTCACATAAATAGAATCATACAGTAATATATGGTCCTTTGTGACTGCCTTCTTTCACTTAGCATAATGTTTTCAAGGTTCCTCCATGTCCTATGTACAGTACTTGTTTTCCTTTTGTTGCCAAAAATAATCTCTTGTAGGGATATAGCACATTTTGTTTATCCATTCATCAGAATATTTGGATTGTTTTCCATTTTTTTGGCTATTGTGAATAATTCTTTGAACATTCGTATGCAAGTTTGTGTGAACACATGTTTTTATTTCTCTTGGATATATACACTTGACCCTTGAACAATGCGGGGATTAGGGGTGGTTGAAATCTGCACATACCTTTTGACTCCCCCAAAACTTAATCACTAATAGCCTACTGTTGACCAGATGCCTTACCAATAACATAACTGATTAACACATTTTATATGTTGTATGTATTATATACTGTATTCTTTTTTTTTTTTTTAAGGTTTTATTTATTTGACAGAGAGACACAGTGAGAGAGGGAACAGAAGCAGAGGGAGAAGCAGGCCCCCCGCCAAGCAGGGAGCCCAATGTGGGGCTCAATCCCAGGACCCTGGGATCATGACCTGAGCCAAAGGCAGACGCTTAACGACTGAGCCACCCAGGCGCCCCTATATACTGTATTCTTAAGCTAGAAAAAAGAAAATGAAGAAAATCCATGAGGGGGCACCTTGGGTGGCTCAGTCGGTGAAGCATCTGACTTGATTTCGGTAGAGGTTCTGATCTCAGGCCCAAGGGTTCTACACTCTGCCGGGAGGCTGCTTGGCATTCTCTCCCTCTGCCCTGCTCATTCTCGCTTTCAAATAAATAAATAAATGTTTTTAAAAGAAGAAAAAAATCCATGAGGAAGAGAAAATAAATTTACAGAACTGTATTGTGTTTATTGAAAAAAAAAAAAACCAAAAAATCATGTATAAAGGGACCTACACAGCTGAAACCCATGTTGTTCAAGGGTCAACTGTTCATACCTAGGAGTGGAATTGCTAGGCCATGTGGTAACTATGTTTAGTCATTTGAGGAACTGCTAAACTATTGTCCAAAGTGGCTGCACGATTTTACAGTTTCACATTGTATGAGTGTTCCGATTTTTCCATATTCTCACCAATACTCTTTAACATTTGTCCTTTTGATTATAGCCATCCTCATGGATGTGAAGTCTTCATCTCATTGTGGTTTTGATATGCATTTCCGTCATGGGTAAAGATATTGTGAATCTTTTCATGTGCTTATCTGTCACTTACATGTATATTTATAGGAATACATTCAACATTTTTTAAGCTAAAATTCTTCCAGGTTGAAGTAGGAATTCTTTTGGTGTGACCTATTTATAGCTAATCTGTAGCTACCAACCAATAACAGCTGTACAGTTACTAGGAACACATTTCCTACTCATTACAGTATTCTTCCTCTTTTTTCACTTTGTTTTTTCTTTTCCTTGTCCATTTTACTAGACACATCTGTTACTATAACTTACTGTATAGGCAAAATAATAACTGGTATTTATTGAGGGCTTTACTATGTGCCAGGCACAATGTCAAATGTTCTGTATTACCTTAAACTTAAATTCTCACAATTCTAGGAAGTGAAGGCGCTTTTACTTTTACTGAGGAAACTTGCCCAAGGTTGTAATTACTATCTTGTGGCCAAAGACAGATGAAAACAAATTACAAATTGTCAAGCTTTTTTTTTAATAGCCAAGCTTTTTAAAAAAACCTGTTTTGTGGTTGACAAACCATACCCAAAAAATATACATTTCCTGCCGTTATTATCCTCTCATCTTCAGTTGCTGTCAGTCCTAATGGCTTTATGAGCATCATTTGCCTTAACCAGTACTGATCTATTTCATGAAAGGGCTATTACTTGAAATTTTTGGCTTAAGCATCCCCACTCAAGTTTTCTTGCTTTTAAGCTAACAATTTCAAATGATAGATTTATCCTTCACAAGAATAAAAAATTCCAAGTGACAGCATGAGAAGATTTGGGTACATTTTTTTCCTAAGGGTAATTCTAATTAAAAAAGAAAAAAAGGATGCTCCTTGATAACTTATCAAGATAATTATTTAGTTCTTAATATTTAATGTGATAGTGTGTAGCATTACTGTGAAAATTAAAAGGGCTATGAGAATTCAGAAAGCCAGTGATCTTTTTTTTTTTTTTTTAAAGATTTTATTTATTTATTTGACAGAGAGATAGCGAGAGCAGGAACACAAGCAGGGGGAGTGGGAGAGGGAGAAGCGGGCTTCCTGCCGAGCAGGGAGCCCGATGTGGGACTCGATCCCAGGACCCTGGGATCATGACCTGAGCCGAAGGCAGACGCTTAACAACTGAGCCACCCAGGCGCCCACCAGTGATCTTTTTTGTCAACAAAGCTGAAATGTAGTTACGTGAATTCTGAATTAAATCATTTACATGTCTAACACCTGATAAAAAATTGACCATTTTGCCAGGAATAGGAAAAGAATCCTTATCAAAAAATGCTCAATACTGAGTATTATGTATATTGTTAGTGAGAATTGTATTTCCCTTATTTTATCATAATTAAACCCTAATCATTATATTTTTGCAGGGGAACGCCCATATAAATGTGAACTTTGTCCTTACTCAAGTTCTCAGAAGACTCATCTAACTAGACATATGCGTACTCATTCAGGTTGGTAAGAAATGGTAACCCTTCTATGATTTTTAGTAAACAATACTTATCAGTATAAGGAAGTTCTTCTAGACCTGCAACTGGGTCATTATTTATGATTTATTTATTTATTTAAAAATCAACTTATGATTTATTTTTAACATAATTTAGAAGTTAGAGTTAAAAATCAGTGTCGTATTCATGTGGCGCTGTATCTAAATGTAGGCTCTTAATGAGGAATCCATAGGTGGAACTCTTGAAACTGAATATAAATGTATGCATGCACTGTTTCTGGGTGGAAGGTCCATAATTTTCATCAGATCTTAAAGTTCTGTGACTAATAAAACTTGAAATGCTGTTATAGACCAACACTGGTTTGTACGTTTTGAGCAACCCCTTACCTTCTCACCCTCTCCCCGCCTCCCAACACAATATAACACCAAGTTTCATAGTGTTGGTTTCCAGGTTACAGAGATTCCTTCTTAACTTCTCAGGTCCTGAAATGTGGGTTTGTCCTCTTTTGAGAGCTGATAGGGTTTCTGTGGACTGATTTACAAAAGCCAAACTTTAAAGAATAATAGATAATCCAGGATCTCAATTTATTAACCTATAATAGATAAAATGCAGGGCTAGAAATGCACTCCAGTGAGTGAAATAATTGTGATCATTAGCCAGAATTGGTCCCCATTATCAAGGTAGGTAGATGGCAGAGTTAAAAAGTAAATATAGCATAGGTGGTCTTGAAAGGATAATTCATTTTGGCTACAATTGACACTTGACCCTTGGTGAACCACCACAACTGATCAGAATACTCTCCTTACAAATTTGGAATATATACTCCTGTAGGGAAACTATGGCAAAATCTTGGTGTTAACAGAAGTCTATGTAGACTCGTCTATCTTACGTTAATTAATTGCCTGAAATTTGTGTAGTCTGCTTGTGTATCCACTAGCCATGTGGTTATTAAGCTTGTGAAATGTAATTTGAAAAGTATAAAATACATAGCAGAATTCAAACAACATAAATAAAAGCACGTAAAATACCTATTTTGGGGTGCCTGGCTGGCTCAGTTGGAGGAGCATGTGATTCTTGATCTCGGGGTCATGAGTTAGAGCCCCATTTTGGGGGTAGAGATGACTTAAATAAAACTTAAAATTTTTTTTTAAAGTATTGATTACATGTTGACATGACATTAGTTATATTGGGTTAAATAAGTAGTAAAATTTAATTTTACCTGTTTTTTACCTTTGTAAATGTGACTACCAGAAAATTTAAAATTACATACATTGCTTGCATTTTATTTCTATTGGATATCACTGTTTTGAGTCAGTGATTGAGTAACATTTGATTATAGTACAGATTCTGATTTGAGCAGCTATGAAGGGGTCACATAATGTGTTTGCTAGCTTTTCTTCACCCTAAAGCTTGTCATTTTAATATACTTTGAGTGTTCTTTCTAAATCTCCTAAGCTATTGAGTTGAGTCACTTAACCAGAAACCTGAGTTTATTGCTTAGGTACTTCCTGGTTTCATTTTCTGAGGGTAATTTGGATGCTCTCTCAGGCTTTGTTGAGGGTAGGCATCGTGTTCTATTGATAGTTGTGTTCTAGTCCTTAAAACATTTAAGAGTTTTATGTGAGTTAGCTAATTTTAGTCCTTTATAACTAACTATCCAATAATGTATAAGTTCTATTGCTGTCCCCATTTTACCAATGGGGAAACTAAACTAGGCATTGAAGAAATGTGGCCATTTTTCCTGTAGAATGCCCCCCTTTCTGAATTTGTCTTACTTGCTTTCTTACGGTGTCATTTGGTTTTTCCTCTGTCCCTGTGCCTTGTATTACTTGTACACTGGAAATTAAATATGAATGCTTGAATTCTACTTAATGTGTCCCATTTGAAGTCCTATCTGGTTGACCCACTATTAGTGTTGCTGGGTTATTGGATTAGAATGTTGACATACTTGTATCTTTTTCATTGAATGGATAATACTTTTGTCACTGTTTAAGTGTCTGTGGTGTTTTACACCAGTCAGTAACTTCTGCTTGAATAATTTTGTGTTTGCTAACTGTTGTCTTTTGAATCTCTTTGCTGTATTAAAAGATGATAATTCAGTACTGTTACAGTACAGCAAGTATTTTAAAAGTCTCTTAATGAGTAGTAGCTACTATTTTTAAAGATTTTCTTTTTCTTTTTTTTTTTTAAGATTTTATTTATTTATTTGAGAGAGCGAGAATGAGAGAGAGAGAGAGAGCACATGAGAGGGGGGAACGGTCAGAGGGAGAAGCAGACTCCCTGCTGAGCAGGGAGCCCAATGCGGGACTCGATCCAGGGACTCCAGGATCATGACCAGAGCCGAAGGCAGTTGCTTAACCAACTGAGCCACCCAGGCGCCCCATAAAGATTTTATTTTTCTAAATAATCTCTACACCCAGTGTGGGTCTTAAACTCACAACCCCAAGATCAAGAGTCACATGCCCTATTGACTGAACCAGCCAGACACCCCAATAGTAGCTACTATTTATTATATGCCAGGTACTGAGAAATTGGGATTTGTTATCTCTAATCTTAGTATCCTTAAATACTTAATCCTAGTTTATGGATTAGGACACAGATTTAGGATAAATGCTTTTATTGTGGTTAATTGTCATTCCTTTAAATCAGAAGAGCTGGGATTTAGCTTAAACTCACCCCTCCAATTTTCAGTTATCAGCATGGTTAAAACAAAATTATGGCTCAGAAAGTGGCTCAAGAAGCTATAGCATAGGGCACCTGGGTGGCTCAGTTGGTTAAGCAACTGCCTTTGGCTCAGGTCATGATCCTGGAGTCCCAGGATCGAGTCCCACATCGGGCTCCCTGCTCGGCAGGGAGTCTGCTTCTCCCTCTGCCCTCCTTCCTCTCATGCTCTCTGTCTCTCATTCTCTCTCTTGCAAATACATAAAATCTTAAAAAAAAAAAAATTAAAAAAAAAAGCTATAGCATAACGAAATTGGAACCACAGAGTATGGAGAGAGCAGAGACATGTCTTTTATTGGGTGCCAATAGTTTGAGTTGCAAACAGGAAGCAAACATGGTTAGTTTGTTTTGTGTATGAGTGTGCAATTATTTACAGAAGATCTTACGTTTTAATACTTTTAATTGAAGTTACTGATAGCACTTGTAAGTAAAGTGAGGCTAAATTAGGTCAAATTGGATCAGTGAGGCTAAATTAGGTCAAATTGGATCGGTAGTCTTTTTGAATGGGTTGCATGGAGTGAATATCTTGGGTGCCTTCTCTGTGGTCTGGAGTCTGATCTTTAAGGTCCCCAGGGGCTTGTTTGTTCCTGGTTCATGTGAGTGTATTTTAGAGAAGAAAAGTATGTGCTCATTCTCTTATTTTTGGAAGAGATTAGGCTCTGTGGAGTTGATACATTTTAGCTTAACTGACAGATTCATTTATAAAGCAAAAGGACAATGGTTATTTACTTAGAGCATTTCCAACCATAGGGTGGGGTTTTTTTAGGCCAAATTAGGAAGGGATCAGAATGTTGATGAGGTGAAAAATTGACACCCTAAACTAATCTAACCTTATGTGGTGTTATTCTCCATTTTATTGGTGTTTCTCCCTGATGGTATTAAAGTATCCTTCACCTGGCTGACATTATCCACAGCTCTCCCTTTCTTATTCTCAATGGAGATGCTACCATTTCATCCTGGATGAAATATTTTGTTCTAGATGAAATACATCCAGTTTGTATTTGCTGTTAATGATAATATTTTATATAATGGCTAGTTCCCCATTCTGCTTGCATAGGAATTCATTTTGAATATTTTTCCACAATGAGTGTAATGGATGCTTTTGTTAAAGGAGATTAACAACTTGCCAAGTTCTGCCTCGTTTATTACTCTTTTTAAGATGGAAAAGTATTTTTTTCAACCCTAAGTTTATTTTCCTTTCACCAAGTATTTGATAATTATTATGGAGGCACTATTTTAATGGCTGGGCTTATTTGAAAGACATTATGGTTTGAGAGTCTTCATGAATTCTATTTTTTTTTTTTAAAGATTTTATTTATTTATTTGACAGAGAGAGAGATAGCGAGAGCAGGAACACAAGCAGGGGGAGTGGGAGAGCGAGAAGCAGGCTTCCTGCCGAGCAGGGAGCCCGATGGAGTCTTCATGAATTCTAGAATAAGTTTTCTTCCCTGTGTCTTTGCTATTTTATTTCTCATTTTAGTATGTCATGTCAAATTGAATTTACTATGCAGTTTGGGCTTTTTTTGTTCAGTAAACGTTTTTATTGAAGTATAGTTGATACACAATGTTACATTAGTTTCAGGTGTATAGAATAAATTTTTAAACAGTATTCTATTGAGGTTCAATTTACACACATGAAAATGCATACACGTATCTGAAGCACACAGGTCAGTGACTTCACATGGTTTCTCCTGTTTGACTGCCCCCTAGAGAAAGACCTGAAACATTTTTACACCCTCAGAAAAGTTCCCTCCTTACCCTTTCCAGTCTACCCCCAACCGAGAGTCTGACTTATATCAAAAAGAGTATTATGACATTCTTCTGTAAGATGTTTTTGACATTCATCCCGTGCTGCTTTATAAGAACTTTGTGGTTTTTTGCTAAGTAGTAATCAGTTGTATGCCCCATTACACTTTAAAAAGTCCCCTTGCTGTTCTTTCTGCATTCTTCTTGATAAAAACATGTGAAGTGTGTAAAAATCTTTGCTCTTTTGAATTTGCTATATACCTTTAAGTTAATTTGGGAAGAATAAAATAGACATCTGACATGTTTATAAAGATGAAAAACATAAATACTAGAATTGGAAAAGAATTAAAATCTGATAAAAGGCAAAAAACATATATTTAACTAGATACTAATAACCTGTATAGTTTTAATGCCTAGATCTAATACACAAGATTTAAAGGCAAGAAAATAAAATTGAGGGGGGGAGAATGAATGGAGCAAGTAAATTTTGCCATCAAAATTTAAATAGATTTTTATGAACTCCCATTCTCTGACCATTTCATAGGTGGAGGCTTGCACTTTGATTGATGCTTGCTGTGTAAATACCCGCATTTATTAGGGGTTATACAATGGCAATATTTCCATTGTAATTCTTTTATTAGCACAAATATTTTCTTAAAGAGATAAACTTCATTCATCAGCTACTTGTTTACTCAGAGGTAGGGTTTAAAATGGAAAGGCAAAATGAATCTTGCCTTTTGTTTACCCATACTAAAAGTACCTGTTCCAAAAGTGATGATTTATAGGGAATATATATGGACTGCTTGGCTCTCTGTTCCATGCTAAGTGCTTTATATGGATTAAATTATTTATACCTCATAACACGTAAAAGTATTTTTACAGGTAAAGAAATTGAGCCTTAGAGAGAGAGTTTTCAGTACCTTACTCAGGATCTCACATTGAGTTGGAGAAGAGCCCATATTTGATCCCCCAGATAGTTCTTAATCATTATGCCACCTATTTTTTCCCCATTCTGTGTCTATATATGTTAAGCAAATGTTTGTCTCCACTGAGGTGATTCACTAGAGAAGACAAGATAGAGGCATTACTCTATTTGTGAATCTGTTAGTAGTCTAACGTGGAAAAGAGTTGTCCAGTTAGCTACATAACCAATCTAACCAATCTGATACACCTGAATAAGTTGTTTCTGCGATTATTTTATCATCAGACATTTTCTAATCATGTAAAGCTTACCATGGTTTTACTTAATGTCTGAGACATTTGCTTTATGAAAAAATTAGATTTGATATGAATTTGAGAATGTTTCAGAGATGAATTTTCATAAATGTCAATTTCCATTTTTCTACTATGCATTCCATTGGACCAGTGGGGTATGGATACCATTTGGTAATATTTACTAGAGTGTGATCTAGATGGGTATGTATTCAGGTAGAATGCGTTAATCTTGTACCTTTAATTTGGGGGTGGGGGTGGTTTTGGTTTTGTATGTACCTATGATCTGTGATCATGACTTTGTTCGATTATTTTACATACCATATCTATTTGTATGCCCTTTCTTATCTATGTTGTTTCTATACCCATTTGTTAAAAGAAGGTAGGGAAAAATCAAAAAGTTTCTGGCTTTGCTATATTTTTGCTTTAAAATAGCAATTCTGGCATTGGACGAGTTTTTCTGAGTGAAGCTGACTCTACTCCTGCTAGGATGGACAAAAGGGTTAAATTTAAAGAAAAGGCCTTTTGTTCCCTGAGGCTAAAACTTTTACAACTTCTACATCTAAGGTCTGAGAGTATAACCTGGAGTGTAAGATATTTCTTTTGAAGTCTCAAGATTTATCTTAAAAATGTATGGGAGTTACATATTCTACTCCATTGTCATTTGTTTTAACTAAACATAAAACATTTAAAATTATCTTTTCTCAAAAAAATAAAATAATAAAATAAAATTATTTTTTCTCTTTGAGTGCCCTTGCCCCAAAATTCACATCTAGAGCCCAACCAACTTTGCCAGTAATTGTCGTGTACTTCTTGATGATTCATTGTTCTCTTACAGTGTTTGAGAGCTCTAGCTTGATGAACTTTTTAGGAGAGGATGGTTAAATGAGGTCATTGTTCCTCCATTTGGTATGAGAGTCATTGTCAAGGGGTAGAGAAAAGATCTACAAATAAATATGGTAAATGTAAAGTGCATGATACAGTCTTCTCAATGAATAGCTTGTGTGTGTGTTTGTTTTAACATATCCAATTCCTTATATTTTAATATAAGCTTGATTTCATTTCTTAATCTATGTTCTCTCTAACATCTCTTGTTTACCTTCAGGTGAGAAGCCATTTAAATGTGATCAGTGCAGTTACGTGGCCTCTAATCAACATGAAGTAACCCGCCATGCAAGACAGGTTCATAATGGGCCTAAACCTCTTAACTGTCCACATTGTGACTACAAAACAGCAGATAGAAGTAACTTCAAAAAACATGTAGAGCTACATGTTAATCCACGGCAGTTCAATTGCCCTGTATGCGACTATGCAGCTTCCAAGAAGTGTAATCTGCAGTATCACTTCAAATCCAAGCATCCTACTTGTCCTAATAAAACAATGGATGTCTCAAAAGTGAAACTAAAGAAAACCAAAAAGCGAGAGGCTGACCTGCCCGATAACAATATTACCAATGAAAAAAAAGAAACAGAACAGACAAAAATAAAGGGGGATGTGGCTGGAAAGAAGAATGAGAGGTCTGTAAAAGTGGAGAAAAAAGATAATATTTCAAAAGAGAAAAAGTCTTGTAGTAATGCTTCAACTCAAGTGACTACCAGAACTCGCAAATCCGCAATGGAAACTAAAGAAATGGATGTGCATACAGGAAATAATTCAGAAACAACCTGTAAAACCAAGAAAAGCAAAAGGAGGATGGAAGCTGAAGCCCATTCCTTAAAAGATCCTGTTAATGATGAGGAACCTATGACAAAAAAGAAAAAGAAGGCAGAAAGCAAATCCAAAAATAGTCAGGAAGTGCCAAAAGCTGATAGCAAAGTAGAGGAGACTAAAAAGCAAAATACTTGCACGAAAAAAAGTACAAAGAAGAAAAGTCTGAAAAATAAGTCAAGTAAAAAAGGCAGCAAGCCTGCTCAAAAGGAGCCTGCTCAGAAGGGGCCTGTTCAGATGGAACCTTCTCCTCCCAGGGGGCCTGGTCAAATGGAGCCTTCTCCTTCCAAGGGGCCTTCTCAGATGGAGCCCTCTCCTTCCAAGGGGCCTTCTCAGATGGAGCCCTCTCCTTCCAAGGGGCCTTCTCAGATGGAGCCCTCTCCTTCCAAGGGGCCTTCTCAGATGGAGCCTTCCCCTTCCAAGGGGCCTTCTCATTTGGAGCCTTCTCCCAGGGGGCCTGCTCAGATGGAGCCGCCCCCTGCCATGGAATCTGCTCAGATGGATGTTGGTCAGATGGAGCCGCCTCCTCCAATGGAGTCTGCTCATATAGGCCCTGCTCAGACAGAGCCACCTCCTCCCATGGGGCCCGCTCAGCTGGAGGTTGATCAGATGGAGCCTCCTCCTCCCACAGAGCCTCCTCTTCACATGGAACCAAGTCCCAAAAAGTCTCCTCGAAAAGATAAAAAGGAAAAGTCCAACACGCAGAGTGAAATGGCACGGAAGGAGCAAGTCCTTATTGAAGTTGGCTTAGTGCCTGTCAAAGATAGCCAACTTCTGAAGGAAAGTGCAGGTGCACAGGATCTCTCACCACCATCAACACCACCGCCAAAGGAAAACTTAAAAGAAGAGGAGTCAAAAGACCAAAAATTATTCACTGAAGGCGAAGGAAGCAAAGAAGCCCCTCTTCAAAAAGTAGAAGAGGCAGAGAAGAGTCTAGCTGGTCTTGCTGCTATTATCAAGGAATCTGCCAATATTTCATCCTCTGAACAAAACTTGACTATGCCAGAGGGTGAAATTTTAGATGTTAAGTGTCAGGCTGACACTGTGCTTTGTGAAATGGAAATGGACACTGATGAGAACAAAACAGAGAATCCCCCTGGCAAAGACCCAGCAGTTGAAGAACCAGTTTCACCAGTGCTGCTTCCCCTACCAATAGAAAACCACGAAGCAGTGTCCAAAACTGCTGTGACATCACCTCCTGTCATTGTAGCAGTAAATGAGTCTCAGGAAATGGATGAAGATGAAGGCATCCACAGTCATGATGGAAGTGATCTAAGTGACAACATGTCAGAGGGTAGTGATGACTCTGGATTGAATGGGGCCCGGCCAGTTCCACAAGAAACCAACAGGAAAAATGCAAAGGAAGCCTTGGCAGTCAAAGTGGCTGAGGGAGATTTTGTTTGTATCTTCTGTGATCGCTCTTTTAGAAAGGAAAAAGATTACAGCAAGCACCTCAATCGCCATTTGGTTAATGTATACTTCCTTGAAAAAGCAGCTAAAGGGCAGGAGTAATTAAACTTAGGATAAGGCTTCAGTTCTTAGTTTATAAGATCTATTACATTTAATATTCATTTATAGTTGTAGACAACCTTTTATTTTTTAAATTGCTTTAATTAGTGTCCGATGTTGATTTTTAAGTGGCACTCTTTTCCTTAGGACTCTATACCTATTGATGGATAAATTTTAGCAAATCCAAGGAAGTTAGTGTACTAAACCAGCAGACACCTAAATCTGTTAGCTTATACATTTAATTGAAATGAGAAGGCCAAGGTGGTATTGTAGCATTCTGTTGCTTTGTCTGGCTGTAACTTGTCACTTTTCTTGCCATGTCTGTCTTCTTGTTTCACATTAGTTTTTTTCTTAGTTCTTTGTTTAGTTCTATAAAAATTGGCATACTTAAATAGCAAATTACTTGAAGAATTTGCCTGCTTTATATAAAGTTAGCACTTTAAAATTTTTTTAGAGATGAGAAGAGACATTTAAATTGAAGAAAAATTCTCCCAACAGTGGACATTGTATCAGTCCAGGTATTTACTTCCTGAGTTTTGATCAATATTTCTTATTTGTTTATGTTAATCGTCATTATGATTTTGGTGTGGTTTTTTTTGTTTTGTTTTTTCGTGGTTTTTTTTGGTGCTTTAATGGCTTAAGATGTTGCACATTGTTGTTTTTTTTTTAACCTATGCAGTTCAATTTTTTTCTAGAAATAGTATTTGTTGAACAGTAACACTTTATACATATATATGCATGTTTATTTTGTCCTCTTTGGAGGGATGCTTTTTAGTCTTGTTTGCAAAAGGGCAGTTTTCTTTTTCCTTTGCTGCAATTGTCTTTTTTGCAGAATATTATTAGTGTTTGCAAATTTGTGAGCAAATGAAACATGCAGGTTCAATCCATTGATTCTGAATTTCACATCTTATATCTATGCCGAATCTGTATTTCACATAAGTTATTTATTTTAAAAGGATATAGTGAGTTCACAGCTCTCATTTTGACCTTTACAGTAAATAAACCACTAGGCTCTATATTAAATGGGTTTTTATCTCAGATACCAACCATAAGTAAAAATTTTTGGCTTGTTTTAGTATAACTACTTCCTAGGTGTACAGTGTTAAGTCATAAATATCTTTGAAGAAGACCTTTTTCCATAGATGGTTGGTGTCCATATGGCTACTCAGCTGAATAACGAACTGTAAGTGATATTTGGAAACTGCAAACCTGGAATTAGGAGACATAATTACTCCTTCAAGTTATACAGAATTATCAGTTGTGAGATTCCAAAGCCATAGCAATTTTACAGCAAACTAGGTTGAGAGAGGTAGTATGAGGGCTGGTAGACCAGCTGCTACTTACTTTCTATGAATACAATGAAAAAGGCAGGTGAAACTTAAGTACAGTCCAGATTTTAAAAAATCACACTTTCTCAGGGATCTCCACAAACTAGTGGGTGTCCTGGCTGTCCCTGTGACAGCCTCTTTCTACAGGTGAGGCCTCAAATGAATTGCAGCTATCCTGGTGTTCCTGTGGGGGCACTTTGTATTAAGAAAGAGTGTACTTCTAAAACTTTCTTGGTAGGTACTTTGGCCAGTTGCCAAAGAATATGAAAGAATCCAACGGGATTTTCCTTGCTGATAGCAGTTAATTCATTTCAGTCAAAGTATGATCCCAGTAGGGAATCTTGGACAATTCTGATCCTCCCATGTTCTGTTCTGAAATAACCACTTTATATTTCATTTATTTTCTTTTATCTGGTGATCTCTTTGAGGCAGGTATCAGAGTTTGGCAATGCAACATGAAAGATTAGGAAAAGCATTGATGAAGTGTGGGTGGAAAACTTGTTAAAAATCTGAGAGTGAAGTTTGAGTTAAAAGACATTTGAACTTGGAATTGACTGGGAGGCCAAAGATTTAAAGAAGAGAAGATTCTCTCAAGACATGAGGAGTAAGTTGTGTGTTAATGGTGTATGTTTTGTGTGCATGAATGGGAATTTATAAATGATGTTGAATTCTAGATGAATTCACGGCTCCGACAATCATTGTCAACAGAAGATCAAGCTGCAAATATTTATGTTTTAAAACTTAAATTATAAAGCTAGTTAAATCTTTCTAACAACTAGTTTTAATGTTCATGGGTACATTTTATGTAAGTTACCTTTTACATTCTATATGAAAACACTCATGTTAAGTACAGATTGGAGATTGGGAATCAGTTTGGGGAAGAGGTTTTGTGGATTCTTTCATGCTACAAAAGAAAAAAATTAGACTTCTGGGGAATTGGACTAATTTTCTTAATCTAGTTTTAAGACTAGAATGCTAAAAACAAAATATGAAGGAAATTAAAACCCCTTATTATTAAATTGATCTGTGAAAACATTGTTACTGGAAATTGAGTGGGACTTGAGGCCTTTCTTCCAGAAAACAAGGACTTGATTTTCAGGCCTATATTAGGTTCTGAACCTTAATGCCATGTATTGTACTTGTTAAAAATTGTTTCAATGAAAAATATATTAGTAATTTGAACTTCTGGTTTAGTTGGGAGTTCTTCCATTTGAAAAATGTGATATTTGCATGGAACTGTTTGAATCTTTGTTTTCTCAGTTTCCCCTCCACTGGATAGAATTGAAACTAGAATTTTCCCTTTTGTTAAAGGAATAAAAAGTGAATATGTTATTTGTAAATTGATGTTTAGTAACTAGAGATAAACTTGAAATACTAGAATACATTATAAGCCTAATCCTAGGTAGTCTTATGAAAATGTATCTCTTTTATCTTCTGAACCTATATTCACATTGGTTTTCAAGATATCTTAAGTTATATTTTTTCCTCTTTTCAGAGCTGCTTCTTTGGGGCTACTTTTTTTTATTGAGGTGTAATTCATAAGGGGCTGCATTTCTGATAAGCCTTCTTATAACTATGGCTGGATGTTTTGTTCTAGTCTTCCAAGAAGGGCCATTTTATTTTTTAGAGTTACTTCTAAAGTCATGTGGTCTTTAACTTTGGGGACTATTTTGCATATAAGTGCTAATGCAAATAAATTTAAACCCAAGTAGACCTCATCACATGTCACCCCATGAATGTTGACAATGGAAGGAATACCTTGCCTGTAGTATAATAACAGTTCTGGACTGAAAAGCTGGGGAAGAAACTTAATATTGCATAAACCAGAAAAACACTTAGTGTGTGCAGTTTCCTTGTTGACCTCAGCAGATGAACTGATCTGATAGTGTTAATTCAGATTCAATAAATTATCTGAATCTTGGTTTGTGTAGACTTGCAATCTACATGCAATTTTAACTAAATCAGATAGCTTTTACATTTTCACTTGTGTACATAGGCTCTCCCCACCCTTTTCAACATCCATTAGTTAATTGATCTTTGTAAACTGGCATTGAAACATTACAACGATGTTTTGTTGCACCAATTTTATAAACTTTTACAGTGCAATACGTGTTATTTTTCCGAGACAAACCAAAGGTTAATATCTCAAGGTTCTTGCTGCCTGCTTTAGCAGCATTTGATGGGAGGATCTTTTATATACATTTGTAATAGATGAAAAATAAACCAGATTGCAAATCCTTTTTTTTTTTTTTAAAGCTTAAACCATGTACCAAGTCTTTGGTCCAAATTGTGTAGGATAAGTTAAACTTAAATTGCATTCTATTAACCAGTATGAGTGTATTTCTGTAAGCATAGTTATGTTGAAATAAAGTTTTAAAAAGCATTTTATGCCTTTGTTTATTATTGGTACGTCAAGTATCAAACCAAATTTATTTTGCTAGAATTGCAAGTATATTAATTCTAAAAGTATTATGTCTGATAACCCATGGTAGGTAGAAAGGTCATGGCAATCTCTTGTTTGGGGTAACAGTCCAGGGGGTAGTAGTCCAGAGCGTATCTTCCCATACTGTACTTTTCTGGGAGATGGAGGTCAGGGAGAAACAACCTGAAGACAGTTCATAGCATGCTTTACATAGTAATTACTTCCCAATCACAGGTTCCCTTAACAGCTATGACATAAATACCTTTTCTCAGTAGCAGGTCTGGTGTTAGTACATTTTGGCTCACAATTGGAAAAAGATGCATTGAAGGGAAAATAAGTTGAGTTACACTGAGTATTGACTGCCAAGGTACTGTTTTAAGCATTTTACTGTATTTAATGAAACTCTGAGAAAAAAAATGAAATTCAAAGGATAGTGATAAACCATCTTCTTAATAAGAGTCTGCTTTTTTTGTTAATGGAGAAATGTGTTTTAATGTGTTTTTGTTGAGTTGAAAGAAAGGGGGGAGGGTGATGGAGAAACCTCTGGCTATGCAAAGCATCAAAACAAGTGGATTGCGTTCTGTCTGAATACAGCGAATGACCTGGAAGGTCCTGAGTCCTAAAGAATGGGTATTTCATATTGAGAGTGATTCACCCTCCAGCCTCTTTTGCAAGACTCTTTATCGGCAAAAGGCAAAATGAATTTTCAAGCATTCATTCATTCATTCATTCATTCATTCATTTATAAAGATTTTATTTATTTATTTGACAGAGAAAGACACAGCGAGAGAGGGAACACAAACGGGGAGTGGGAGAGGGAGAAGCAGGCTTCCCGCCGAGCAGGGAGCCTGATGCGGGACTCAATCCAGGGACTCCAGGATCATGACCTGAGCCGAAGGCAGTTGCTTAACCAACTGAGCCACCCACGCACCCGGTTTGTTATCTTTAATGAGTGAAGGAATGGTTACAAGTGTCTTTCTTCAGTCCCTTTCTACTTCTTTCCCAGGGGCTTACCCTTGTTATGATGTTTACATATGCCATACATTTACACTTGACCTCTTGGCCATCTTTTTTTCTCCCCAGGTCTCAGTGAGGGCTTGACTCTCATTTGTAGGTAGAGTTACAGTGTAGTTGTGTGAGCGTCCACCTAGGGTACTCCACAGCATTCATTCTCAGCTTCATAAAGGCAGATTGGTGAAGGTACTAAGAACAATGCACTAGTGTTTGGTAATAAGGGAAAGTTTCAGTGTTAGGAAATTGCCTTTCCAAAAGAGCACTGCATCAAGTGCTCTGTGGGCCTTTGAGTTAGAGCTGGGTTCACAATGGGCCTCTCTTCCTTACCACTATAAAATGGGCAAACCATTTTAACTTTACCGAACCTATTCCTTCATCTATAAAAGGGACATGGAATCTCTATCCAGAGAGACTTTGAGTGTTAAGTGCTTATTAAGCGTTTAGCCTGGTGCTTGGTATATAGTTTTACTGGGACCTCTTTCATTACATGACAAACCAAGTAACTATCCTTAAATATATGAAGTCCTTCCTCTATATTTGGGCATGATTAAGTTGTGTAATTCACCTGCTTGTCTTGCAAAACAGCTTTTAATGTTAAAGTAGTACGTGGGCTTTTGTGTCAAACTATATTGTAGTATATTAGGAGTCAGAATGCTTTTATGTTCACTGCTTTATTAAGCAACCAAAATAGTATGTGGTCCGTGGTAGAGTAGTTACCTGGGCCAAGAATTGTGTGTGGTGTGTATTTCTCCTTGATTTTAGCTAATTAATGATGGTAGGTTTACTGTAATTTTTACGTTCTGATAATGCAGGGGTGCCTGCGTGGCTCAGTCGTTAAGCGTCTGCCTTCAGCTCAGGTCATGATCCCAGGGTCCAGCCCCACATCGGGCTCCCTGCTCCGTGCGAAGCCTGCTTCTCCCTCTCCCACTCCCCCTGCTTGTGTTCCCTCTCTTGCTGTGTCTCTGTCAAATAAATAAATCTTTAAAAAAAATTCTGATAATGCAGAAATCTCTTGGTTCCTAGAGGAGGGTATTTTTCTGGATGCAAGGAGAGTCAACCCAAGTAGCAGGAAATAGTAAATCTTGAGAAAGAGACTTTGTTAAGAAATTTTATTTTGAGTAAGGTTCAAACTTAGAAATTGCAGCATTGGTACCTTGAAATTTTGTGTATCCTCATTTGGATTCACTCACATTTGCTTTCTATATGTTATGTATGTATTATTTGCTGAACCACCAGAAATTAAGTGGCATACCTTTTTTTTTTTTTTTTAAAGATTTATTTATTTATTTGACAGAGAGAGATAGCCAGAGCAGGAACACAAGCAGGGGGAGTGGGAGAAGGAGAAGCAGGCTTCCCGCCGAGCAGGGAGCCCGATGTGGGACTCGATCCCAGGACCCTGGGACCATGACCTGAGCCGAAGGCAGACGCTTAACGACTGAGCCACCCAGGCGCCCCGTGGCATACCTTTTCATCTCTGAATGTTTCAGTTTGTGTCTCCTAAGGATAAGGGCATTCTCTTGCACAACCACGCTCTAGTTATCAAATTTAGGACTTAGAAGATTGATAGAGTATTTCTATTACAATCAATGCCAAATGTCTTAATACTAAACTTTAACAATTCCCCTGTTCCTATTACCCATTGCATTTAGTTGTCTCATCTCTTCAATTTCCTCTAATTTACTCTGGTTTCTCTTCAGATCGCATAAATCTAATTTAGAACAATTCCCTAGCTTGTTCTTCACAACAGTGAGAGTTTGAAGAGTTCATGCCAGCTGTTTAAGGAGTGTTTCTTAATTTAGATTATTCTACTACTATTTCCTCAGACCTCAATTCAGGTTACGCATTTTGGCAGGAATACTAAATATTGGTGCATTACACCAGATGGCATACATTGTGTCAGTTTATCCCATTATTGGTGTTAACTTATTGGTTAAGGTGTTGTCCACCAGATTTCTCTTACTTTTTTTTTCCCCTTCATAATATTCTGTGGGAGGATACTTTTTTTTTTTTTTAAGATTTTATTTATTTGACAGACACAGCGAGAGAGGGAACACAAGCAGGGGGAGTGGGAGAGGGAGAAGCAGGCTTCCCGCCGAGCAGGGAGCCCGATGCGGGGCTTGATCCCAGGATCCTGGGACCATGACCTGAGCCAAAGGCAGACGCTTAATGACTGAGCCACCCAGGCACCCCTCTGTGGGAGGATATACTGAAAGTATCAACAAAATCGTGATTTTAGCATATAATTATTTTTGCTTGAATCAGTTATACCTTCTGTGTTCGCTGGTGTTCTGTCAGGAAGAGCTTTTCATTCTGGTAGAGCCCAGTTCTTGTTTCCTGTGTTATCTGGCAGTCATTCACTTTACTCCAATTCAGCCAGTGGGGGGCGCCCTTTCTGGCTCCCTTCATGAGACTTAGAGTCTTAATACACTGAAGATTCTTATGACCAAATACTTTGAAACTCAGATATATCAAATATCTCTCTGCTTAAGTCATAACAATACTATAAAATTATGGAAGCTTTCTGGAATGTCTTAAGGTATAAACTGCAGGTGGAAATTTACCAGTGATCAAGATTCTACCACTAGAAGGGGCAATTTTATTTTATTTTATTTTTTATTTTTATTTATTTTTTTTTTTAAGATTTTATTTATTTATTTGAGACAGAGAGAATGAGAGACAGAGAGCATGAGAGGGAGGAGGGTCAGAGGGAGAAGCAGACTCCCTGCTGAGCAGGGAGCCCGATGCGGGACTCGATCCAGGGACTCTAGGATCATGACCTGAGCCGAAGGCAGTCGCTTAACCAACTGAGCCACTCAGGCGCCCTAGAAGGGGCAATTTTAAAGAACAGTATCCTAATTCTTATATTAATTTTGAAATACCACACCTTTTATTTCTTAGTGTATGTGTCCTAGTTGCTGTTTAAAAATCATATAATGCATATGAAACTAAATTCTCATTAAAAATGTTAAAATCCATCTTGACAAGCTCTCTTCCTGTTAACCCTCTTACTCTTATTTGTTCTCTAGACTTAACTACTTTTTTTTTTTTAAAGATTTTATTTATTTGAGAGAGAGCACATGAGAGGGGGGAGGGTCAGAGGGAGAAGCAGACCCCCTGCCGAGCAGGGAGCCTGATGCGGGACTCCATCCAGGGACTCCAGGATCATGACCTGAGCCGAAGGCAGTTGCTTAACAAACTGAGCCACCCAGGCGCCCTAGACTTAACTACTTTTAATGGTTTACTGTTAACTTTTTACCTCCATATCTGTATACACATTAAAATACTTGATTTTTTTGGTTTTGACAAATGGGATTATTGATATTTTGTAACTTGCAGAATTTGGGGATCTTTGTCAGTAGTTAGGAACTTACTCATTCTTTGTAACTATTGCATAATGTTCCAAAGGGTGAATGTGTCATGATTTAATCTCTTTAATGCTTATTTCTCTGACATCCTTCTGCCAAAATTGGTTGATAACCTGCAAGTATTCTGAGAATGGAAACCATATGAAGTAAGGTTCAGAGGACCCCTTATTTATCTTACAGTCTTACAAATTATGTTAGTTTGTGCTTGTGTTCTTTTTTTTTTTTAAGATTTTATTTATTTGGGGACGCCTGGGTGGCTCAGTCGGTTGAGCGTCTGCCTTTGGCTCAGGTCATGATCCCAGGGTCCTGGGATCGAGTCCTGCATCGGGCTCCCTGCTCTGCGGGGAGCCTGCTTCTCCCTCTGCCCCTGTCTCTCTCTCTGTCTCTCATGAATAAATTAAAAAAAAAAAAAAGATTTTATTTATTTGACAGAGACACGGCGAGAGAGGGAACACAAGCAGGGGGAGTGGGAGAGGGAGAAGCAGGCTTCCTGCTGAGCAGGGAGCCTGATGCGGGGCTCTATCCCAGGACCCGGGGATCATGACCTGAGCCGAAGGCAGACGCTTAACGACTGAGCCACCCAGGCGCCCCTGTGCTTGTGTTCTTAAGATAGAATTTCCTTCAGGTTTTCTAGTAGTAATCAAGTCTTGCACTTTTTACGTTAAAGGTTTTTTTTTTTTTAAACATAGAAGATGTATATATTTGGAATGTTTAATTTAGTGTTGCTTAAAATAACAATGATGAATAATATTCCCAACATTTAATGTTCAGCATAGATGCAGGTAGGCAATAGCACCTCACACTCAGCTAACATACTGGTGTGAATGTATTATCCATATAATGGCATATTAAGAATTGTAATTTGAGCATAAGATATAACTAGCTGGGCCATGTCTATTTGACCTGTGTGGGGAGCCCAACGGGAGTCTTACTGGCATAAAAGAATGATTTTTCTGATGAGATGTTCTGTGCCCTGTGCACAGAAGTATGAAATTCCATTAAAGGAAGCTGTTGGAGAGAAATAAAATGGCTGATCTCATGTACGAGTAGGTAGGACTTAACTCATGATCCATGTGAAACAATTCATTGGGAAACACTGCATGGGTTTAGAGATCCTGCATTAGCATCTAGGAGTGTAAGTACTTTCATGAACACCAAGCACAGTTCTAAGCCCATCACATTAACTGAACCCCCCCTGAGCATCACTAACAAGTAGGTTGTTACCCCCACATTGCACCCTACAGACAAGTACGTTGCTTGATGTCACAGTAGGAAGTGGCAGGTTTGTGCCACACTGCTTTCTTGATTAACTGAAGAATATGTGGGGGAATGGATGTTACAAAAATAAAAGGAGCAATTAGGAGTGATCAAAAGGATATCCGCCTAATCTGAATGTTCTCAATTTACAGTGCCCCATTAACATGATAAAAGGGCACTCTTTAAACAGGCTTCCCTCTATCATAACTTCTAATCAGTTTATATTTATTAAAGACCCTATGAGAAGTTTACCATCAGTAGTCAGATTAATTTCACCTTTTTGAAATACAAGTAAACTAGGATAAAAGAACTGTGCCCTAATCCTACTTAATCCTAGTTCTGAGATAGCATAAACTGGCATTTTTTTTTAAGCTGGCATTTTTAGATAAGCCACTATATTATGTGGATAGCCATATACATATTTTAAAGATTTACTTTATTTTTTAATTAAATTTTTAAAAAAAATAGAAACATCACTTTTATTGACAAGTTAGGGCCACAACAGACAGCTTCCAGAACAGAAATAAGACAGTCCCAAGACAATGGAGTGTAAAACCGGAGCAGACAGGTTAATACTCTTCACCCTCATCCTCTCCCTCAGCACTATCCGCTCCAACCTCCTCATAATCCTTCTCAAGGGCAGCCATGTCCTCACGGGCCTCAGAAAACTCTCCTTCCTCCGTGCCCTCCCCCACATACCAGTGAACAAAGGCACGCTTGGCATACATCAGGTCAAACTTGTGGTCCAGGCGAGCCCAGGCCTCAGCGATGGCTGTGGTGTTGCTCAGCATGCACACAGCTCGCTGTACTTTGGCCAGGTCTCCACCAGGCACCACAGTGGGAGGCTGCTGATTAATGCTCACTCTTTAAATTTGGTCACCAGTCCACAAACTGGATGGTACGCTTGGTCTTGATGGTGGCAATGGCAGCATTGATATCTTTGGGAACCACGTCGCCACGGTACAACAGGCAGCAAGCCATGTATTTACCATGCTGAGGGTCACATTTCACCATCTGGTTGGTTGACTCAAAGCCTGCATTGGTGATCTCTGCTACAGTCAGCTGTTCATGGTAGACTTTCTCAGCAGAGATGATGGGGGTGTAGGTGGCCAGAGGGAAGTGGATGCAGGGATAGGGCACCAGGTTGGTCTGGAATTCTGTCAGATCAACATTCAGGGCTCCATCAAATCTGAGGGAAGCAGTGATGGAGGACCCAATTTGACCTATCAACCTATTTAGATTAGTGTAGGTTGGGCATTCAATATCGAGGTTTCTACGACAGATGTCATAGATGGCTTCATTGTCTACCATGAAGGCACAATCAGAGTGCTCCAGGGTGTGTGGGTAGTGAGGGTAGAGTTGTAGGACTCAACTACAGCTGTGGAAACCTGGGGGTCTGAGTAAATGGAAAGCTCCAGCTTGGACTTCTTGCAGAGAAGACATTCCATCAGCAGGGAGGTGAACCCGGAACCAGTCCCCCTCCAAAGCTGTGGAAAACCAAGAAGCCCTGAAGACCTGTGCGCTGGTCAGCCAGCTTCCGAATGCGGTCCAAGACAAGGTCAATGATCTCTTTGCCGATGGTGTAGTGCCCTTGGGCGTAGTTGTTGGCAGCGTCCTCCTTGCCGGTGATGAGCTGCTCAGGGTGGAAGAGCTGCTGATAGGTGCTGGTGTGAACTTCATCAATGACCATGGGTTCCAGGTCTGCAAACATGGCTGTGGGCACATGCTTGCCAGCGCCAGTCTCACTGAAGAAGATTTTGAAGGAGTCATCTCCTCCCCCAATGGTCTTGTCACTTGGCATCTGGCCATCGGGCTGGATACCGTGTTCCAGGCAACAGAGCTCCCGGCAGGCATTGCCGATCTGGACACCAGCCTGGCCCATGTGGATAGAGATGCACTCACGCATGACTGAGACTTATAGGGTTCCTCGGGGCTGGAGGAGGTGAGGGGACGGTGACAAGGTTCTCCTGCTGACAGACTACCAAGGAGTCCGGGGGAGAAGTAAGAGCTAAAGATTTATTTTAGAAAATGAGCATGAGGGCGCCTGGGTGGCTCAGATGGTTAAGCGTCTGCCTTCGGCTCAGGTCATGATCCCAGAGTCCTGGGATCAAGTCCCACATCGGGCTCCCTGCTCCTTGGGAGCCTGCTTCTCCCTCTGCCTCTCTCTCTCTCTCTGTCTCTCATGAATAAATAAATAAAATCTTAAAAAAAAAAAAAAGAAAATGAGCATGAGCTGGGGAAGGAGCGGAGGGGGAGGGAGAGGGGAGGGGAAAGAATGTTAAGCAGACTCCCGAGCTGATCCCAGAGACCGACACAGGGCTTAATCCCATGACCCTGAGATCATGACCTGAGCCAAAATGAAGAGCTGGATGCTTAACCCACTGAGCCACCCAGGTGCCCCTGTGGGTAGCTATTTGTTTTGGGTTTTTTTTTTAAGATTTTATTTGAGGGGCACCTGGATGGCTCAGTCAGTTAAATGTCTGTCTTTGGCTCGGGTCATGATCCCAAGGTCCTGGGATCGAGCCCCACGTCGGGCTCCCTGCTGTGCAGGAAACCTGCTTCTCCCTCTCCCACTCCCCCAGCTTGTGTTCCCTCTCACTGTGTCTCTCTCTGTCAAAATAGATAAATAAAATCTTTAAAAAAAAAGACTTTATTTGAGAGTGAGAGAAAGAGAACACACAAGCAGGGGGGAGGGGTAGAGGGAGAAGCAGACTCCCCGCCAAGTAGGGAGCCCGATGTGGGACTCTATCCCAGGACCCCAGGATCATGACCCCAGCCGAAGGCAGACCTTAACCAACTGAGCCACCCAGGCATCCTCTTCTTTTTAAAAAAGATTTTATTTATTTATTTGAGAGAGAGAGAGTGAGAGGGAGCACAAGCAGGGGTAATGGCAGAGTGAGAGGGAGAAGCAGGCTTCCCCACTAAGCATTAGGGAACCCAACGCGGGTCTTGATCCCGATGCGGGTCTTGATCCCAGGACCCCAAGATCATGACCCAAGCCGAAGGCAGACGCCCAACTGACTGAGCCACCCAGGTGCCCCAGGGATATTGTTTTAAACTGTGCATGTATTACTTTCATAAACTTAAAGTGAAAAAAAAAATCCATTCAGATTCAAATCTAGCCTATCTCCACCCCCATGCATCCCGGGGTCCTGGGATCAAGTCCCACATGGGACTCCTTGCTTAGTGGGGAGCCTGCTTCTCCCTCTATCCCCCCCTCCTCTCTCTTTGACAAATAAAATCTTAAAAAAAAATTAAAAAAAACCCCAATATTCCTGAAAGATTTATGATGGCATCAACATTCCATAGCCTTTTCCTCCCTCCTTTCCTCAGTCACATAGCTGCTATTTGTACCTGACATATAGGTACATTTGGCAGGTAAATTTAAACTAGCACCAAATTCCTTATTTTGCAGATTTACAGGGATTCTCTTCATAAGGTTGTTAGAACAGATAGCATGTTACACTGCATTTTCCTCAAGGTGATGAACATGCCTGATACTTGTGAATAAAATCTGGTGCACAGATTCTTTGTAGCCCTTCCAGTCAGCTTGAATCTGTGCTGCCATTTTGATTTGCTTTGACCAATAGAATGCAGCGGAATGACGTGTCGCTTCTGAGCTTCAGCTCCTGGAGGCCTTGCCTCTTCTCTCATGCTCTTTCTGAACACTGTCACAGGTTTGTAAACAAGCTTTAGGGTGAGACCCAGTAGATAGAGTGACCGCTGGAAAAAGGCCCGGGTTTCCTAGCTATTACAACCTTCCCAGCTGGAGCTCCTGATGTAGAGTGAACTCTGCAAGTGCATGTCCCTGTAGAGCAGAAGAGTCCCTGAGCTGAGCCTAGATTAAACTGCCAAACTAAGGAATGGGAGCAAATAAATGCTTGTGTAAAGCCACTTAGTTTTGGTTTGTCACTTAGTTTGTTACTCAGCGATAGATAAGGATACAAACCTAATAATGCCCTCAATCTGGTTAATAAAAAAGCATTTCCGGGGCGCCTGGGTGGCTCAGTCAGTTAAGCGTCTGCCTTCGGCTTGGGTCATGATCCCACATCGGGCTCCCTGCTCAGCGGGGAGTCTGCTTCTCCCTCTCCCTCTACCTGCCGCTCCCCCTGCTTGTGCTCTCTCTGTCAAATAAATAAAATCTTAAAAAAAAAAAAAAAAAAAGAAAGCATTTCCAATGAACAAATGAGCAACTACCTAGAGTGACTTAACCTGTGCCTATTGGGGGAGTTAGCGGGTAAATGGGGCCATTAGGCATAGTTTTCCTTTGTTGAACAGTCTCATCCAAGTTCCCATGCTGAAAATTTTCACATTTCTCAGAATTAGCTTTACATAATAGCTTTATTTGTTCAGTGAAAAAGACATTTTCTTTAGCTAGTGTTTCAGCAAAATACATCTTTTATCTGGCATTTTAGAGAAAAGTAGTCCCATTTCTCTAATTTTCCTTCCTGTTGTGTAATCATGGAGTTTTAAAGTCAAAGATGGGAAGAAAAAAACTTCTTTTAAGCCTGATGTTAAATGCTGAGAAAAACTGGAGATAATAGAAAGTTTTTAGTTGGGCAACCAGGATTCCCTTTTAGTGAAAGTAAGATGTAAAAATGAACAGGAATAGGATGAATGCTATACAAGTAGAAAAGGCAAGTCCATTTACACAAGTTCAGGACCAGATCAATTTGGTATTCGAAGCTATTTGATTTGTGAATAGAGTTCTTCTGTTCTAATACAGTTCTAATTCTATGTCACTAGTAGAGTCAGGACTTAAAAATCAGTTTCTTTTCTATGGTAATTTAGTGGTATAATTCTTTGGATGTTTGCATTCCAGATTTCCTGTGTATTTAATTTACTATTTTCTTAATCAGAACTGTGGTTCAGGATCTCCACTCATGCTGTGATCTGTCCGTGGTACTTGGCAAAGCTCACTAGCACTGTGGAAAGATTCCCAGCCAGCCACGAAAGCACAGTTGATTTAAAGCTATCTGAGATGGTAAGAGAGCAAGGAAATCACACTGGGACACTTGACGTTTGTTCAGCATTGCTGAAGTAAGACAGCAAGAGAATAATAGCACATCACACACACACTCTGCCCTAGCCCTGAGAAATACTCTTCTCACAGTAGAATTGTGCATAGTAGAGTTCAAAGGAAGCCAGAAAGAATTAACATGGCAGTTACAGAGTTTCCATGGGAATTGTGTCATTACCTTTGGAGGTCTTCAAAGTGGCCTTTCTGAGATAACATGTTTCCCCCTTTAGGTTGAAAAGTTCTCTCCTTCAGACTTGTGATGCGTTCCCATATATAGAGGACGTAGCGTGTAGTAGTTAGAAACCTGGGTGCTATCGGATGGGACTGTTCTGTATCTTAATTGTGGTGGTCGGTACACAGACATATCTATACTGAAATCCATAGAACTGTATAATGAAAGGGAAAAAAGTCAGTTTCCCTGCATAATTAAACCCACAGGGGTGCTGAACCTAGACTGCTTGGGTTTGTTTGAATCACAGCTCCATTGTTCATTAGTTGTGTGACCCTGGGCAAATTACTTGTGCCTTAGTTTCCCCATCTGTAAATGCAGGTAATAATAGTATCTCCTGCATGGAGTTTGCTATAGGGATTCAGCTAATATATGTAAAACACTTGAAACAGTGCCTGGCTCACTGTATGTGCTATATAAGAGATAGCTACTATTATTATAATGTAAAGGAATAAAAAGATGTATGGGCTATCATATAATCATAGCAACCATGAACAGTCTAAAATACAACTACCATGAGGTGGTGCCCTTTTGCAGGAAAGGAAGAAACCCTAAAAGAATGCAAATGCTACTAAGCAAAAAAAAAAATTTTTTTTAAATGCACATGTGTGTGTGCATGTGTGCCCTGTTGGAGGGTAGGGGCAGAGAGAGAGTGAAAGAGAATCCTAAGCAGGCTCCACACCCACCCAGTGCGGAGCCTAGTTCGGTGCTCCAACTCACAACCCTGAGATCATGACCTGAGCCGAAATCAAGAGTCAGATGCTTAACCGACTGAGCCTGAGGTGCCCCTCTACTAAGGAAATTTAAGTCTGCTCTGTTGCTATTTTCCAGGGAAGGCAAAACCCAACCAATCAAACAAGAAAATCCCCTCATTCTCCTAATTCATTCAATTATGCATTGAATGCCTGCTATTTTCCAGGGACTTACTGAAAAGTTAGAAAGGATCTTGGCAGTCTTTCACTTCCCAGATCACCTGATGATGTGTTCTCCAGTGCATGTGTATCTTTTTGTGTGTGTGTGTGTGGTCTGGCTTTTCAGATTTACCACAGCTACAGGCTAGAAGTACTGATAATGTCTACAACTAAGCATCATATCTATGGCATCTACCAGTGAGAATATTAAGACCAAAGAAATTCTTCCACTAGGTTGATTACCTACAAGGTAAATTCTGAGAATTATTTGGGAGAGAAAAGGAAGCTTTTGAAAAACAGGAACCTGGGGGTCCAAGCCATGGGTATTTTAAGGATGCTCTAGGCAGACTTAGGAATATTCAGATCATGAATCTCTTGTACAAAATGAGAGAGTAACAATGCTCTTCGACATGAAGGGAAAAACGAGGCATCATTCCTATATGGTGTTCAATTAATCTTGAACTGTTCCCCTATCACTACAGCAGGACATTAATGGGACAGACAACATGACACAGAGACATTAAGAGCAGGCAGAGGTGCTCTCTATTCGATTCACATGAGTGTGAGGTCTTGTTTTTAATGTTTAAGCATTACTCTTTGACAGTTGAGAAAACAATCCCCCTGGGAGGAGGAAAGCAGCCAAGAGAAAATGGAACAGTCTGAGAAAGAATGGAAATGATTCTATTGCTCCACAAGGCAGAGCCAAGTGGGAGGGAAGCCAGGATAAATGATCAGAGGCTGTCTACGAACCAGCTCGCCCCAGCTCGGGCGCTGGGTGCCTACTCAGGGAAGCAATAACAGCTCTACCATGGCTGGCACAGCGGGAGCTCCAAGTTAGTCATCTGCAGGAAACTGGCCTTGATCTCCATTTTGTAAGCAGTGTCTGAACGATCCAGAAACGCAAGCCCACAGGATTGCATCTGGGCTCTACTTCTCCTTGGTTGTCATGGGAAGTGAACGTTGCAAGTAACATAAACAAATTTAGACTCTGGGGGAACTACACAGTAAAGTTATTATTATTTTTTTAATATTTTATTTATTTATTTGACAGAGACAGCGAGAGAGGGAACACAAGCAGGGGGAGTGGGAGAGGGAGAAGCAGGCTTCCCGCGGAGCAGGGAGCCCGATGCGGGGCTCGATCCCGGGACCCTGGGATCATGACCTGAGCCGAAGGCAGACGCTTAACGACTGAGCCACCCAGGCGCCCCCACAGTAAAGTTCTAATGGCCATTTATGGTGATTAAAAATTCAAAATGTGTTAAACTGTTCCGGGACCTTGGAAGGAAATGCTGCTGTTTCAAGAAGGGGAGGAGATAAGGTGTAACTTAAAAAAAAAAACAACAACTTTGAGTTTAATATTACATAGAAGTCAAAAACCTTTGCTGGCACGTATTTTACTTCCTTTAGGTGTCAGGAATACAAAAGAGGTGACATGCTGAACATCATACAGCTGCAGAAATTGTAAATGATCTAGTATAAACTTGCTTAATTGTTTTCTAGCCCCTTGAAACCATCTCTGTTTTGTGGAAAAGTGAGTGGGCTGTCCTGACACTTTGCCATTAATCTCTCCTCGTTACTTATTCCTGCATGATTACTGATTCAGGGGAGCTCTTCATACTTAGATTACTAGATTGAGAAGTATCACTAAGCTGACTAATGCTTAGAAACCAACACAGTAACAATTTTCTTTTCTTTTTTTTTTTTAAAGATTTTATTTATTTATTTATTTGAGAGAAAGAAACAGCATGAGAGGAGAGAGGGTCAGAGGGAGAAGCAGGCTCCCCGCCGAGCTTGGAGCCCGATGTGGGACTCGATCCCAGGACTCCGGGACCACGACCCGAGCCGAAGGCAGTCACTTAACCGACTGAGCCACCCAGGCGCCCAGTAACAATTTTCTTAAAGTTACATCCACTGTGGAGCAGTTGAATATACCAGCAGTGATCCTGGGCTGCATGAGGTTGGCAGAATATGGAGTTAGTTAACACGGATCCTAGCAGAAGTCCTCGACTGTCTAGGCATGGGGCATCATTTTTGTCTGCGGTATTGGAACCACTCTCCCTGGCTTTCCTGCCTGTTTTTGCTGAGAATTATACAAGGACTGAGAAAAATCTAATGTCTTTCCCTCCTGTTATAGGTGAGAAAATGAAGACCTGAAGACATTAACTAATATAACCAGGGAAACTAAACTTGCCGAGTAAACTGTACTGTTTGAAACTTCTAGCAAGGTACACTGGAACATCTGCTTCAGTCAAGCTTTATAAAACAAAACCATTGAATTTTAGAGTTAAAGGAGATCTGAGAGTCTAAATTAAGAACATTGAAAAA
The DNA here is from genome assembly GCF_011800145.1 of Mirounga leonina. Lineage (NCBI taxonomy): Eukaryota > Metazoa > Chordata > Mammalia > Carnivora > Phocidae > Mirounga > Mirounga leonina. Next base: position 36,344,788 of record NW_023270323.1, on the reverse strand, counting down.
CTGGATCTTTGTTAGTCAGGAGGCCTAAAAGCTTAGAGACAGACGATAAGGAGGAATGCTTTGCTTTCTAAAATATTCAGAAGTTATCGGGGTAATGACAGCAGCATCAGTTCGTAGGTTCTATATTTTTATACAAATGCCAGATTTTTAACTTGTAAAATTAATGGTATTTCATTTTTTCCAAAATAAAAACTAGAAATTGATTTTCTCAATTTGGGAAGCTACCGCCCTCTAGAGGGTGGGCTTGGAAATGTAAGAGGTACTTTTTTTTTTTTCTTAAGATTTTTATTTTTGAGAACGAGCGAGCACAAACCCGGGGAGAGGAGCAGAGGGAGAAACAGACTCCCTGATGAACAGAGAGAGCCCGATGTGGGGCTTGAACCCAGGACCCTGGGATCATGACCTGAGCCCAAGGTAGACCTTTAACTGACTGAGCCACCCAGGTGCCTGAGAGGTGCTTTTTTTTTTTGTCACCATGACTAATGGGGCAGGGGGAGCTGTTACTAACTGGCATTTACTATCTGGGGATGAGGGATGCTGGCATACTGAAATGCAGTTTTACACATAAAGAACTCCTTTCCCCAAGATGCCAATAGTATTTTCTTTGAAACATGATGAAAGCGAGATCTAGTTTTTACAAGTTGCATCTTAAAATGCTAACCATTTATTCTAAGCTGTCTTAGTGAGATGGGGGCTGGGGGATACCCATTGACTGAGAACATAGGTATGTTTATTAATTTTATGGTAAACCTTCGTCTACAGGAAATGCATGGATCTGACTGCATTTCAGTCCAGCTAATCCCACTAGCATTCATCTCAACATTGGGATCTGGGACTTGACTTGCCAATTGTTCACTGTACACTGTAGTAAGTGCTACTTACTCAGCTGGGAATAAAAGGTAGACATCTGACTGATGTTCTGTTATACAGTAGATACAGGCAGATGTTGATAAAATGGTTGTAAGTGCTCTGATAACTGCAGAATAGGCTTTGGATGCCACAAAGATATAACCTGAATCTTTTCTTAAGATTTTCAGGTAGGATTATGTAGGGTATCTACTTGATTCTCCAGTGTTCATTCTCCCCTAAGTACTAAAAACCCCACATGGTCTCCATTTCCCCCAACATCTTTCAGCTCTGTTGTGGGTGGGTGTGACCATTGTGACTTGACCAATGGACGGTATGGAATGCGTGCAGTTTCCAACCTTTCCCCCTTCTTTGAAATAGGGAAACTGTGTGTTCTTGCTCACTTTCCCTCTTGCCACTTGCTGGGAAGGGTTGACAACCTGAGCAACCACCTTAGACCTAGAGAGGAAGCCACAGAGTGTTCCACCAGTTGGATACTTGGATGACTATACGGAGCAAAGGAACCTATTCACTTCTATCTTACTTAAGCCAATATATTTTGGACAAATTCATTTTTTGCCATTTTTTCATATGCCAACTGTTGTGTTGCTCTCTCAATCAGGCTGCAAATAAGAAATGACATCTGGTCTTTTTTTTTTAAGTTTATTTATTTTTTTGTAATCTCTATCCCCAACATGGGGCTCAAACTCATGACCCTGAGATCAAGAGTTGAATGCTTCTCTGACTGAGCCAGCTTGGTGCCCTAACAACTGTTTTTGTTTTTTTTTTTAAAGATTTTATTTATTTATTTTACAGAGAGAGACACAGCAAGAGAGGGAACACAAGCAGGGGGAATGGGAGAGGGAGAAGCAGGCTTCCTGCTGAGCAGGGAGCCCGATGTGGGGCTTGAACCCAGGACCCTGGGATCATGACCTGAGCCGAAGGCAGACGCTTAACGATGGAGCCACCCAGGTGCCCCCAACTGGTCTTAATAAATAAGTAGTGCGAGAAACCTGAATGTGGCTGAACTCCTTTTAGGTATATTTGGGTTGCAAATATATACATATACATACCTTACAAAAAAATAACTTGTATTTACAAATTCAATACATTACAAACAGGCACAGTCTTGGGTGGTTTAAAAAGGGTGGGAGCAAAGAGAGCTTTATTATAGTTATATTTAATACAATTCAATGTATGTAGTTATGTCTAATATAGTTAATATTCAGTGTGAACAAGATCAACTTCACCTATTTATCTATTTTTTCTTCTTCTGCAGATTGTACACAAGGGAAGGAGGCTTCTTGGTTTTATAGGCCACACTTCTCTTGAGGCGCTCTCCTTTGATGTTAACAATATGTGGCAAGAGAGGGGGCCGGACTGTCAGAACCGTTCCTTGAGGTGTGTAGCCTCGGAGATGCAGTCTGTCCTTACACTGAGGTGTTACTGCAACCCAACCTATGCAGGCATGCGACAGAACACAAAATGGTGTTAGCAACCATCTTACTACAAACACCAAGTTCAAGCTCAAAATGAAGCACCAAAGGAGGCTACTGCTCTTTTTTGCCTTTTTTTTTTTTTAAGGATTTTATTTATTTGACAGAGAGCGAGCACAAGCAGGGGGAGTGGCAGGAAGAGGGAGAGGGAGAAGCAGGCTTCCCGCCAAGCAGGGAGCCTGATGCAGGGCTCGATCCCAGGACCCTGGGATCATGACCTGAGCCGAAGGCAGATGCTTAATGAGAGCCACCCAGGTGTCCTTCTTTTGCTCTAGTTTTAAAGAAAGCATGCAATGCATTTGTGAAAAGGTACAAATTTATTTTTACAGTAGGTTGCATTTAATGAATAAACTAGTACATATTTCCTAAAATCCTCAGTTTATGTTAAATGCACATTTCTATAAAAATATACTGTAAGTCAGTAAGGCTACTTTATTCACCTTTTAAAAAGTGCCTGGGGGGCACCTGTGTGGCTCAGTTGGTTGGGCGTCTGCCTTCGGCTCAGGTCGTGATCTCAGGGTCCTGGGATCGAGTCCCGCATTGGGCTCTCTGCTCTGCGGGGAGCCTGTTTATCCCTCTCCTACTCCCCCTGCTCTTCTCTCTCTCTCTGTCAAATAAATAAAATCTTTAAAAAAAAAAAAAGTGCCTGGTGTAAAATTACCTGCAGAGGAAAACTTGATGTCAGCCACTGCTTCAGATTCCCCAAGTCCTTCTTTTAATGTAATGTCTTCACCAACAAGAGGAGGAAATCCTGCCATTCGTTCTTCTCCACCCATTGGAACCTGCCATTGAGATAAATATTCTCAGCTACTGAAAACCCCAAATCACTTCTAGTTCAAATGAGAAGTATGGGAGAGCTCTGTAGGGAGATGAAGCCTATAGAGATCCCAGTGACAAAATCTGCATGTGAGCATGCGTCTGGTGGTAACCTCCTGATACCAGCATCTTGTTTTATTAGTTTACACTATTTTTACAGCCCTCCATAAAGCTTTACAGAGTAATGTTTGGCAATTATGGTAACATCCTTCAAAATACCTTAGTTCTCATAGGCCTGGCTGGCCTCAAAGATTAATCCCTCCCTTCCTCATTACAAGTGAAGGGTACATATACAATGGGTAAGGTTCAGCTTCTGCTTACAGATATGTCCATGAATGGGAAGTAACTGGGTAATTATTAATAGATTTGTGTTTAACATGAGGGACAAAAGATAGGTGTTACAGTATGGTCCCTGCACCCACAGGGGTCAGAAGGTGGAGATAACATGTAGACAAATTACAAGGTAAGGAGTGTGATGGGAAGCATCTATTAAGTACTATGGTTGTGGAGGAAGAAGTAATGAACATGTTTTGGTCGAGGAAAACATTAATGAAGAAGCAGTATCTGAGCAGTATTTTGAGAAATAGGTTAAAGTTACTTACTGGAATGGTATTCTGGATTAGCATATGTATAGACACAAAAACCGGAAAAAGGATGAGTTCAGGGAACTGTAGTTGAACTGTATAGGGTATATTAAGTCTGTGTATGAGTGTGTATTAGTGATGAGGCTATCAGTTTGGACTTCTCAGTAATGTGGAACTACCAAGGAATTATAGGCAGGAAAAAGAATAGAGATAGGAATAAAAAAATACTGTGGCCTGCTTTGTATTTTTCAAAGATCTCTGTAGGGCAGGGTGTCTTAACTTTGGCACTATTGACATTTTAGGCTGAATAATTCTTTGGGGGGTGGGGTGGGGAGGCTGTCCTGTGCATTGTAGAACTTTTAGCAGCATCCTTGGCATCTACTCCGTATCCACCAAGTTGTGAAAAACAAAAATGTCTCCAGTCGTTGTTAAATGGCCCCTGGGGGCAAAAGTCAACCCTGGTTGAGAAGCACTGCTGTAGTGGCCATGGAGGTATATTTGGGGTGGAGGTGGGAGGAGGGCAAAAGCTGGAAGCTAAGAAAATACTTCAGGATCTCAAAAAGAGCCTACTGACATCAGATTACAGCCTGAATTGGGAGGCTGGATTCAGTGATAATTAGGAGGCAGGGCTGACTTTCATTTGGGAGGTAAGAAAACCAGGAGGCAAGAATGAGTCTCAGAGTAGCCCCCAAAACACGTTTCTGTTACGGTGGAAGAGAAGGCTGGGACTGTTGCTTTGGAAAGTATCAGTGATGTCCACTCTGAAAACTACACAGATGAGTGGGGGTAGAGAACCACAGAGTTCATTTTTATGAGAGCCAAATTAAACAAACTCAGGAAGTTTTCTTTCCTGTAAGTCTCCAGCTGTATTTCAACTCATGTATTATGTTTTGCCTAAAAAGTGAGCAAATGTAACAGGACAACCAAAGGCTTTTTAAGTGTAGAAAAATCAACAGATCCTATATTGCTGATTGCCTTTATATGCTCACCCACCCTGCAAATCCTACAAGTCTCTGGAATATTCACTTTAGGGCAATTATTTCAATGGAGTTTTAATTTCAGTCTGGCTTTCTTAGGAAATACAGAAAGAAAAAAGCATTTACTTCTCAAGTTAAGTTTATCTTTAGCCTCTTTGAAGGGCAGGTGTATATTTTGGGTTTTGGCTTATATTCAGTTGCATAAGCATTAATTAATACTAAATCACCTCTGCTGGGTGCACCTGGTATTTTTGTAGATGTGTTCCATCATCATCATCATCATCATCATCATCACCACCAACACTTACATAGCACTTACAGCAGTGCCCTGGAACTCAGTCCTCGCCACAACCTTGTGATATAGGTATGACACATAGTCACACAGCTTTGTGAAGTGGTGGAAAAGAGCATTTGCACAGGCTGGCTGTGGCGATCTTAAACATTGTACAGACATTGTACATTAACCCTGTGTATGCAATGCCTTATTAAGCTGAAAACAGTTCTCGCACAGTATTTGGTGAACTTAGAACAATTTCAGTGACACAGTAATGACCAAACAGAGGACGGGACATGAGGAGCACGAGAAGTATTGACTGTAAAAGAAGGAATAAGCAGGACACTGAGTTTTGTTTTGTTTTTTAAAGATGAAACTGTAGCATACTTACAGGGGGAAGGACGGAACTAGTAGAGCAGAAGTAAAAAGCCAGGATAATCTTAAGTGTCTGGGAGTTAGAACCTGGGAGGAGAGCTTTTCCACTCGGACCAGGACTTCTCAGCCTTGGCCTTATGGACATTTTGGACCAGATAATTCTTCGTTGTGAGGGTCTGTCTTGTGCACCGCAGGATGTTCAGCATTATCCCTGGCCTCTGTCCACTGGATGCCAGTAACGCCCCCAGCTGTGAGAAAACGTGTGCCTTCTCTTCGCTCAGCATTAATCCAATACAACTTTCTGCAATGATGTGACTGCTGGGCAGTTGGAAAGTAGCTAGTGCAACTGAAAAGCTAAATTTTAGATTTTATTTAAATTGAAATAGCCACTCGTGGCTACGGTATTGGCCAGTGTAGTTTAGAAAAAACACAAGTCTGTAGCTATTCTAGGATCAGTCCAAACAACATCCCTGTTCTCATAGGGTCCACTTTACTTTATAGCCCAAATCCTCAAGCAGAACAGGGGAGGAGAGAGCTAGCTGATCATATAACAAAAATGGTGTGTCCAACAAAGGCTTCCTTAGCAGGGCTGCGGGACTGTCACAGTGTAGGTTAACCCAACTGTGTGATCTTCCAAGTGTGCTGCCTCACCTTGAGTAAAGTATGACCTGCATGCTTCTGATACATGGTATCTGCCCTGTCAGAGGAAGTAATATGCACAGGGAGGAGGTTGGAAGCCACAACTGTAAACCAAGCCGACTGATTTCCCTTAAGAAAGGAAGAAAATAAGTTATTTTACAGACTGAAAAACTTGCAAAACCAACATATTACAAATTACAATCAATTACCACCCCCCTCAAAAAAACCCAAGCTCCCTTTATAAGTAAATGGAAATGTAAATCAATATAATTAAAGGAAAAACATAAGAAGGGGTGCCTGGGTGGCTCAGTCGGTTAAAGCGGCTGACTCTTGATCTCAGGGTCATGAGTTCAAGCCCTGTGTTGGGCTCCACGCTGGGCGTGAAGCTTGCTTAAAAGAAAAAAAGAAAAAAAGTATATATATGGGAATATAAGTAAAAGGAAATGCTTTAATTGTGCCGGTATAAAGTTAGGTTTAACATTCTGTGGGCTTTAATGAAACATATAAAGGTTTTAAGTGTGTAAGGCTAAATTGCCAAAAAATTATGAGAAAACCCAAAACCCAAGAAATATGCTATAGCAATGGCCTGCAAGTTACATTTACTGTTGCTAGATACATCCATGTTACATTTCCTTTTTCTCCTCACTTTGGGAAAACAGGGAGCAATTCTATAAATACTCTAAAATCACCAGAATGATGCTATGTAAATGAATATCAAACAAAAAAGTACATATGTAATGTATACGTATCTTGGGATATAAACAGGTGTGGGAGGGGCACCTGGCTGCCTCGGTCAGTGGAGCATGTGACTCTTGATCAGGAGTTGTGAGTTCAAGCTCCACGTTGGGTGTAGAGATGACTTAAAAATAAAAACTTAAAAAGTGTGGGATTTATTTAATGCACATTAACCCTGTACCTAAAGGTTGGACCTATTTTTTTTTTAACCTATGATTTCCATGTGAAACAATACCACAGGATAGGGGCAGTATCTTTTCCTCATGCCAAGCTGTATGGGGCATTCAATATCCTAATGAAGATCTAGCTTTTGAGACCTACTACTTGTTTTTCCTCCCCATTTCTTTTTCCCAAGTTTTTATTATGGACAATTTCAAACAAACAAAGAAGTATCAACTTCCTACACAGTCATGAACTAGTTATCAACAATTTGCCAATCTTGTTCATATATCTGCATCCTTAAAGTAATCCTAAGTCATTTTTTAACAGTACAGACTTTCCTTACCTGCAGAAAATCTAGGCGGCCTATGGCACCCAAAAACAGAACCGTTCCTGGTTTAAGCACGAAAGTTCTTGGAACAATGGAATGTGTTGGCAAAACAATATTTACTTCTTTTTCTGTTAGAAGGTTTAAAATCTGTAAAGTGGAGGGCAGATATTTTAGAGAATTACTTTTATTGAAGATATGATATATTGTGATTTACCTTTAAGGTAAAAAGTGATAGGGACGCCTGGGTGGCTCCGTCATTAAGCGTCTGCCTTCGGCTCGGGTCATGATCTCAGGGTACTGGGATCGAGTCCCATACTGGGCTCCCTGCTCAGCGGGAAGTCTGCTTCTCCCTCTCCCACTCCCCCTGCTGTGTTTCCTCTCTCTCTGTCCCTCTCTCTGTCAAATAAATAAATAAAATCTTAAAAAAAAGTGATAATTTTTTTCCAGACTTCACAATAAACCAAAGTATGTCAGAAGTTGCTGCACATAAAATTGCTACGTTCTGTCTAAATCAATCAATTTATGGATGGCTCTACTCTTGTTTCACAACTTAATACTGAGCAAAACAACTTATATGGGAGTATAAGACTTTGTATGTCAGTAGCATCCCTCAAATGTCAAAATTGGTGTGAACTGAAAAGAGTGATGTGTCAATCCCAAAACAGCACATACGTTCTCTCCACCAAGGCTTCTAGGGACCAGTAGTTCTCAGCTAAAGGTAAGGCAATATGCCATCTGCTAGCCCACTGGCAAGTATGCATGCATTAAATGCAAAATGGTCACCTCATTCTAGGAGCAGTTATAGAGCTTTGAAGAACCCTTTTCTGAAGTCTGGTCTTCAGTTTTCTTATTTCCCCCAAACACTCAACAAAAAACGAGAGAGAAAGTTATGAATCCTCTGGCTTCTAAGGATGAAGAGTTCCTAAAGAGACCAGAGAAAATAGAAAAGGCAAGCCAGGAAGCACAAGATTCTGGTAGGATTTAAGGAATCAAAATATTTAAAAAAAGAAATATTATGGGACATCTGACTGGCTCAGCTGGTAGAGCATGTGACTCTTGATCTCAGGGTTCTGAATTCGAGCCCCACACTGGGTGTAGAGATTACTTAAAAAAATTTTTTTTTAGGGGCGCCTGGGTGGTTCAGTTGGTTGAGCGACTGCCTTTGGCTCAGGTCATGATCCTGGAGTCCCGGGATCGAGTCCCGCATCGGGCTCCCTGCTCAGCAGGGAGTCTGCTTCTCCCTCTGACCCTCCTCCCTCTCATGCTCTCTGTCTCTCATTCTCTCTGTCTCAAATAAATAAATAAAATCTTTAAAAAAAAAATTTTTTTTTTAAAAAAAGAAGTATTAGAGAAGGTAAAAAAGTGGATTAAAAAACTTTTATGAACTTGATTCTTAAGAAAAATAACAAGGAGGGGTGCTTGGGTGGCTTAGTCGGTTAAGCATCTGACTTGGTTTCAGCTCAGGTCATGATCTCAGGGTTGTGGGATCGAGTCCCACATTGGGCTCTGCGCTAAGATTCTTTCCCTCTCCCTCTGCCCCCCCCCCCCCGCTTTCTCTCTTCTCAAATAAAATCTTAAAAACAACAAAAAAAAGAAAAATAACAAAGAAATAAAGAATACGTGAAACCTAGAAAGCCTCACAAGAAAATATATAACAAGGGGCCACAAGTACTTTCCTCAGCATTTGTGTTTTAAAAAGCACATTAAAAGCCACCTGCAGTAGAAGCCTTTTAACCCTTTTTAGCAGAGACCCTAATTTATTTCTCAACAGAGTTCCTTGATGTGGTTTGGGAAAACACTGGTCTAAGGCATCTAATAAATGTATCATTAAACTGACACAGAAACAAACTGCCAGAAACTTAGGGTCTCATTTTGCTGGCTACAATATTAGCAAATTCGTGCTTTTCTGACTATTTGACAAGAAGGTACAGATGACTAAAGTAACTGCTATCCTTGACTTGATTCTAAAAGGGAAGAATAAGTTGGTGAATGGTGAAGTTCAAGTGCTAGAACATTATTAGAAAGCAATCCAGTTACTCTGAAGCTACGGATTGCTAAGGAAGAGACAGGACACAAGCAATTATTCTAGGAGCGCAAAAAAGGTTAAAAATATCTATATGATTCTATCACATGAGACACTAAATAGAGTATAATTCTGAGACTGAAACTAAGTGATCCAGATAAGGCAAAGAGTGAAAAGAAGCTAAGACACCACTGTTGTTTAATAGGCATATACAGACAAAATTAGGCAAATCAGGAACTTGCGTCAGTAACCAGATTCAAAGGAAACTGATTAATGGATCTGTTGTAAGGCTGTATCCTGGATGCATTCTTCAGTCAATCCGTGACTTGGATGATAACCAAAATTGCAAATGAATAAAAAGTTGTGAAATTTAATGAGTGTGTAGGATATGGGCTTAATTTAATGATATAAAAGAAAGTTGCCCAGAAGATTGTAGTTGGGAGTAAAAAGACATATAAGGGCAAGACAGGTGGAGTTAATCTTATTCTAAGTTGTGCTCATCAGAGGGCACTTACACAAGAAATTTAGTTCTTAGTGTTATATATATTTTTAAAGATTTTATTTATTTGAGAGGGGGAGAGAGAGCGCGAGAGCACACACAAGCAGTGGGGAGGGGCAGAGGAAGAGAGAGCAGCAGACTCCCCGCTAAGCAGGGAGCCCGATGCGGGGCTAGATCCCAGGACCCTGGGATCATGACCTGAGCCGAAGGCAGATGCTTAACCGACTGAGCCACCCAGCTGCCCTTTAGTGTGGTATTTTAAGGATGAAAACAAATAAGAAAATATTCTGAAAAGAGGCCTGAGTTGATGAAAAGCCTCTCAGAGAGAACAGCTGCAAGAAACAAAGAGAAATCATCTGGATTATGTCAGCACAGTAAATGTTCAATGTTTGTTGGATGAACTAATGAAAGAGTAGAGTGAGGAAGAGATAGGATATTAAACTTAAAATAGTTCAAAGTCTAGCAAGGGAAAGAGGCATTATGTTCATTCCATACAGGACCATTTGGAGGAACAATGGGTACAAGTTACAGGGAGACTGTTCAGCTCCACACAAACAGCAGGTCAAAGGCCAGATGGGTTACCATGGGAGACAAGGGGACACTGCTTCAGCTGATGGTGAGTCACTCCTTATTTCAGTTCAAGCTGGATGGATATGTTTAGAGGGAATTCAAGCATAGAATAGGTGGCTGGACTGCAGCGATAGTTGTTTTCTTCCAGCCTCAAAATCTAGGATTTTATAAATGTCTCCCTAACGAAGGTAGCCACCACACTAACACAAAGAGGTTGTGAGCAGTGAAGCCTACCAAACAGAATACAGATCTTGATGGCACATAGCTCACCCTGAACTGCTTCTATGAATGAATCAGAACTGAGTCTAAAGTGAAAGGATACGCCTTTCCTATGTTCTGCCAATGAAGATGGCACTCGTGCAACTGAAAGTTAATAGTTCCAAAAGACATCAAATACATACACAATTTTCTTTTGTAATTCCAGGCGTGTCATGAAACCAGTGGGCATCTTTCACATCTTGCGGGGTCAATTCTACTCGTTTGGTGGATTTATCTGCAACCCTGACAGGTTCATTTTCCATGTCAAAGGCAAGTGCATCAGCATCAAACTCAAAGGCAGCTTCATCTTTCCGTTCTTCTGAATACAAGAATGTTCTTCTAACTCTTCCTAGAACAAGTTATATTTAAGCTATTAGTCACTCCTTTGAAGCTTTTGATTCCAGACAGATAATTCTTATTCTCCTCACTTGCCTCAAAAACAAGTTATTGAGACTAACTATGGTGTCCGGAAGCAAGACTACAATGATACCTTTGCCTTTTTTTTCAAAGGCAGTGGAGGTCAGACTTTTGCAATGGTCAAATATGTCGCTAGCTGGGTACACTGGGCAAGGGGCTGGGTGGTTGGGGGAAAAGTGCTGGCAACCAAACTGTTTTCAGTGAAGGAAGGTTGAAAAAAGATACCAAGGAGAGAGAGGGACAATCTAATATAAAGCTGCGGCATGGAGTCCACAACTTGTGCTCATCTGCAAGGAGAGGGTGCTGTTTCTCAGCGAAAATGCTTCCACCCCGACAATGGCTAGGTGGACAGTTTTGCAGGTTTCCCCTCCTGGATTTCTCCCAAGTATCTACTGTTTCAGTTTTCTTAGCACAGTGAACTCTGGGTTTCCAAACAGCAGCCTTGCCTCCCAAGGGCCTCTTTGTTCCAGAACAAGGAGAGTAGTCTCTCCACAAAAACTGGCTAGACCTAGACAGCTGTATTTCAGGTTCAACAAAAAATTTTAGCATAGCCCCAACAAGAGTTCTCCTATAGAAGATGCTTACCTACTACATAACCATGCTTTTTCAAGAGATTAAGTTGATTTTGTTCTTGCTGACTAAGATCTTCTTCAGCTTCAGCTGCAGTTTTTTTAAGCCTTTTTTGTCTTTCAAACATCCTGTAAGGTGTTGGGTTGCAAATAGGAAACTTCAAAAGGTTTAATGTAGTACCTGAAATACCAAAGAGTAAATATGTTCTTATAAACATTGTACAAGAAAAGGGAATACGGGGAGGAAAACTAACATGTTTTCTTTTAAAGATTTTTAATTTATTTTTTAGAAAGAGAGAGAGGATGAGCAGAGATGTTCAGCATCTGAGAGAGAGAGGATGAGCAGAGATGTTCAGCAGGGAGCCTGCTGAGCAGGGGACCAGATGCGGGACTCGATCCCAGGACCCTGGGATCATGACCTGAGCCGAAGGCAGCCGCTTAACAGACTGAGCCACCCAGCCCCAGAAAACTAACATTTTTGAGGAGCTACACTGACTTGGGTACTGCGATTTACTTCACTTAACCTTCATGATAACCCTCTACAAGATCATTCTTATTTTATAGATGAGGAAACAGGCTCAGAGATTGGCCCACAGGCTCAACCTGGATTTGAATCCCAAATCTGCAGACCTGCTTTCTTTCCATTTTCACTGTACTACCATCCAGCATAAAAGCACTTCTGTGTATAATTTAACCAAAGTCCTGGACAGAGAAGAAGAGCTTATCAAAGTTAAACACTGGTTTCAAAGGAACAAATGAGGCAGTTTTGCCAACTGTTAAATACCAACATGGTCAGAGAAGGACCCATTTTGCAATTACAAAGTGTCTTAAAACCAAAGCCTGGGTAGCTCAGTGGGTTAAGCATCTGCCTTCAGCTCAGGTCATGATCCCAGGCTCCTGGGATGGAGTCCTGAATCCAGCTCCTTGCTCAGCAGGGAGCCTGCTTCTCCCTCTACCTGCTGCTCCCCCTGCTTGTGCTCTCTCTGACAAATAAATAAATAAAGGGGCGCCTGGGTGGCTCAGTCGGTTAAGCTTCTGCCTTCGGCTCAGGTCATGATCCCAGTGTCCTGGGATCGAGTCCCGCGTCGGGCTCCCTGCTCATCGGGGAGTCTGCTTCTCCCTCTCCCTCTGCCTGCCACTCTGCCTACTTGTGCTCTCTATCCCTCTGTCAAATAAATAAATAAAATCTTTAAAAAAACAAAGAAATAAATAAAATCTTAAAAAACAAAACCCACAAAGTTAACTTTTTTCCTCAAAGCCACAAATCATATAGCATTAGTGAATTATTCAAATGTTAAATGTGTATAGTATACTGATCTTATGAATAAACTTAAGATATGAAGAGTAAGACTGAGGGGTGGAAGTTCAGAAAATAAAAGAAGGAAAAAAAGAAAGTAAAAAGAACGACTTTCCAGAGAAACATACAAAGAAGTAAAGCTACCAGGGAAACCTCCAAGAGAGCAGGAACTCTTGCTTTGGTTCCTGGTTCATCTACAGTGCCTAAAGAACAGTGACTGGAACACAGAAGTGCTCCATATATATGCCCATGCGAAAATGACTCTACCATGTACTAAATTTCCAAGAACTAGCATGACACAAAAGAGAGGTGTGACCAAAGTCCGGACAGAACTTTTTTTTTTTAAAGATTTTATTTATTTATTCATGAGAGACACAGAGAGAGAGGCAGAGGGAGAAGCAGGCTCCCAAGGAGCAGGGAGCCCGATGTGGGACTCGATCCCAGGACTCTGGGATCATGACCTGAGCCGAAGGCAGACGCTTAACCATCTGAGCCACCCAGGTGCCCACGGAGAGAATTTTTAAACGGAAGACTAAGACAGCCCCTGGTGGACATTAAGGAAGGATATACGAGGTGCCTGGGCTGCAACCAGACTTTCAGCATCTCAGAAAAGGAAGGAAGCGGGACTCCTAAGGCTCACCAGGCCAAGGGGAGATGGTGGCTCTGTCGATAGCCTCAGCGCCCTTGGCGATGCAGTAGTCGGATTCTAGGAGCGTGTTGAAGAGAGTGGACTTGCCAGCGTTGGTGGCGCCAACCAGGTACACGTCGCCGCGGTAACGCCAGGAGCGCTGAAGCGCTGTGATCAATTCTTCCACCCCATAGCCAGTCTTGGCGCTGATGAGCCGTACATCCCTGAGCACCGTGCGGGTCCTGGCGGAAGGAATCGAATTCTCCCTCCCGCCTTGCTGCGGGTCCTCACCGGCGTGTTGTGGTCCCCGGTGGCCAGAGGGCCGCGGGAGCCCTGCGCGGGTACAGTCGTCCCACAGTCGCTCCCGGAGCCGCTGCAGGTAGCCGGGCGCGTCCCGGGGCAGCAGGTCCACCTTGTTCCCCAGCACGATCAGCTGCCTGGGGCCCACCAGCGCGGGCAGGTCGGGCAGCAGGGCGTCGGGCAGATCGAGCAGGTCCACCATGTAGAGCACCAGGGCGGGCCCCGGGCGACGCAGCGCGGCGCTCACCAGCTCCAGATACTGCTCGCGGCCCATCTGCACGCGCAGGGCGCGCCGGTAGTGCACCAGCAGCCAGCAGCGTTGGCACACCGTTCGCGCCAGCCCGCCGTCAGTCTGCGCCGCTGCGCTGAGGAACTTCTCGCGGGGCAGGTAGCCGGGCACGGCGGGGTCCTGGCAGTGCAGCTCCGCTCCGCAGCCCGAGCAGTTCAGGCCGCTGGGCGGCACCGTCGGGTCCGGGTGTCCCACGACCGGGTGTAGCCGGCTCCTGGCCCGTACCTTCTGCTGCTGCCGCTCTTCCCGCCGCTGCTGCTTCTGTCGCTCCTCCTCCTCCTGCCGCTGCTGCAGCTCTCGCAGCTGCTTTTCGAGGATCGGTGCAGGCTCGGGCTCCGAGATGTACTCGGGGAACAGAAAATGCTCCTCCATGTCAGTCCTCCCTTCGTAACCCCCAGTCGCCGTTGAGCCATGGGAAAGCCTATGTCCCAGGCCCGATGGGTGCTGGGAGGAGGAGGCGACCGCACATCTCTCGAGAAGCGGCTCCCGAGGGACATGGCACGCTACGGCGGGAGCTGATCCCCGTAGGAAGGGCCACAGCAGCTGGCGGGTGAAGCGTGAAGGCAGCATGGAGAACGCTACCCCTGATATGGCGGGGGCGGAGTCACAAGCGCGCAGGCGCACTGGGATCCGGGATGCGCGTTAAACCTGACTTAAGCCCGGGACTACCGGTGGGCTGTCATTTATCGGAAAGCGCCACTTCGGCTTCTTTCGCGTCTAATCCTGTGAGTTCTCGCGATGAAGGACCTGAGGCCGGAGAACCCATTCAAAGCTACGTCAAAAGCATCGGCGACCTAGGCTGAGCTGGGTGGGCGGGAGAGGCTAATGAGGGTTTGTGTACTTTCAGGCTTCTTCAACGCGCCATCGCTGGCACAGCTGGCTTTTAGTGAATCACATTTTTTAAAAGCTTCATGTTTTTAGTCTCTAGAAGTGCAAAAAACCCCATCAAATGCCGCATACCCACGGCCTCAATTAAAATCTTTTATTAATAAATCTTTCTGGTTTTTTTTCAGGTGTCATTATTTGTGCAACAATATTGAAAAAACAAAACATTTAATTGGCGGGATCCTACCCTCACTGGAGGAACAGTCCTCGCTATCAGCACCGGAGGCGGCGGTCTACGATTTGCGCGTGCGCAATTCTAACTCTCACCAAACCGTAGCCGCCCACTTGCGCAGGCGCAGATCTTACGTAGGCTGCTTTGTGGGTGGCCTTTGGCCTGAGAAGCAGAGCATTCTGGGAACGCCGGAGACGGAAATTACTTCTCTTCACGCTGCGGGTGTTGTAGGCTGCTGCGCGATTTTCTCTGATTCCAAGAGTTAGGAACTTGGGAACCGTTTGCCAATATGTATGACGCGGACGAGGGTAGGTAACTCCTCAGAACACTCCGCGACGACCTAAGGAGGGAAGAGTGGGGAGCTGAACCAGTTGAGGATTTGCGGCCTCCCCCTTACTCGCCGCTCAAGTGTTCCCAGTCGTGCCCCCAACATTCCCCAGGCCGGGAACGAAGCTGGGGTTGTGAGAGATGGAGGGTGCAGGGAACCTTAGCATTAATGCTCCTAGTCAGGTGATTCTTGTTCTCTCCACTTTCTGCTCCTGGCTGAGTCTGATACCGCCTTCCCGGATTGAAATGGCGTGCGGAGCAGTAAGACAGTTTCCGTTGTTTTGACTTTGAAGCAAAGGGCTTCTTTCTTGATTTCCCCCAAGGCCAGAGTGAATTTATTGAATAGTTGAATTGTTGAGTGTTATCCTGTGCCACGCATTGTGTTAGGTTTTACAGACGGGTCAAAGAATCTAGTGTCTGTGTCGGGCGTTCCTTCATGCTGTCATATGTCTAACTAAATTGTCTTAAAAGATGGCCTTTAGGGCGCTTGGGTGGCTCAGTCGGCTAAGCGTCTGTCTTCGGCTCAGATCATGATCCCAGGGTCCTGGGATCGAGCCCCGCATCGGGCTCCCTGCTTAGCAGGGGGTCTACTTCTCCCTCTGCCCCTCTCCCCCTACCCCCCTCCCCGGCTTGTATTCTTTCTCTCACTCACTCTCTCAAATAAATAAAATCTTAAAAAAAAAAAAAAAAGATGACCTTTAAATTTCGTCTCCCCACAGATGGAAGAGTTTTCAGGTGTTATGTATCCTATTGAATAGGGCCAATATGTCTTTGTTTTTTCCTTTCACATGTAGAATTCTTAGTCGTGTCTAGTGTATAGCATGTATTTTTAATGCTGGGTCTTCCATTCTCCATAGCTACTATTTCAAATCACTTTTTTCTGACTCCCAGTCTTGTGGCCACCTCTCAACGTTTCTCCTTATTCCCAGGCCATTCCATGGAGAAAAAGAAGAAAAGGCGTAAACTCTACTGTTTAAACTTCTCTGTCTCATATCTTGAGTTTGGAAATTAGTTAGTATTGTTAGATTTCTTAACTCCTATCTCAGAAAAAAAATTAAAAGTTTTCTTAGCTTAAATTTTGAGTGGGTAGAATATTCTCATGGCTCACAAGGTAGAATATATTAAAATGTTAAAGCATAAGGTTTTATTCTTGTCCACCATCTGTGTAGAGTGGGCCTCCTCCACAATAAGTTACCTCTGTTCTTAGGTTCTCTCTCGAGTGCTTTATGCATATTCAGGCAAATAGAAATGGGATTCTGTTTTCCATCCTTTTACAGAAAAAAGGTAACACACTTTTCTGCACTTTTATTTTTTTATATATGTATTTATATTTAGGAGATTTTCTTGAGCACCTCATTTTTTTTCCACACCTACCTAGTTTGTATGGGTGTACCTTAAGTAGTGTTTTATTGATGGGTATTTGGGTGATATCCGGTCTTTTTCTGGTTCAAATAGTGCTGTTATTAATTATCTTGTACATGTCATTTTGTCCAGTGTAGGTATGTCTGTAGGAGAAATTCCTATAGAATTGTCAGCTCAAATGATAAACATGTGTAACGTTTTGCAGATGGTGCCAAGTGACCTTTATAGTGATTATACTAGTTTATATTCTTTTTTTTTTTAAGATTTTATTTATTTGAGAGATAGAGCACGAGTGGGGAGGGGAGGGAGAAGCAGGCTCCCCGCGAGTAGGAAGCTTGACATGGGGCTCAATCCCAGGACCCCACATCATGACCTGAGCTGAAGACAGACACTCAACTGACTGAGCCACCCAGGTGCCCCAGTATATTCTCATTAGCAATGTATAATAATCCTGTGGAAAGAGAGTTAAAGTTACTTCTCTTTTCAAGTCTGCTCCAGCATTGAGTCTACATTCCATTCCTGCCTGTGTCCTTTGATATCTTTTTTTTTTGAGATTTTATGTATTTGAGAGGCAGAGACAGAGATAGCGACAGAGAGCACGAGTCGGGGGGAGAGGGAGAAGCAGGCTCCCCACGGAATAGGGAGCCTGACTTGGGGTCGATCCCAGGATCCTGGGATCATGACCTGAGTCGAACGTAGATGCTTAACCGACTGAGCCACCGAGGCACCCACCCCTTTTTTTTTAAAGATTTTATTTATTTATTTGAGAGAGCACAAGCCTGAGTTGTGGGGGGAGAAGTGGACTCCCCGCTGAGCAGGGAGCCAAACACGGGGTTCGATCCCAGGACCCCAAGATCATGACTTGAGCTGAAGGCAGATGCCTAACTGACTGAGCCACCCAGGGCCCCGTTTTGATAACTTTATTAGATATGCCCTCATCAGTTTTTCAGACACTCCTCTTCACCAGTCTTCTTTTTCTTTGTGAAATATTAGATCTTTTGTCCTCAAAAAAACAAACTCTTTGTTGTTGTTAAACACTTTGTTTACTTTTTCTTTCAATATTTAGCCTTTCTCCTTTTATTCACAGCCAAACTTCTTTTTTTTTTTTTAAGATTTTATTTATTTATTTGAGAGAGAGAGAATGAGAGCGAGCACATGAGAGGAGGGAGGGTCAGAGGGAGAAGCAGACGCCCTGCCGAGCAGGGAGCCGGATGCGGGACTCGATCCAGGGACTCCAGGATCATGACCTGAGCCGAAGGCAGTTGCTTAACCAACTGAGCCACCCAGGCGCCCACAGCCAAGCTTCTTAAAAAAAAAAAAAAAAGGCTCTTTGTTGTTTCCAGTTCCTATTTTCCAGTTTCTCCTCAACCTATTATAATCTAATTGTGTTCTAGCCACTACATAAAAATAACTCTTTTTTTTTTTTTTTAACAGTCTTGAGGTCTTTTATTTTCTTTACATTTATCATGCAGTGAATTCATAGGGAATGGGTTCCAGCAGTTCCAGCTCCTTTCCATTGGTTCTCACAAGTATGCTTCTCTGGGTGGGGCATGCTGGTGCTTCAGTTGAACCCAAGTACCTTTCTCTTTGGCTTCCTTCTTTTTCTGATCATTTTCCTTCACACACTTCAGGAAGCTATCTTGGCTCTTTGAGTGTTTAATATGCTCAATGCGTACATTAATTCTCTTGGCAAGAATCTTACCCTTAGCTCCCTGCTCGGCAGGGAGTCTGCCTCTCTCTCTGACCCTCCCCCCTCTCATGCTCTCTGTCTCATTCTTTCTCTCAAATAAATAAATAAAATCTTTAAAAAAAAAAAAAAAGAATCTTGCTCTTAACTTGTTTGTTTACAACAATGCCAACAGCATGCTGAGTAACATTGTAGACTCTTCAGTTTTGCCATGGTAACATTTGTGGGGTGTTCCTTTTTGAACAGTGCCCATTCCCTTGATGTCCACAATATCACCTTTCTTAGAGATTCTCATGTATGAGGCTAAAGGAACAACTCCATGTTTTCTTTTTTTTTTTTAATTTTTTTTTTTTAAGATTTTATTTATTTGTGAGAGAGAGAATGAGAGACAGAGAGCATGAGAGGGAGGAGGGTCAGAGGGAGAAGCAGACTCCCCGCTGAGCAGGGAGCCTGATGTGGGACTCGATCCCGGGACTCCAGGATCATGACCTGAGCCGAAGGCAGTCGCTTAACCGACTGAGCCACCCAGGCGCCCAACTCCATGTTTTCTAAAAGGCCTAGAGAACATATAGCAGGTACCTCTCCTCTTTCCCTTTGTGTTGGTCATTTTGGTGAATTGCTGGAAGATGCGGTTCTGGCCGAAAGGTAAAACAGCTCTTGATAAGAATGTCAGTCACTTCGGGCGCCTGGGTGGCTCAGTTGATTAGGCGACTGCTTTCAGCCCAGGTCATGATCCTGGAGTCCCAGGATCGAGTCCCACATCAGGCTCCCAGCTCAGCAGGGAGTCTGCTTCTCCCTCTGACCCTCTCTCCTCTCATGCTCTCTCTCTCTCTCAAATAAATAAATAAAATCTTAAAAAAAAAAAGTTAGTCACTTCTCAGTTGATAGATCAGAGGGACATTTTTCAAACCTTATCCAGACCCTGTGGTAGTCAGCATTGTTGATTACTTCCTCTTGGAAACTCACTCCTTCCTTCTGCCACATAACTCTCACGTAATTCTTCTTACCTGTCTGACATTTCTTCTCATTCTCTTCTATTCGTATTATTTCTGGAGGATTCCATCTCTTCTCCATGGCTTCAGGTACTGTTTGTATGTGGATGACTTCGAATTTACATTTCCAGTCCAGATGTCTTACATATCTAACTGCCACTGGACAACTTCACTTGGATGTGCTCTAAGCTACTCAAACTTGTCACTGCCCAGACTGAGCTATTTTCCTTTACTTATCCACCTTCCTAATCTGCTTTGTCCTGTGTTCTCCATCTCAGTGAGTGGTATCCCCCCTTGTGTTGTTGAAGACAGAAGCCTGGGCATCATTCTTTTTTTTTTTTTTAAAGATTTTATTTATTTGACAGAGAGAGAGACAGAGAGAGCAGGAACACAAGCAGGGGGAGCAGGAGAGGGAGAAGCAGGCTTCCCGCTGAGCAGGGAGCCTGATGCGGGGCTCGATCCCAGGACGCGGGGCTCGATCCCAGGACCCTGGGATCATGACCTGAGTCAAAGGCAGACGCTTAACGACTGAGCCACCCAGGTGCCCCCTGGGCATCATTCTTGATTCCTCTCTTCTGCCCCCATCATCTAATAAGCCACCAAGTCCTGAGGATTCTGTCTCCTAAATATGTCAAATCTGGTCAGTTGTCTGTCACCTCTGCCACAATTTTTAGTTCGGGCCACTACCATCTCTTACCTAGATTACTTCTCCAGATTCTCAACTGGTTTGTGTGCTCCAGGTTTCTTTCCTTTCCATTCACTGTCCATACTATGGCCATAGTGATCTTTCAGAAATGAAAATCTGATCTAGCCACACCCTTGTTAAAATCTTAGGGTGGTTCCTCAAAGCTCTGTTGGTAAAGACCAGTCTCTTTAACCACTCCAACTTCACACTTCATGCTTCAGCTACATTAGCCTTCTTTCATTCCTTCAATAGCTTTCATTTTTTGGAGTCTTTTGTGCAAATTGTTTTTTCTTTTTGAAAGACTACTTTCTCTACCCCTCCCATCCTCACCCTTTCCTTTTGCCTGGTTTACTCCTATTTATTCATACATGAGGTCTCTGCTCAGCTCAGCTTTTGGGAAGTCTACCCTAACCTCCTCAGGTCTTGGTTAGGACTGCCCATTCACGTTGTTCTTCCTCTTCATTGACTTCATCTTATTTGTATCCCTCCAGTAGGTGATAATCTCCCTGCGGATACAGTCATCTTTTATCTTATTGAAGGTTGTGTTTCCAATGCCTGGGATATAGTAAATACATTCAATAAGTATTTGATGAATGGAAATGGATGAATGAGTAAATGAGTCTCCTTCGTGGATTCATTTTTTTTTCACATGACTCTAATAGAGGTATTCCTTAATATCCTGCCTTTAGTCTTCTTCTCTATGGAAGCTCTCTGTATGCTACCAACCACTTGTTAATGATTCTTAGCTTTTTGTAATTTAGACCCCTTATTTGAGTTTTATATTTATAGCCAGTTGTTTACTGCAGGTATTTAAAGGGATAAATGATTCACAAGTGTACCTAAAGCTAACCTCCTCATTTCTCTCTTTTTCCCACCTTCTTGCTTCTCTATGTGGCTGTGATATTAACCTCTAATCTGTCATCAAAGCTAGATATCTCTGAGCTATTTTAGATACCTTTGTTTTTCTTACCACTCCCCCCCCGCCATGTATAGGAATCAGTAATTCCAATTTGTTCAAGAAGCATTTATTATATAATTTGTTTTGAACATGTATTAAATTTTGAATTGAAACCTCTTAAGTTTTACAGGCTATATAAGTTAGAATATAAAAACAAAAATACAGCACACTTCTCTTTTACATAAGATGATGAGACCAATAGCAGAGGACCAGTGCACTCTGATTTTTCAAATCCCCTATTGTTCAGATTACTATTGCTGCATAACTACCCTAAAATTTGGCTGCTTAAAAATTAATGTGCTCATGGATTCGGTGGGTTAGGAATTTGGATAGAGCATAGTAGGAATGACTTGTTTGCTCCGTGATGTCAGTGGTTCAATGCAAAGACTCAAAGTTTGGGTGTTGACAACTGGGGCCTTGAAGATCTAGAGTGTTTATTACTCAGATGTCTGGCACCTAGCCTAGCAGGACTCAAGGACCAGGATTGACGGGAGCATCTGTAAGTGTCCTCTCCATATGATTTGGGCTTCCTTGTACTATACAAGCCTTAGAGTAGTAGGACTTAACTAATGGCCACTCAGAGTTCCAGAAACACATGTTTCAGTAAACAAGGTGGAATTGCATTGCCTTTTCTTACCTAGCTTTTTAAGTCATGTAGTGTGGCTTCAGCTGCTTTCTTTTAGTTATGGCAGTGTCAGAGACCCGCCCAGATTTAAGGGGAGGAAAAATAGACCCCTGTATCTTGATGGTAGGCATATCAAGATGACATTATAAAAGAACATGTGAAATGAAGCTATAGTTGTGGCCATCTTCGGAAAATACAGTCTGTCATACCTTTACCTGTATTAAATGTTGCTGTAATAAACCACTGTACCTTAGGGTATTGTCCAGCTATTGGAACCCTTCTCTGGCTTTACTTCCTTACCCTAATCTTTCACTCCAGTCTCTGAAGAAGACTACATGCTTGCTCCTAGTTATCATTATAGTTAGCTATTAATGAGAATTACATGGACTTCCTGCAGAAGATGGAATATTAACAAATTCACACAACTTATACTAAACCTTTGTAGTGTATACTGGGAGAATACCTATGTGACGTAGACCTTTGTATACATAGATGTGTACCTGTGTATATTGTAATATATTAGTAATTCAATTAAGTGAAAGTTTAGAAAAGTGGGGTAAAAGGATTGCTTTTTATTTAACAGAGAGTAAATATGTTTCTGCTACTTCAAATCATAGGGAGATGTTAACTACTAGCATTTTATTGCATACGGGTACAATATTTTTGGTTTTTGCAGACATGCAATATGATGAAGATGATGATGAAATCACCCCAGACTTGTGGCAAGAAGCATGCTGGATTGTAATCAGGTAACTTTTGAGACCAAACTTAGTAAGCCTTAAAAGGCACAATAACCTATAAAGGGATTTCCTGCTTATTCTGTTCTTGAAAATTAGATGTTTATATGAATATGCTACATGAGAACTGGTTTCTCTATTTATGTATTTAACTTGAACTTTTAAAGTATTTCAGACTTAAGTAAAGTTACACAAAGAATTCATATATACATTTCACTCAGGTTCCCTAGATGTTAACCTTACATACTTTCTTTGCCTTTTTTTCCCTTTCTCTGAATATTTTTTCCCTGAGACATTTGAGAGTAAGTTGCAGACCTAAGAATATTCTTTTACATAATCATAAGTCATCAAAATCAGAAAATTGATATTAATACAATAATTTAATCTACAGATCTTACCCAAATTTTGCCAGTTGTCCCACTAATGTTGTTCATAGCAAAATACATTTTTTTCTCATCCTGGATCCATCCTAGGATTACATATTGCATTTAGTTTTCATGACTTATTTTTTTGTCTCCTGTAATTTAGAACAGTTCCTCAGTTTTCCTCTTTTCTTTTTTTTTTGACCTTGGCATTTTTGAAGAATACAGGCCAGTTGCTTTTTAGAATGCCCCTCAGTTTGGGTTTTTCTGATGTTTCCTCATAATTAGATTCAAATGATTACTTTTGGCAGCAGTGATGTTCTCTCTGCAGTCTATCAGGAGGCACGTGATGCCCATTTTTTTCCATTACTGGTGTTTATTTTTGGGTTTTCTTATTATTTTAAATGGATAAAGTTACTTTAGGTTGTGTTTCAGCCGAAATTCCCATCCAATTCTAAGGGTTAATTAAAATGTAACAAAACTCAGAAGCCTTACATGTAGGTAAGAAAAATAACTTTCTAAGTATTGAAGTAACATCTTGCTGTGTTAGGATATAAAATGCTACAACTCTGCTCTTTTATTTATTTATTTATTTATTTATTTATTTATTTATTTATTTAAGAGAGAGAGAATGAGAGACAGAGAGCACGAGAGGGAAGAGGGCAGAGGGAGAAGCAGACCCCCTGCTGAGCAGGGAGCCCAATGTGGGACTCGATCTCGGGACTCCAGGATCATGACCTGAGCCGAAGGTAGTCGCTTAACCAACTGAGCCACCCAGGCGCCCTACAACTCTGCTCTTTTATCAAACTGACAATTGCTGTCTATATAGTAACGGAATGCTGTCTCTTTGAGCCCTTTCATCTCCAAGATGCACATCCTCTTGGTTGACAGTCTCTTCCTTTTCAAAGAACATATGCTTCCAACATTGTACCAGTTGTATTTGGAGTATAACTGAACCTTCTTGAACCTTGTTTTATTAAAAATATATTGAGATTTTGAGATGTAGATGTATATTTTTACTACTAAACATGGGCTATACAAACTTCGTATTAAGGGGCTCCTGGGTGGCTCAGTCGTTAAGCGTCTGCCTTCGGCTCAGTCATGATCCCAGTGTCCTGGGATCGAGCCCCGCATCGAGCTCCCTGCTCTGTGGGAAGCCTGCTTCTCCCTCCCCCCCCACTCCCCCTGCTTGTGTTCCCTCTTTTTGCTCTCTCTCTGTCAAATAAATAAATAAAATCTTGGGGGAAAAAAAAGAAACTTCGTATTAAGACATTTGTATCTTCTATGATCTTTGAGTATTAAACACCAAGGGGCATCTTACTAGGAAAAATTAACTAGGTAGATATTCTGTGGGTATGCCTTATTCTACAATATCCAGGGAGAAAGAATATTTTGATCTTAAAGAATTGTTTTCAATATATGTGATTGGTTGTTCAAGGTAAACAATTGTGAATAGTCACCCTATTTAACATTGGTTACAAAATATTTGATTTTTTTTTTTCGGTTTTATACCTTATTTGACAATCAGTGATTAGTTCTCATCCACATTAACTATCTGTAGATTTTTTAAAGTGGTGACAGGTACATAGGTAACCAGTGTGTAGAGCTTGTTTGGTGAATCTTCATCCTCATTACGTTTTCTGGACAACTGCACACAGATACAGTATGGAACATTCCTTATTCCTTTGGCCTAGACAGCTTTGTTGAGCTTGGTGTCAGTGCACACATCTGGAGTTCCCGTCTCCTTCGTGGCAAGATTCCGGATCTCTTTGAGTGCCCAAGGGGCACGCTTCTTGAAACCCACTCCATGGATGTGCTTGTGAATGTTGGTGGTGTATTCTCTGGTCACTACCTCGTTGATGGCAGAACGGCCCTTCTTCTTCTCACCACCCTTCTTCGCGGGAGCCATTCTGCCGGGCCCTGGTTGGAAAAACAAAATATTTGATTTTTATATTTTAATTGACTATAGGTGCTTTGTCTATTGTGAGATGATGCTTTTTTTTTTTTTTCCACTTTTTAACATCAAAGTGATTTTTTTCTAAAGCATTGTGGCTATGATGTTACATAATATTATCAGGGACTTCAGGAAGATGACTTCTGGTAAAATAATCAAGATAGATATAAATATGAGATATTTATATAGTTTAGGTATGTAAAGAACAACTTTTTTTTCCCAAAGATTTATTTATTAGAGCGCGTGCTTGTGCCTGCACATGTGAGTGGGGGGAAGGGCAGAGGGAGAAGGAGAGAAACAGACTCCTTGCTTGAGCATGGAGCCCCACATGGGGCTCCATCCCAACACATTGAGATCATGACTTGAGCTGAAATCAAGAGTTGGACGCTTAACTAACTGAGCCACCAGGCGCCCCAAGGATAACATTCTAATGAAGCCGTGTTCTAATGATCTTGGGAAGTCTTCCTGGGGGAATGAAACTTATCCATAGTTTTGTGAAGATTTTTTTTTTGTTGAAGATTTTTCGTTGTTAATTGTCTATAAAAACCATTGTTACTTAAATTACAGACAGTGCCTTTTTCCACGTGTTTCTTACATATCAGTGGTGGACTCAAATGGTTGTGAGAAATTTCTTTCCTGTTAGCTCACAGTCTCTACTGAAGGAAATTGCCCTATCCATTCTTCCGGCTGTACCTTATACAAGGATGATTGTGTGCTCTGTTGTCTGCCATAGGACCTAACTTCTAATATTGATATCCATGATTAATTGAATCAGGGTGAGATCTTGACGCAAAGCCAGCCAGTTAATTGGCCTGCTGGTGACCTGTGAAGTGACCTGGTGATGCCAAAATGGGAGACTGGTGATTAGTTGGGCTTGGCATATTGCCTCAGAAAATTGATGTGAGGATAAGGGAGTTGGGGAGCGGAAGCTAAGAAAGTGTCAGAGATACAAGATGCAAGGGTCACAAGGTGAAGGAATTGAGACATGGGGGTGTGCTCATGGGACATTTCCTGAGGGCTGATGAGATAATCCAGTCCTTAGGGTTGTGGTAAATCTCAGAGCTCTTCCAGTCTCACTGAAGCCCAGCTATATAACTGTTTCTGGGTGGTGGTGAGGAGTGAGATTGCTCTCGTACTTATATTGTCTTGTACCTTTATTATATATATTCTTCTCCCTTCCTTCACGTGAACAAGAATCTGTTCCTTGTAAACCGTATGTCTCTTTTTTTAGATTCTTCATTCTTCTTTAGGGCTTCATTATGTGATTTCTGTATCTATTGGTAACTCCCATCTCTTACCCATACTTCATTTTTTATCATCAGTCATTTGATGAGTATTTTCACTTGAATGACTTACTCTCATCCCACCTTTAACATATACAAATTAGAACTAATCCTAAACCTAAAATTGAAGTTTTTATACCTTCCATATTTTAGTCATGGGTATCATCATTTTCCCTGTTACTCAAATTAGAGTTCTTTTATCTTTGACTATACATTTTCTTTAGTTTAAGATTTATTTATTTTAGAGAGAGAGAGAGCAAGCATGGTGGGGAGGCGCAGAGGGAGAATTTTAAGCAGACTCCTCGCTGACTGCAGAGCCCCACCTGGGGCTCGATCTCATCACCCTGAGATCATGACCCGAGCCGAAACCAAGAGTCAGACGCTTAATTGACTGTGCCACTCAGTATCCACATTTTCTTTAGTTTGAAGAAATGTTTCAAAGGGGTTGGATGAAGGGCGCCTGGCTGGCTCAGTCAGAGGAGTATGCAGCTCTTGATCTTGGGGTCATGAGTTTGAGCCCCACATGGGCTGTAGAGATTACTTAAATAAATAAAACTTAGAAAAAGAGATTGGATAAAACTTATAAAGGACATTTATATTAGTGCTTCCTTATAGTTTTTTTGTTGTGCTTTAATTATTTTACCCATAAGTCTTGTTTCCTGAAACTTAACAAATTCTACAAAGAAACCTGGTCTCACCCTGTTTTTGGATAACTCATAGTATCTGTATAATGATGGGCTTATAGTGGTTGGTATTTAACAATTGATTATTTGTTGGATTTAATTATAATGAAAACGAGGAAATATGCTAGAAAATCACTGACTTGTAACTGGTTATCAACTGCAATATTTTCCCAGTTCCTATTTTGATGAGAAAGGCTTGGTCAGACAACAGCTGGATTCTTTTGATGAGTTTATTCAGATGTCTGTTCAAAGAATTGTGGAAGATGCCCCACCTATAGACCTACAAGCCGAAGCTCAGCATGCTAGCGGAGAAGTTGAAGAACCGGTAAGATGGTTATTCTAATAAAGTAACATATGTGAAAGAAGAGTTTTGATTTGGAACTTCAGTCCTTTTCTCACCTGGCCTACAGGTAAAAGAAAAAAAAATAGGTGTTTTAGCAGGGTACTTACAGCATCTTTTACCTTACAGTTCCTGATTTCTTCTTTTTTTTTTTTTTTTTTAAGATTTTATTTATTTATTTGAGAAAGAGAGAGAGAGCATTGTGGGGGAGGGTCAGAGGGAGAAGCAGACTCCCCGCCGAGCAGGGAGCCTGATGTGGGACTCGATCCCAGGACTCCAGGATCATGACCCCAGCCGAAGGCAGTCGCTTAACCAACTAAGCCACCCAGGTGCCCCCCCCGCCCCCGATTTATTCTTACTAATGAAGAGATACATTTTTGCAAGTAATCCAAAACCCTAATCCTTATTCAGATAGTAGGGATTTAGTTGGGGAGGGAGGACTTAGAAATACGATGAACTAGTAGGAGAAGCAAGCCACAAATAGTCATATTGCTTCAGAAAGCCTTTTTTCTTTCACAGTAAGTAATCATGAAAGAAAATGTATTTGAAGGACTTTTCTCCTTCTTATCTTTTGTAAGGAATACATTATTATAACAATATAAGAGATAATAAAAGAAAATCACCCAAACATACCAGCTATTTTAGTTTTTCTAAATTCCTCACAGTCTTTGGTTACACATGTGTATGTTCTTAGCATTGTTAAAATCATAAGGGTATAATTTTATAATCTGGTTTTACATGAGTGATTGTAAAGAAGTATATAGTCCAAAGTAATTGCTGTCCCTAGTTTTTGAGAAGAGAGATGGAGAAACTGAAAAACAAAGTGAGTCAGGGAGAGCCCCAGTTCAGTCTTTTTTTTTATTTGTAGTTAAGTTCAGTCCTTTTCTGTAGCTAATCTCCTAAGGGCTGATCTATTCTCATTCTGGTTCGAGATGCTGCATAGACTTTTGCTCTTTTTTTTTTTTTTTTTTTTTTTAAAGATTTTATTTATTTGAGACAGAGGGAATGAGAGACAGAGAGCATGAGAGGGAGGAGGGTCAGAGGGAGAAGCAGACTCCTTGCTGAGCAGGGAGCCCGATGCGGGACTCGATCCCGGAACTCCAGGATCATGACCTGAGCCGAAGGCAGTCGCTTAACCAACTGAGCCACCCAGGCGCCCTAGACTTTTGCTCTTAAGAACAAAAATAATCAGCTCTTCTGGCATTGTGTTGGAAAAATGGGCTTTTTTTTTTTAATGGCATTTTCTCTTCCTCGTATTTGCAAAACAAAAGAGATAATAATATAACAGACTCAAAGTGCCACTACTATTAAGTAAAATCGAGGAAGAGATCTGAGGCTGGAGTATCAGAACTTGGTGGAGGGGTGCCTGGGTGGCTCAGTTGTTAAGCGTCTGCCTTCAGCTCAGGTCATGATCCCAGGGTCCTGGGATCGAGCCCCGCATCAGGCTCCCTGCTCCGTGGGAAGCCTGCTTCTCCCTCTCCCACTCCCCCTGCTTGTGTTCCCTCTCTGGCTGTGTCTCTCTCTGTCAAATAAATAAATAAAATCTTTAAAAAAAGAAAAGAACTTGGTGGAAAAGATGGGGGGAGACTTAAGCTGACCATGAAGGGCAAGGTAGGACTTGTCCTAGTAGAGAAAAGATACTTAGGAGGTTCAGCAAGAAAATACTTGGTATTATTTGGCTTGGGGATGGAATGACCACAATAGTCAGTATATGATTTTTGGCTTGATCTGTTTTTGATAGGTGTTAGTGGAAGTTAAGATAGAATGAGATTGTCACAGGCTTTGGATGTCATTAGGAATTGTTGAAAGATTGTCAAAGAATGTACATAAAGCATTATTTTAGGAAGGTTACTTTGGAAATGGTTTTTAGTTGGGAGTGGGAAGAGGCTAGAGACAGATAAAAACCTTTGAATATCCTAGACTTAAGATGATAGTGTTCTAGGGGCGCCTGGGTGGCTCAGTCGTTAAGTGACTGCCTTCGACTCAGGTCCTGATCCTAGGGTCCTGGGATCGAGCCCTGCATCGGGCTCCCTGCTCCACGGGAAGCCCGCTTCTCCCTCTCCCACTCCCCCACTTGTGTTCCCTCTCTCGCTGTGTCTCTCTCCGTCAAATAAAATCTTTAAAAAAAAAAAAAAAGATAATAGTGTTCTAGACTAGGGTGATGGTAGAAATAAGGAGTAGAGGGATGGCTTCCCTTTGGTTCATTATCACCACCAGTTCTTTCTGCCCTTTATCTACTCCAGTTTGGGGGAACTTGGGTGTTAATTACGGTTACTGGTCTGTTTAGTCCCATTGTCTCTTTGTCTGAGATTTGGTTTAGAGAGAAACCTACTATCCATTTATTTCTGGAAAGTCCTCATGGATCTTGTTTTGGGGAGTGAATAGATATTAATTGAAAACTTTTTTTTTTTGAGTGGGCTGAGCTATAGTCAGGGTTGGAAGTTGGAAGTTGTCAGTCCTTTATAGAGTAATTAGGGTTTTTTTGTATATTGAAGAGTTAGGTTATTTTTTTGGTGTTTTGTTGAATAGATTAGAGCATGGTCCTAATTGTCTGAATTTATCTTTTCTGGTAACTTTCTACTTATGGTCTTAACCAAGGAGAGGGCACATAAAACTATATAGATTATTTACACAAATCCTTTTAACTATTTGACACAGAGCATATGAGATATGTGCATCGTCTTTATTTACTTGGGATATTTTAAGACTGTCTTTTGTCTTAAGAAAGCAATTAAGTATTCAACTTGACATCTATGGAATATGGATATTGGCTTTGGAGAGTCTTTGTATTAGTAAAGTGGGTTAAGTTCAGCAGTTTCTAGAGCTGCTTCTAGTCAAAATGTTAATGTTGATTAAAATGGAATTATTAAAACTTTTATGGAAAAAAGTTACCCTTTTCATGTTTTTTGGTTTCCTTTTAGCCAAGATACTTGCTGAAGTTTGAACAAATTTACCTCTCCAAACCTACCCATTGGGAAAGAGATGGTGCTCCTTCACCAATGATGCCAAATGAGGCCAGATTAAGAAATCTCACGTAAGAATTTTTCCAACAATTGATATTGAAATACAGTTCAGAAAATGTAATTTTGACCAGTTCAATTGAGAGTTTAGCAAATACGTTACTATAACTTGTGATCTTACTTTTGTTTCTAAAGGTATTCTGCTCCACTTTATGTTGATATAACAAAAACAGTCATTAAGGAAGGTGAAGAACAACTTCAAACTCAGCATCAGAAAACTTTTATAGGAAAAATTCCAATTATGTTGCGTTCAACTTATTGCCTGTTGAATGGCTTAACAGATCGTGATCTTTGTGAGTTAAATGAATGCCCCTTGGATCCTGGTGGATATTTCATTATTAATGGATCAGAAAAGGTATAAGCATTATTTAAAGAAAATTATAATACCGTAATTAAGATTTAAGTTATGAAAGTTCAAATTAAAAAGTAAATTTGGATACAGAATAACCTGGAAGTGGTAATTGAATTATTTAGGGGGTGACAGCTAAACTTACGTAAACCAGAATTTTATTTAGCTATATATGATAAACACTAGAAATTTGGTGGTGTTTGAGCTTATGTGTTTCTGTGAAGCATTTATGTAAAATGGAGTTTGTAAAGTTCAAGAATTGATGTTTCAGTGAGCCCATGTGATCAGATTAAATTAAGATGCAGATTTTACTCTTCTTTCTACTTCAAAGACCTGTGGGTTTTATGGCATAACTTTTTTGTTGTCCATATAGGTTCTGATTGCTCAAGAGAAAATGGCAACAAACACAGTCTATGTGTTTGCCAAAAAGGATTCTAAATATGCCTACACGGGAGAGTGTAGATCATGTCTGGAGAATTCTTCACGACCCACCAGTACTATTTGGGTTAGCATGCTGGCAAGAGGGGGACAGGTATGGACTGGAATATGATACTGTTTGGATTTATTTATTTTTTTGTCTAGTCTTATAATTTATCAGACTGCATTCTTAGTCAAAAAAGTTTTTCTGGAGTATATTGTCAGTGTTATATGTAGGTGTTTTATTATTTACTTATTGCTAGTAGCAAATTACTCCAGTAGCAACATTTATCATCTCACAGTTTCTGTGAATCCAGAATGGGGGTGTGGCTTCACTGGGTCCTCTGGCTGAGCATCTCTTACAAGGCTGCAGTCAAGGTGTTTGCCTGACCTGCAGTCATGTTAATGCTCATTTCACATGGTTGTCTGCAGGATTCAGTTCTCTGTGGGCTGTTGAACTGAGAGACTCAGTTCTTTCCTGACTGTTGGCTGGAACCCTCAGTTCTTGGCCATGTGGTTCTCTTCCATGTAGCTGCTGACAACATGGCAGCTTGCTTCATCAGGGAGAGTAATTGACAGGAGCCATAGAGAGAACAAGCAAGATGGAAATCACAGACTTTTATAACTTAATCTTAGAAGCAGCATCCTATCATTTTTACCATGTTCTCTTTGTTAAATGTAAGCCGGTATGTTCATCCCATTGTCAAGGGGAGGGAATTGCACAAGGCAATAAGAGTAGTAGGTGGGAGTCCTTGGGCACCATCTTAGAAGCTGCCTACCACGGGTATGTTACTTGTAATAATAATACCTGGCCTTGGGGCGCCTGGGTGGCTCAGTCGGTTGAGCGTCCTACTCTTGATTTTGGCTCAGGTCATGATCTCAGGGTTGTGAGATTGAGCTCCATGTTGGGCTCCCTGCTCATTGTGGTCTCTGTGCTCAACGCGGAGTCTACTGGACATTTCCTCTCCCTCTCCCACTGCCCCTCCGCACACTACTGGAGCATGCTCTCTCTCTCTTTCAAATAAATAAATAAATGAAGTCTTTTTTTTTTTTTTTAAGGTTTTATTTATTTGACAGGGAGAGCACAAGCATGGGAAGCTGCAGAGGGAGAGAGAGAAGCAGGCTCCCCACTGAGCAGGGAGCCGGACTGGGGCTTGATCCCAGAACCTTGGGCTCATGACCTGAATAGAAGGGAGACGCTTAACCAACTGAGCCACCCAGGCGCCCCAATAAATAAAATCTTTATAAAAAAAAATAGGGTAGCCTTTCTTGAATATTTGCTGTGTGCCTGTTTTGTTACTCAGATTGCTTGATTTTATGTTTACAACTATCTTCTAAAGTAGTTGTAATTGCCTCTTTAATTTCAGGTACGGTTTTTATTATATTTTGTTTTGAATAAGTCATACATGCACATTAAAATAGTTCAAAAGTAGAAAAAAAGAGTATACTATCAAAAGTAGTCTTCCTTTGACCCTTCCTTTCCCCAGAGGCAGCTGCTTTTGATAATTTCTCATGAATCGGTTCAGAAATTATCTTAATGCAAAAAATACAAATGGGAGCATGTGATACACACTGTTTGAACTTTGCTGGTATCCTTTAAAAACATGTTTAGATGAGCACTTGATCATTATTTTGGAGCTGTTATATGCCATATGTAGATGTAGCATAATTTATTTAACCTTTTCCCTTTTGATGGACATTTAGGTTTCTACTCTTGTGCCTTGCAAACAGTCTTGTAGAGCCTAATACCACCTTTTTAAGTCTTACAAAAATGAAAAACTTGAAGATTAGAGCATTTTAACTACCTGAAGTTAAACACATATGTAGAATCGGTGTTTTAAAGAATTAAAATGATTTTTACTTGTAAATAGAGGTAGAATGGGGCCCAAGTACAAGTGTTTGGAAAAGATCTCAGGTGTAATTGATGTACAGTCTTTGTTGAGAAGCATTGGCCTAGATCATGAGTGCAAAGAAATGAAAACAGTATATTAAATTATCGTGGCAGCTATGGGCAAAATGAATGAATTAGAGGCAGAGAAAGGAAAATCATCTGGCGCACCTGACTGGCTCAGTTGGTAGAGCCTACAACTTTTTTTTTTAAATTTTTTATTGTTATGTTAATCACCATACATTACATCATTAGTTTTAGATGTAGTGTTCCATGATTCATTGTTTGTGCATAACACTCAGTGCTCCATGCAGAATGTGCCCTCTTTAATACCCATCACCTGGCTAACCCATCCTCCCACCCCCCTCCCCTCTAGAACCCTCAGTTTGTTTTTCAGAGTCCATTGTCTCTCATGGTTCATCTCCCCCTCTGATTTCCCCCCCTTCATTCTTCCCTCCTGCTATCTTCTTCTTCTTTTTTTTTTTAACATATATTGCATTATTTGTTTCAGAGGTACAGATCTGTGATTCAACAGTCCTGCACAATTCACAGCACTTACCAGAGCACATACCCTCCCCAGTGTCTATCACCCAGTCACCCCATCCCTCCCACCCCACCCCCCACTCCAGCAACCCTCAGTTTGTTTCCTGAGATTAAGAATTCCTCATATCAGTGAGGTCATATGATACATGTCTTTCTCTGTTTGACTTATTTCGCTCAGCATAATACCCTCCAGTTCCATCCACGTCGTTGCAAATGGCAAGATCTCATTCCTTTTGATGGCTGCATAATATTCCATTGTGTGTGTGTATATATATATATATATATACATATATATATATATGTATATATATATATACCACATCTTTATCCATTCATCTGTTGATGGACATCTTGGTTCTTTCCATAGTTTGGCTATTGTGGACATTGCTGCTATAAACATTGGGGTGCACGTACCCCTTTGGATCCCTTTTTTTTTTTTTAAGATTTTATTTATTTGAGAAAGAGAGAATGAGAGACAGAGAGCACGAGAGGGAAGAGGGTCAGAGGGAGAAGCAGACTCCCGGCTGAGCAGGGAGCCCGATGTGGGACTTGATCTCAGGACTCCAGGATCATGACCTGAGCCGAAGGCAGTCGCTTAACCAACTGAGCCACCCAGGCACCCGAGCAAACAACTCTTGATCTCAGGGTTGTAGGTTTGAGTCCCACGTTGGGTGTAGAGATTATTTAAAAATCAAATCTTAAAAAAATCTGGATTTAGTGATAAGTTTGATATATGAATCAATTAAGATTCTGTGGCTTCTGTCCTCAAGTTCTGGATAAAATAGAAGACTTCTAAGAATTGATTTTTAGAATGTAGTGAGTTCATTTTTTAGACAAAAGATTTTGTGGGAGTACGTGTTGTATGCATTATTTTCTTATGTTTTGCTTATTCTGAAAAAGATCTATGCTGAAACAAATAATAGACTGAATGGAATAATTGACCTCTAAGTAGAAACAATCAAATGGCATTTGGAGTTAATGAGGGCAGAGGGTACAGGAAAAAGAGCAAGATGAAGGTTTGGATATCATTTATGAAGAGTGGTTAACTGAAAACCTGTAAGATGGAATAAGGTGTCTAAGGACCGAGGCCTGAATAGAAGGAGAGATATAACAGAAATTGTTATTAGAAGGGACCATGATAACGTAGGGTTATGAGGCCAAGAGAAGATAGAGCTTAATATTAAAGAAGTATAATTGAAATGGAGAAGCCAGTTGTTTGTATGAAAGTGTAGGTTAGTAACTTATTTCTGTATGTGTGTACAGTTAAAGAGAAATTGGAAAAAATAAACTTGTGTGAAAGAGGCTGTTTGTTAATTTTGAAATATTACTCAAATGAGAGATATCTTACAGACCAGCTCTGAGATTGTTTTTCATTCGTTGCTTAGCTTTTTTCCCATATTTGTCCATATATATATATACCCCTCATGTCTGTTTTCCAGAGAGTTTGTGTGGCCTGTTTGTGTGTGTGTGTGTGTTTTGTGGGGGTTTTTTGGCCAGGGGAGAGGGTGTGGGATCAGTGTTCATATTCTTCTGTAGCCAGATGTCAATTCCAAATACAGTATTGGGTAATTCTAAGAGAATCTTGGCAGGCAGATAGTAGAGGATGGAAGTTCTCTCATGCCTAAATGATCAGCCTGTTCATAAAATTAGTAAACCTCTTCCATTGGTTTTGAAAAGCAGCCATAGGATGTTCCTTAAAGTATGCTGGTATATTTCCCTTGAAATACATACAATGAACATGTATATGAAATGATTCTCATGGTGTTTGTATGTGGCTCTGATCTCTTTGTACTGATATTCTAATGGTGTTTTATTTTATGTTTATTAGGGTGCAAAAAAGAGTGCTATTGGTCAACGCATTGTGGCAACCCTACCATATATCAAGCAGGAAGTTCCCATCATTATTGTGTTCAGAGCATTGGGTTTTGTGTCTGACAGAGATATTTTAGAGCATATTATTTATGATTTTGAAGATCCAGAGATGATGGAAATGGTAATGTGAAAGCAAAATGTATTTGCAGTGTTTTACAAGAGGTTTAAAGTTATTGTTGCTAATCTTAAAACATACTAGAAAGATGCTCTGAAGAGTAATTTAGCTGTCACAAATCCCATGCCATTTACTGTGTAGTGAAAGCCTAAATAGACATAAAAACTAGAGGCAGCCAGAGTTCACTGACAGTAGCAAGAAGAAACTGTAGTAAGGAAAATCATAAAAGCATACCAGTCTGGTGCAATTTAGTAAAAAAGGAAAATGAGTAGTTGAACCTTCTTCTTTTTTATTTTGAGATAATTTCAAACTTACAGAAAAGCTGGCACAGAACTCTTACATACTCTTCACCCAGATTCACTAGTTGGTACCTGTGCTACGTTTGATTTAGAATTCTATCTGTATACACACATTATTTTTTTCTAGACCATTTGAGAGTAAGTTTTAGGCATTGTGCCTTTTACTCCTAAATACTACAGTGTGTATTTCCTGAGAACCAAGACATTCATTACATATTCATAATACAGTTAGCAAAATCAGAACCTTTCACTTACCTTCAGAACTATTAAGCCATAGATCTTTAGGTTTTTGCCAGTTGTCTTGATAATGTCCTTAATGGCATTTTTTTCCTGGTTCAGAATCCATTCCAGGATTGTGTATTGCATGTCATTTTTATGTCTTTTCACACTTTTAAGTCTTTTGTTGCCTTTTTCCTCAGCGTTTCATAACATTGAAGTTTTTCAAGAGGATAGACCAGTTACTTTGTAGAATTTCCCTCTAAAAACAAAGGAATTTTTGTTTTGCAGTTGTTCATTAAAATGTAAAAACCAAAAACCACTACTTTCTTTTTTTTATAATAGAATTATTTGTATTTTTTTTTTAGGAAGTATAATTGCCTGTATTGATGAATGGATTTTGTCAGAGATCTCTAGATCCTAAAGTGTATTCAAGTTCTAAGATTTTGTGGTTCTTTGGTTTTAAAAAAAAAATTTGCATTTTCTATTAGGTACATAGGGATATTTAACGTGTTATAAATTAAAGTTACAGTTGACTTATTTTAGGGTGAAAATGTGAATTTGAAAGTAACTTTCATTTGAATTATCTGACAGGTGAAACCTTCTCTCGATGAAGCTTTTGTCATCCAGGAACAGAATGTTGCACTAAATTTCATTGGCTCAAGAGGGGCAAAGCCTGGTGTCACTAAAGAGAAAAGAATTAAATATGCAAAAGAAGTCTTACAAAAAGAAATGCTCCCTCATGTTGGTGTCAGTGATTTTTGTGAGACCAAAAAAGCTTATTTCTTGGGGTATGTTAAATATTGTTTTAAGATTTTTGCCAAGATACCATTGAGATACAGTTTTTCTTAAAGTTAAAAATGTCAGAAATGTGTTTTTAACATGAGTTTTTTTAAAAGCCAAAAGCCATATGTTTTGTTTTTCACTTTTTTTTATTTTAAAGGTACATGGTTCATCGGTTGCTTCTAGCAGCCTTGGGTCGAAGAGAATTAGATGACAGGGATCACTATGGGAACAAAAGATTGGATCTTGCTGGGCCACTGCTTGCATTCTTATTTAGAGGGTAAGGAATGATAGAATGATATTGTTAAAAGTAGAGAAATTGCACTTTAGATTGATCATTGCACTAGTGGAGGTACTAAACTGTCTTGGTATCCATATTGGGTACATATGAAGTTAGCTACATTCTTTTTGCCACTTGTCCAGATTTTGTTCTGCTTCATGTTTGAGAATTTCAAGTTTGTGAGGACAGTTTATTACATTTTCTTTATTCTTCTGGTAGCTTTATAAGGTATTTGTCTTGATTTTCTAAGTACTGATGATACTGGAATTTTTAGTTCTGCTTTTGTGTTTTTGTTTTTTTAAGATTTTTATTTATTTATTTGACAGAGAAAGACACAGCGAGAGAGGGAACACAGGCAGGGGGAGTGGGAGAGGGAGAAACAGGCTTCCCTATGAGCAGGGAGCCCGATGCGGGGCTCGATTCCAGGACCCTGGGATCATGACCTGAGCCGAAGGCAGACTCTTAACGACTGAGCCACCCGGGGCCCTCTGCTTTTGCGTTTTATAAAAACACAAAAACTGGAGGGAAATCTCTCAAAATATTAGCAGTATTGGTGTAATGTGAGTTTTATTTTTTTCATATGTCTTTGTTTTCCATATTTCCTATAATGAACAAGTAACACTTTTATAATCAGGAAAGTTATTTTTAAAAACAAAATATGTAGACAATTTAATAAAAGATAGCAGTGTTTCTACATACTGTTTTTTTTTTTGGTAAAACATTTATTTGGGGCAAGTAGAGAGAGAGTGCACGAGCATGGGGTTGGGGGGAGGAAGGGCAGAGGGAGAGGGAGAAGCAGATTCCGCACTGAGCAGGTAGCCTGATGTGAGGCTTGATCCCAGGACCCTGAGATCATGACCTAAGTTGAAGGCAGACGCTTAACTGACTGAGCCACCCAGCCACCCCTACATATTCTGTTATTTAGTGCGTTGTAGATTAGTGTTTTTCAGCCTTTTGTTTTCACCCTACTAAGGAGTCTCTTTTGACATTTTTTCCCCTAGTTGCTCCCCTCATATATGTTTATGTACTGTAAGTACATCAGTGCTTTTTACATAAAAAGAGTATTAATACTTCCCTTCCTCCAACTACTTTCCTTCCCATTGTGGGCCATATTGTCCATACTGAGAATGCATGTTGTCGACCTTTACATATTTAAAACGATACCAATTTTATTTGGCAGTATGTTTAAGAATTTGCTTAAAGAAGTGCGGATCTATGCACAGAAGTTTATTGATCGAGGAAAGGATTTTAACTTGGAATTGGCAATTAAAACAAGGATTATATCTGATGGCCTAAAATATTCTTTAGCTACGGGAAACTGGGGTGACCAAAAGAAAGCTCATCAAGCCAGAGCTGGAGTATCTCAGGTAGGACATTGACTGTGACCGCAAGTTTTATAGGAAAATTTTGTGCGACTAATAGATCCTTTCATTCATTGAATATAAGTTATTTTGCTTTTTTTTTTTTCTCTCAGGTATAGTAGCACTGGGCGATTTTGAATTACGAAAATGGAATTTTTCTTAAATTAGCTGTTAGCACTACTTAAGAGAGATTAAGGTTTTGGCTTGCATTTAAGATAGTTAATAAAGTAGTGTAGCTGCTTGGGAGATAAGACGGTCCATGTTAGTGAAATTTGTATGTTTCCAGAGCTCCATGTTAGATGCTGACCCAGAGAATAAATGGGTATTCCCTTCCTTTGATGAAAAGTACAGTACAATGTTGACCCGTGAACAATGTGGGGGTTTGGGGCGTCAGCTCCTATGGAACTAACATCCTGGTGATTGGAGGTGATCGTAAACAAAGTATTTATGTGGGATGTTAGAACTGTACATCACATATTTGCCATCCCTGCGGTAAGGGGCACTAAAGTTATGGGGTGAATGATATTATTCAGGGAAAGGGAGAAAAGAGGGATAGGGAAAGTTTGACAGTTGATTATAGGTAAAAATGTGACTTTGCCTCATTCTGTTATTTGCCAAAAATGTGTTAATATGAGTAACAGAAATGCCCAAACTTAAAGATTTGCTATTGTTTTCTAGGTGTTAAACCGCCTGACTTTTGCATCTACTCTTTCTCACCTGCGTCGTTTAAATTCACCTATTGGTAGAGATGGCAAGCTAGCAAAACCAAGACAGTTGCATAATACATTGTGGGGAATGGTGTGTCCTGCTGAGACTCCAGAGGTAATACATTAGAATTTACATTCAGGACAAAAAGTCTACCAATAATTCTGTAGGGTATGTAATTACTTGTAGGAGTAAGTAATTATGCTATGTGGTTTTGGAACTAATGTTTATTTATGATTTTGTTTTCAGAAAGTGAGAGTAAATCCTGAAATCAAATTGAAGGAAAAATGTTTACGGAAAAGAATTTTGATAGGCATGTTAAATCAGTGTGATTTATTTTTTTGTTTATTCCTAGGGCCATGCTGTAGGACTTGTGAAGAATTTAGCCCTGATGGCTTATATTTCGGTTGGATCTCAACCTTCTCCCATTCTGGAATTTTTAGAAGAATGGAGTATGGAAAATTTAGAAGAAATTTCTCCTGCAGCTATTGCTGAGTGTGTATAGATGTGATTTCTTTCTTTCTTCCTTTATTCCTTTCCTTTCCTTTTTTCTTTTCTTTTCTTTTTTAAGATTTTATTTATTTAACAGAGTGAGAGAGCACAAGCAGGGGGAGCAGTAGAGGGAGAGGGAGAAGTAGGCTCCCTGCAGGGCAGGGAGCCCGATGCAGGGCTCAATCCCAGGACACTGGGATCATGACCTGAACTGAAGGCAGATGCTTAGCCGACTGAGCCAGCCAGGCGCCCAAATGTGATTTCTTTTTTGAAACTATTGTTAATCTTTGGTTGTTGCTTAATATAGAGTTACTAACTGCAAAATGCTTTTGGTTTCACATTTTAGTGCAACCAAGATTTTTGTTAATGGCTGCTGGGTTGGAATACATAAAGATCCTGAACAACTTATGAACACCCTAAGGAAACTGCGACGTCAGATGGACATCATTGTGTCTGAAGTGAGTCTTAAGTAAGAGTGCATGATCCTGTGGGATTGCTAAAAAAGGCATAAGATTAGTGACAGTTTTCTTTGCATTGGCATCTTTAACTGCTTTTCCTTATAGAATGCATTGTCAAAAGTCTAGGTTATGTTTGAGCTAAATTTAATTATAAGGTATTGCTTGCTTTAATGTTTTAGGTATATGCTTCTAAAAATTTGACATGTAATTTAAATTATATTTTAGAACTCAAAGTACATTTTATTTTATTTTATTTTATTTTTAAGATTTATTTATTTATTTACTAGAGAGAGAGAGCATGAGAGGGGGGGAAGGGCAGAGGGAGCAGCAGACTCCCCACCAAGCAAGGAGCCCGATGTGGGACTCGATCCCAGGACTCCAGGATCATGACCTGAGCCGAAGGCAGTCGCTTAACCAACTGAGCCACCCAGGCGCCCTCAAAGTATATTTTAAAGTAAAAGGAATTCTTTTGAGGATCTTCTTGTAAAGCTGACAATAATGCTTTTGAAAAGAGAATAATGATCTCTGATTTTTCCTTTTGTCTGAATCTAGAGTTTTTTTTTTTTTTTAAGATTTTTAAAATTTATTTGACAGAAACAAAGCGAGAGAGGGAACACAAGTAGGGGGAGTGGGAGAGGGAGAAGCAGGCTCCTTGCTGAGCAGGGAGCCCAATGGTGGGCTCGATCTCAGGACCCTGGGATCATGACCTGAGCTGAAGGCAGACCCTTAACAACTGCACCACCCAGGCGCTCCTCCTTTTTTTTTTTTTTTTTTAAGATTTTATTTATTTGAGAGAGCGCACAAGTGGGGTGGAAGGGTAGAGGGAGAAGGAGAAGCACACTCCCCGTTGAGCAGGGAGCCTGTCTTGGGGCTCAGTCCTAGGACTCTGGGATCATGACCTGAACTGAAATCAAGAGTTGGACGCTCAACTAACTGAGCCACCCAGGCACCCAGAGATTCATTCTTAAAATGTGATACACCTCTATAAAGATTTTTATATTTAGGTGGATATTGAAGTGCTTTGGGATTAGGATAGTTTTTTTTTAAAGCATTAATATATATTATATGAGCTTTATTACTACCTTAAATAGGACTTTTGCTTTTAGTGTACTGTATTAAGGGATATGGCTTGGTCTTTTGATTCCCTTAAATCTATACTGTGGATTCTGTCTAGGTGTCTAGGTGAAAGTGGGTGTTTGGAGAGAAACGGTAACACATTTAAGCCAGTAGCTGATCTCTTTTCTACGTAGCTGAGCAGGGAAGAGTTTGGTTGCTCCAGGCTTTCCTGTAGCAGACAGACCCTGGGTTTTGAACCAGGAGTGTTCACAGCTTGAAGGCAGCAACAGCATGCTTCACTTGAGAGCAGGCAGGTCTAAGAGAAAGCCTAAGAACCAAAATTGGCTGTATTTTTTATGATTGAGAACTTTGGTAATACCATGTTTTTCTGCTAAGAGCCTTCTTCAGCTTTTCTGTGTTTTCTAGGGTAAAATTAAATTCTTCATGCTGTTTTAGGTCTCTCTACCTTTCCATGGTCCCATTCCCTTAACCTGGAATGTTTGTGCTCCTTGTGCCCCATTCCTCCTCAAAAATGAGCAATAGGGAAAAGGATTCTTATTACCTTTTTTTCAGGTAAATCTCACTTATTCTGCAAAACTTCTCTCTCTTTTTTTTAAAGATTTTATTGATTTGACAGAGAGAGACAGTGAGAGAGGGAACACAAGCAAGGGGAATGGGAGAGGGAGAAGCAGGTTTCCCGCTGAGCAGAGAGCCCGATGTGGGGCTCGATCCCAGGACCCTGGGATCAGGACCTGAGCTGAAGGCAGACGCTTAACTGACTGAGCCACCCAGGCACCCCTGCAAAACTTCTCTTAACTCTCGTCTCCTTCAGGATACCTTATCTGAACAACCCCCCTCCTGCCAGTTTAATTAGATCACAACTTGGCAAAGATTTTCTGGAAAGGCCCAGATACTAAATTAGGCTTTGTTTACATATACTCTCTGTTGTGTATTCACCTCTGCTGTTGTAGTGAAAAGCAGCCATAGGCAGTGTATAAACCAATAAAACAATTTATTTACAAAAATATATGGCAAGTGAGAATAGATTTGGCCTTTGACTCCCTGATTTAGATCTCTATGACTGTGTATAGTGTATATTTTACTTAAATGTTTTTGACAGAATGCTTGTCCCAGATAGTACCTATTGACTTATTTGCCTTCCTCACTCACCACAGCATTAGCTCCCCAGGGGGCAGGGTACATGTATTAATATGACTTTGTATTTTCAGCTGTGAGCATGGTACCTGACATATAGTAGACATTGTTTATTAAACATAGAAACTAACCCTGTGTCCTTGGACTAGGCACTTTAATATCCTGTTAGTGATTTTGGGAACCTCTAAATAAGTGGGAGAATTGTGTATATTTTCCTGAAGGAGTCTGGCACTTTTTCTTTTCCTTCATATTTTCTAACTACCAGAGGTCCTCATTTTACCCATTTCTGACTTTAGCCTTCTGTTGGACCTGTTAGGCTGTTCTGTCAGTAGTCTTCTCTGGACCTACTAAAGTATACTTGTTTCCTTTGGGGCTTTGAGGAGACACAGC
Organism: Mirounga leonina; assembly: GCF_011800145.1. NCBI lineage: Eukaryota > Metazoa > Chordata > Mammalia > Carnivora > Phocidae > Mirounga > Mirounga leonina. Next base: position 36,302,255 of record NW_023270323.1, on the reverse strand, counting down.
TCACAATTTATGTTGTCCTGTTAAGACAACGAAACTATTTTATTAGGAATTCTCTAAGGATTCAAGGCAATGCATTTGAAAGCAATGTCTTTTCTAGGAATGGATAGTACCACTGATGGTGTTTCTGCTCAAAGACATAGTGTTTCTCCTCAGATTGTTTTTTAAGGACAGGAAGTGAGCTAAAGGTATAGAACATTTTCTATATAATGGCTTTTGACTTACTAATTTGGAGACCTTGATGTTTTTGATCAAGCTTTTATGATTTACTCTTATTTTTAAACCCAGTAATCTAAATCTTTTCCTTTCTTAAATAAACCCAATCTTTAATAAAAGTACCAAGGTGTGATTTTACTCTCTTAAAGTACTTTTGTTGGAGAAATACCAATCTGTTTTTCCATTTCCTAACTCATTGTCAATTCATTTCTCTAGTTGACTTCCAAGGTTATATATTAGATCTAGATAATTCATTGGAAATTCTTATTTCCTTTTTGACTTATTTCTTTGTAAATAGGTACTTCAAATTCTACAGTGCTTTTAGTAATTATTGTTTTTTATTGTAAATTTCCTTTTTTTTTTTTTTTTTTAAAGCTGTACACCCCACATGGGGCTTGAACTCATGACCCCGAGATCAAGAGCTGCATGCTCTTCTGACTGAGCCAGCCAGGTGCCCCTGCCCAAAATATATTTTTATATTTTCTGGGAATGTATTTTCTAGTTCTCAGTAGAAATATCACATGAGATACATATGTAATTTAAATTTTTCTAGTAGCCTTGTTAAAAAAATTAGAAACATGAAAGTAATTTTATTTATTTATTTTTAAGATTTTTATTTATTTATTGAGAGAGAGAGAGAGAATGATAGAGAGCATGAGAAGGAGGAGGGTCAGAGGGAGAAGCAGACTCCCTGCTGAGCAAGGAGCCCGATGCGGGACTCGATCCTGGGACTCCAGGATCATGACCTGAGCTGAAGGCAGTCGCTTAACCAACTGAGTGAGCCACCCAGGTGCCCCCATGAAAGTAATTTTAATGATATATCTTACTTGACCTGATATATCCAAAATATTAAAATTTCAACATCTACTCAGTATGAAGGATGATTTATGAGAAATTTTACATTCTTTATTTTTGTGTGGTACTTTTTTTTTATTATTATAGTTAACATTCAGTATTACATTAGTTTCAGGTGTACAACAGTGATATGACAACTCTATACATTATGCTGTGCTCACCACAAATGTAGCTACCATCTGTCACCATACACGCTATTATAATGCCATTGACTATATTCCCTGCACTGTACCATTTATCCCTGTGACTTAATCATTCCATAACTGGAAGCCTGTACCTCTTACTTCCCTTTACCCTTTCCTGCCCATCCCCCCAGCTCCCTCACCTCTGGCAACCACCAATTTGTTCTCTGTCTTTATGGGTCTGTTTCTGCTTTGTTTATGTGGTATTGCCTTTGAAATCCACTTTGTAGTTTGTACATGTTGTACACTGCAGCCTATCTCAGTTCAGAATGAATGGCCACATTTCAAGTGTTAATAGTGACGTGTAGCTAGTGACTGCTGTATTGGACAGATAGACTATAATCCATTTGTTGGATAGGTAAGTGTCAGAAGTTGGGCTTATTACTGAGAAAGTATGATCAGTGCAAAGTGATATAGGGTTGGTTACTGAAAGGTTGCAAAGTGAAGTCTATGTTATTATCAAAGAGGCAAAATAAGGTGTTATATACTAGTGTTTGTGATGCCAAAAATATATTTTCTTCATTTTACTTTATCTTGCATGACATTGCCAGATATTATTCAGCTTTATAATTATCAGGGTTAAATATTTGTTCTTTAAAAATTTTAAATTATACCTAGGTTTTTAGTATATTGAACAATGATAAACTAAGAAACATTTGTCCATTTTATTTGATAATTGTTTGCTCTAGAAATTTATTAGGAATTTTATTGTATTTTTAGCTAAGTCGTAATGATACAGAGAAAATAAATTCATGAGACTGACTGTTTTGTCTTTTTACTTATAGGTTTCTATGATTAGAGATATTCGAGAGAGGGAGATTCGGATCTATACAGATGCAGGCCGTATTTGTAGGCCACTTCTGATTGTAGAAAAACAAAAGCTACTTTTGAAGAAGAGACATATTGATCAATTGAAAGAGAGAGAATATAACAACTACAGGTAAGAACATGCAGTCAGAAAAAAATTGAGATATAATTCACATGCCATAAAATTAACCATTTTAAAATATTACAGTTCAGTGGTTTTTAGTATATTCATAAGATTGTAAAAAAAAAAAAAAAAAAAAAAAGATTGTGCATCTGTCACCACTACCTAATTCCAGAACATTCTTACTGCCCCCCAAAAGAAACTATTAGCAGTCACATTTGTTTTTCTTGATTTTTGTCATCAAGTAAGGGACTTGTAGGGTTTTGTTTAAGAATAAAAGTCTTTGTGACCTGTTAAAGTCTAATAATAAGAAATAACATATAATATAAGTTATGTATATGTAACATGGATAATATAATAGTAAGTAAAAAACTTAATAAAAAGGTGAACCTGCTTTAAAACTTATTTTTAATAGTTGAATGTATATGTTTTATTGTAAAAAAATTTCAAACAACATATATAATGAAAAATATATAAAAGCCCCCAATTCATATTTTCCTCTTAAAAAGTAAGTAACCCATACCCATATATTCACAAATAATTCCCTTTATTTATTTATTTATTTAAAAAGATTTTAATTAATCTCTACACTAGTGTGGAGCTTGAACTCAAAATCCCAAGATAAGAGTCGTATGGTCCACTGACAGAGCCAGCCAGGCACCCCCAAATAGTTCCCTCTAGGACAAAGCAAGACAAACTAATAGTAATATTTATAGGACCACACTTCATGTGTATTGTTTAGTAATTTGCATTTTTTTCCACTATTAATAATAATATACCTGTTTTGGAACTTTTTCTGTATCTGTACATGTAGATATGGGAATACTCTTTGTTAAGTAGTAAGCTTAGTTAAAATACTTCAGTAAATAAGGAAATAAAGTGAATTCTTCTCTTTTAGTTGGCAGGATCTTGTGGCCAGTGGGGTAGTAGAATACATTGATACTCTGGAAGAAGAAACAGTGATGCTCGCAATGACTCCAGATGATTTACAGGAGAAAGAAGTAGCTTATTGTTCCACATATACACACTGCGAGATTCATCCGTCAATGATTCTTGGTGTCTGTGCATCTATTATTCCCTTTCCTGATCATAACCAGGTTGGTAGCAGTTTTTAACTTCTGGTTTGTGAGGAATTGGGGGAAGTAGATAAAAACTAGATTGATCTGTAGTTTTTCCTAAAGAAAAGCGTGCTGATGAAAGGACTATGAACTCCTATGAAATCTGCATTAAATATACTTACTTTTTGTTTCACTGTTAGGAGCCAGAGTTGATTATTCCAAATGGTTATCACTTACCTTTCAGAAAAAAAGCATAACCTTTTCCAACCATATTCCCGATTTACATAGTACCCTGAAGTTTGTTCCTTTAGAAGTAATTAAATTTTCATTGATTCTGCTTTTCATTTCTACTTTAGTCCCCTAGAAACACATATCAGTCTGCTATGGGTAAGCAGGCTATGGGAGTTTATATCACCAACTTCCATGTTCGTATGGATACATTGGCCCATGTTCTGTATTATCCTCAAAAACCACTTGTGACTACACGGTCTATGGAATATCTACGATTTAGAGAGCTGCCAGCAGGTATGTTCAGTTTTGCTCTTCAGTTTTTAAGATCCTGTCTTAAAAGTGCTTAAGGCACTTTTCTGGGTGCTTGGGAGGGTTAATAAAATACATATGACACAGCATCTATTCTCTCAGAATTTATATTGTGGGAAACAACACAATAAAGAGATAGATACGTGGAAAGTGTTACGATGAAGTACAGGAAATGATTGATTCCTACTGGAAATCTAGAGCCAGTTTCACAGGGGAGGTGGCGTTGTAGACTAGCATAAAGTTGATGAAAGGGCGTTTGAATTTGAGAGATGGGTTGAGGAAGGGCTTAGATGCAAGAATGTATGCGATAGGGAAATAGCAGTAGTCATGGCACTTTAGTATGACTGGAGTGTAAGTGCACTAGTCTCTCATAGTGTGGAGAGAGCAGGTTGAATTTTGAGAATGAAGACTCATCCAGCCTTTTGGAGCAAGGAAGTAATACAAATAGAAATTTATTTTAGGAATATCATTCTGGCAGTTGATGCAGATTACAGTCATGTATGGTATTGGAAGGGGATAATTTAGAGGTTTTTGCTGTGGTCTAAATAAGAATTGGTAAGGTCCTTAAGAAATGAAGAGTAGAGGATGAATGCCTGTTGGAATACCCTTGATGGGACTTGATTAATTGGATGTGGAGTGATGAAGGGAGGGAAGATAGGAATTGGAAATATTGTTGGCGTTCATGGCTTCCGTGATCAAGAAGAGAGTGATACTCTTAATAAGATTGGGAGCACATTAGAAGGAAGAGGTTTTAGAGGTAAGATAATAAATTCAGTTTTCAGCATGTTGATTTTGAATTGCTGCCCTAAGAAATTTTTTTTTTAAGATTATTTATTTATTTATTTGTGAGAGAGCCAGAGTGTGTGCACATTAGCAGGAGGGAGGGGCAGAAGCAGAGGGAGAAGAAGAAGCACACTCCCCACTGAGCAGGGGCGGGGCTGGATTCCAGGACCTGAAATCATGACCTGAGCTGAAGGCAGACACTTAACCAACTGAGTCACCCAGGCGCCCCAGAAAAGATTTTCTTTCTTTTTTTTTTTTAAGATTTTTTTTTATCTGAGAGAATGAGCAGGGAGAGGAGCAGAGGGAGAGGGAGAAGCAGACTCCCTGCTGAGCAGGGAGCCCCATGCAGGGCTTGATCCCAGGACCCTGGGATCATGACCTGAGCTGAAGGCAGATGCTTAACTGACTGAGCCACCCAGGTGCCCCCAGAAAAGATTTTCTAATAGTTGTAAATGTGGTTTGGAAGAAGGTCAAATCTAGAGCTGCGAAGTTATTGATAAGTTAGTGATAAGTTTGGAATACCATGAAATTGTTGAGGGAAATTCAAAGTGAGAATATAAACCCAGAAACAGAACTTTAGGCACCAGGAAAAGAAATGAGAAGAGATTTGAGATACAACTGATTAGGAGAATCAGGAATTTGCAGGAGGAGATTCTTAAGGAGACTGGACAACAGGTAAAATGGTGCAGAGAAATCTAAAGGGTAGGGAAGCGTTGAATGTTAAAGGAGGCAGCATAGTTCTTTGGCATAGCTGTTTTCTTACCTTATTAGTAATAGGATTTTGGCTTTAACTGTGCATAATGTTATTTATTTAGTAGAATTTGCTTTGTAAATAGTAGCCTTAAATTATTAACTGTACTGGGGATCTTAACATTTTGATGGCAAATTCTCATAGGTTAGAATGATTTATTTTCATAGTCCTCCACAAGGGGTTACTCTTGTCTAGGAAAACACGGTCTGTTAGGTTGCCTACAATGTGCTCCTATCTTTGGAGGATGTTTGCACTGTTGTGTTTTCTTCAACATTTAGCTAATAGTTTCTTTATGGCTAGAGGAAAAAAAGAAATACAGGTAAAGGATTAGATTTGAAATAAAATGTTCTTCTGATACTGGAAAAAGTGCATGCAGTCATGGCTGGTAGGGACTACACATGCTTTTCAGTTCTGTTACGGCTTCATGCCTTAATCACATTATCTATTCTAAAAACTGTATTTTGAGATAATTTCAAACTGATAGAAAAGTTGTGAGATTAGTACAAAGAACTTCTGTATACTCTTCATCCAGATTTCCTATTTCACATTTTACCACATTTGCCTTATTCTTTCCCTTTCTCTTCCTGAACCATTGGAGAGTAAGTTGTAGACGTGAAGCCACATCACTTTTTAATTCTTCAGTGAATGTTTCCTAAAAACAAGGACATTCTCCACAGTACCACAGTCAGAATCAGGAGGTTAACATTGATATCCATCTAGTGGGCAATCCTTAGTTCAAATTTTGCCAGTTGTCCTGATAATGTCCTTTATGGGTCTAGGATCTAATCTAGGATTGTGCATTGCATTTAGTTGCATGTCTCTTTAGTCTCCTCAGGGTGGAACAGTTCTTTAATTTTTCCTTGTCTCTTATGACTTTGATGTTTTTGAAGCATTTAGGCAAGTTATACTTTGTACATTGTCTCTCAGTTTGCCTTTGTCTGTTTCCCCATGATTGTATTCAGGTTATGAATTTTTGGCAGGACTAGCAAAGAAGTGTGCTGTTTTATCATTGCATCATATCAGGAGGCACATGCTGTCTATATGTCCCATTAATAGTGACTTTTAACTTTTATCATGTGATTAAGATGGTGTCTGTCAGATTTTTCCATTTTTTGTTAATTATAAGTATTTTGTAAGTCATAGTAAATAAGTCACAGTAAATAAGTCTTTTGTGAAGAGATACTTTGAGACGATATAAATATTCTGTTCCTTGTGAGCCACTAGTTTAGCATGATGATTGTTGCCAAATGATTTTTCTAATTCCATCATTCCTTCCATTTTGATGCTAAAATTTTCCCAGATTTTCCAGTGGGAACAGCTTCAAGATGACTCCTGATAGGTCCTTCATCCTTCTTTACATACTTGTATTTTGTGCTTTCCTTAAACCTGGACTCAGCCATTTCTCCTTTCAGTGAGAATAGTATTTGGAAACCAAAGTGTGGGTGCTAAGTGTGCTTCTTGCTATTAGAATATCATCATTTCTAGGGCTTCTCAGCTGATAACCTAGGAAAACCATGTATGCACATACTGCCCCCCCCCCCCCGCCACTTTGTCTATTTTTATGACTACATTTCAAAGAAACATGAATTCACACTAGTATCTCCTATCTCAGTCCAACACCGGAGTGTTTATTTTAGAACTCCGTTTTCTGATAAGGAGAAATCTGGTTCCCACTGGCCTCAGTTTCTTTACTTATTTGCTCACTCTGTTGATGTAACCAATCTCCTGACCTCCTGGCTGAATTATTGGCCCTGGCCTTGTCTTATATGCCAGCTACATTGGCCAAATTCTGAGCCCTGACCGAGGGGTTGGGGCTAATCAAGTTATTTTAAGGAATGTCTTTTTTTTTTTTTTTTTAAAGATTTTATTTATTTATTTGAGAGAGAGAGAATGAGAGAGAGCACATGAGAGGGGGGACGTCAGAGGGAGAAGCAGACTTCCTGCTGAGCAGGGAGCCCAATGCGGGACTCGATCCAGGGACTCCAGGATCATGACCTGAGCCGAAGGCAGTCGCTTAACCAACTGAGCCACCCAGGCGCCCAAGGAATGTCTTTTTGATGAGTATCATTCCTGTTTCTGTAGTGTACTGTTACCTTGGTTGACATCATCTGGGAGCAAAAATCCTTGTGACAGAATCTCATCTTGACTTAAAGTATGTCTAGAGATTTAGAGCTTCCTCGGTGCTGAGCTGAGGTTTGAAGTGGGTGAGAACAAAGTGGCAGGAAGGGTGTGAACCTGTCTTAACAGGTGGGTTGTAATCCTAGATTTCACATTTTTATAGTCCTTTAGCTCACAGATTATTTTTTTTTTTTAAGATTTATTTATTTTAGAGAGTGAGTGAAGGGGGGCAGAGGGAGAGAGAATCCTGAAGCAGACTCCTTGCTGAGTGCAGAGCCAGACTTGGGGCTCGATCCCAGGACCCTGACATCTTGACTTGAGCTGAAATCAAGAGTCAGCTGCTCAACCGACTGAGCCACCCAAGAGCCCCTTAGCTCACAGATATTTTTATCGAAGTTACTAATATTTATTGAGCATTGAGTTTGTGTGAAACACCATCCAGGTGCTTTACACATGTTATTTCTAAGGATCATAAAAGCATTTTGGTATTTTTTCAATTGCAAAATGAAAATAATAGTAGTACCTACCTCATAAAGCTTTTGTGATGGTTAAATGGTTAAGTCCGCTTAAAACTCATGGCTTAGTGCCTGGTAGTTAATAAGGGAGGAGTAAATGTTAACTGATTAGAAATAGCGGTGGTGGTATCATCTCTGTTTTACAACTGTGGAGACAGGATTCGAAAGGTTAAGTTATTTGCCCAAAGTTACACAACTTAAGAAATAGAAGTCCAGAAATTAGACTCTGGCCTGTGTTTTTCCTTTTTGACCAAATGTAGACCTTTTCCTCCCATCTCTCTCTCTTGTGCCTTTTCTGTTACATTGCATCTTGATTTGGGGCTTTTAAGAAAAAACTATAAGAAGCATAATTAAGAAGTTAACCATTTTTAGCTAAATTTAGCTGATCTCTTAGTCTTGCCCAGATACCTTGGATAAAGGTTCTGGGAAGGAAGGGGCTGCCTCCTGGGCTCTAGTTGATGTAACATATGTGGGTGATCCAGGAATTGTCACAGAAGAGACAGGAAAGCCTCACAAGGCCAAGACAGTTGAGCACCTATAGGCTGCATCACCTGGAAAAAGGTGTGGGGCATAGGTGGTGCTCCACCAAAATGTGAGGACGTGCTGGGGATGTCTTGCCTGTTTAATGTATCACAGATGTGATATATGCCCTACTGCTGGCTTCCTTAGTAGTAGGATCATATCACATCTCCCAAGACCCTGAGATTTCTGCAAATTCCTCACTTTTCAGAGCCTCCCCTGCCTTTAGGAACCTGCATCTTTTTTTTTTTTTCATTTAATTTAATTTATTTATTTGAGAGAGAGAGAATGAGAGACAGAGAGCACGAGAGGGAAGAGGGTCAGAGGGAGAAGCAGACCCCTGCTGAGCAGGGAGCCCGATGCGGGACTCGATCCCGGGACTCCAGGATCATGACCTGAGCCGAAGGCAGTCGCTTAACCAACTGAGCCACCCAGGCGCCCAGGAACCTGCATCTTTATGTATTTTCCTTGCATTATGCTGCTTGATCATTTGTGAAACTTAAAATTCTTCTAGTTCTCCCAAAGAATCCACACAAAAGCATGGTGACCAATGTGGATGCTACTAAAGATTTCATAGAGGAAATCATTTAGATTTCAGGAGGAGCTTTCATTGCACACCTGAGGAGTGACTATGTATTTGACTTTTCTGATTCTCTGAAGGCCTTGCCTGCTACTAGGGTTTTATCCAGTGTCCACTTCCCTGACATTGCCCTTTCCTTGGAGAATTTCACACTCCTTTTCCTCCCCAAGCAGAGCATTTTAGCTTCAAATTTAAATATACAAACCCAGCAAGGTGCTCAGAAGAACAAATGCCCTCTTGTTAGTATGATTCTTCTTTTGTAGAGAGCAGTCAAGGTTATATTTAGCACAAAGTATTTAGTGTTATTTTTTAAAAGGGCTTGCAGCCACAAACTCCTACATGGTTAGGCAGGATTGGTGAGTTAAAGAGAGGTTTGCCTTTCCATTGGGGTTAGCTCTGTTCAGCTTCAGCTATGGTTGTGATGTGTATAAGTGGGCCCAGTGATGCCAGATCTGATTTTGTAAGAAAAGTTTGAATTCTAAGCTTTTGTGTAGATTTACTTTTTAAAGTGTTAGAAATGAATTCAAGTTAAAAACAAAACTCTGGGGGCACCTGGGTGGCTCAGTTGGAGGAGCGTGCAACTCTTGATCCCGGGGTTGTGAGTTTGAGTCCCCTGTTGGGTGTAGATACTACTTAAATATTAAAAAAAAAAAAAAAAAGTATGGCAAGATTGAAACCATAGAAGTTATGGAAGACAGGAAGAGATGAAAAAGGAGAGGATTTGCTTTTGTAACTTTTTGTTTTTTTATTTTTTTCTCCATGTTTGTTTGTTTATTTTTAATTTTATTGTTATGTTAATCACCATACATTACATCATTAGTTTTTGATGTAGTGTTCCATGATTCATTGTTTGTGTATAACACCCAGTGCTCCATGCAGAACGTGCCCTCTTTAATACCCATCACCAGGCTAACCATCCTATCACCCCCCTCCCCTCTAGAACCCTCAGTTTGTTTCTCAGAGTCCATAGTCTCTCATGGTTCGTCTCCCCCTCCGATTTCCCCCCTCCTGCTATCTTCTTCTTCTTCTTTTTTTTTTAACATATATTATTTGTTTCAGAGGTACAGATCTGTGATTCAACAGTCCTGCACAATTCACAGTGCTCACCATAGCACATACACTCCTCAGTGTGTATCACCCAGACACCCCATCCCTCCCACCCCCCACCACTGTCCATCGACAGATGAATGGATAAAGAAGATGTGGTATATATATATACAATGGAATATTATGCAACCATCAAAAGGAATGAGACCTTGCCATTTGCAACGATGTGGTTGGAACTGGAGGGTGTTATGCTGAGCGAAATAAGTCATTCAGAGAAAGACATGTATCATATGACCTCACTGATATGAGGAATTCTTAATCTCAGGAAACTTTTTTCTTTTTTAAAGATTTTACTTATTTATTTGACAGAGAGAGACATAGCCAGAGAGGGAACACAAGCAGGGGGAGGGGGAGAGGGAGAAGCAGGCTTCCCTCTGAGCAGGGAGCCCGATGCGGGGCTCGATTCCAGGACTCTGGGATCATGACCTGAGCAGAAGGCAGACGCTTAACGACTGAACCACCCAGGCACCCCTGGTTTTGTAACTTGATGATCGTGATACAGTTGATGACAAAATTGTAGTTCGGAAATACCACACTATTAACATGCATAATTGTGAAGTGAAAAAGGCTCTTTCTAAACAAGAAATGCAGTCTGCTGGATCACAAAGAGGTCATAGAGGTGGATGTGGCTACTTCACGGGTGATGGAGGAAACTTCGGTGGAAAAGGAGGCTATGGTGGTGGCAGCAGAGGTAGTTATAGAGGATGGTGGCGATGGTAGTGGTGGTCCTGGTTATAGCAGTAGAGGAGGCTGTGGTGGCAGTGGGCCCAGGATATGGACACCAAAGGAGGTGGTTATGGTGGCGTTGGTGGAAGAAATGGTGGTTATAGTGAAGGGGGATATTTTGGAGGAGGTAACTATGGTGGTGGTGGGAACTACAGTGATTTTGGAATTTACAGCGGACAACAGCAGTCAAATATGGACCCGTGAAGGGGGGCAGTTTTGGTGGAAGAAGCTTGGGTAGCCCCTATGGTAGTGGTTATGGATCTGGTGGTGGAAGTGGTGGATATGGTAGCAGAAGTTTCTAAAAGAACTCAGAAGAAAAGGGCTACAGTTCTTAGCAGGAGAGCGAGCGAGTTGTCAGGAAAGCTGTAGGTTGCTTTGAGATAGTTGTCCCAAGTGCATTAAAGGAATTGTAAAAATCTGCCACAGAAGGAATGATGATCCACTGTCAGAAAAGTTGCTGCAGCTTAAATAGGAAACCTTTCTTGTTCAGGACCATCATAGCCACAGTTTGCAAGACGTGCAGTGCAGCTGTTGCTTAATGCAATCTAGTGTCAATTAGATGTACATTCCTCTTTTGTTTTGTTTGTTTTTTTTAAAGATTTTATTTATTTATTTATTTGAGAGAGAGAGAGAAACAGCACGAGAGGGGAGAGGGTCAGAGGGAGAAGCAGGCTCCCTGCTGAGCCGGGAGCCCGATGTGGGACTCGATCCCAGGACTCCGGGACCATGACCTGAGCCGAAGGCAGTCGCCCAACCAACTGAGCCACCCAGGCGCCCTGTTTTTTTTTTTTTTTTTAAAGATTTTAAGTAATCTCTACACCCAATGTGGGGCTCGAACTCATGACCCTGAAATCAATTCGCTTGCTCTACTGACTGAGCCAGCCAGGTGCCCCTAGATGTACATTCCTGAGGTCTTTTATCTCTTGTAGCTTTGCCTTTTTCTTTTTCTTTTCATTATATCAGGTATATTGCCCTGTAAATTGTGGTAGTGGTACCAGGAATAAAAAACTTACGGAATTTTTAACTTTTCAGAAATAAAAGAAAGGAACAATCTTTTCTTTGTTTCCCAGATGAGGCTTATAATGTATGCTCTTATGTGCACTTACAGGTATCAATTCCATTGTGGCCATTGCATCGTACACGGGATATAACCAAGAAGACTCTGTTATCATGAATCGTTCAGCTGTAGACAGAGGCTTTTTCAGGTCAGCTGTTTACAGTAGTTGTCAAAACACAGATACGGTGCAAACATTAATACTTCAATAAAAAAAGTTCTTAAAAAAAAAAAGAAAAAAGTTCTTGAAAAATAGGTTTGGCTTGTATGTATCCAAACTTCTTGGTGGTTTTGAAGGTCAGGCTGGAGGAAATTTTGATCCGACAACAGAGAAAATTTTCTGTTAAGATATTTACTCTTTTGCCTCCATTCATGAAGCTTTGTGGATATCTGGCAAGCACATACTGTTCTATAGATATCTGTATAGAGTTTAGTGTGGTGAAATCAGTGCCTTATTCCAGAAAACAGGAGGCCTGGTTGATGTCATGAATGACTGAAGACACTATTTCTTGTGTCTCAGGATTTTCAGATGCTAATATTTTGAGGTCCTTACCCCCCACTTTTTTGGTAAGCAAATATGTGTTTGCATTCATATAATACAGAAATGTCTAAAGAAATAAAAATAAACCTATTAATCTTAGGACCCATAAATAACTGTTGGTTTTTTTCAATCTTTTTAAAATTGTCCTTCAATTATTTTATTGACAATCTCAAATACATAGCGTATGAAGATTGGTTAAAAACTGGAAATTTAGAAGATGGATTTTTTTCTGTATAGTGTCAGAGGATAGCACTAGGACCAGAGGGTGGGCATGATAGCTTAATATCATAAATTTCTCACTAGAAATATTGGAGCAGATCCTGAGTGACCATCTCTGAGGGTTATTATGGAAGGGATCCTTATTTTAGGTAGGAGGTTGCAGTTAATGACCTCAGGTCCTTCCTGTTCTCACATATAATCCAGCTGTTAAGATTACAGGTCAAATGCTACATGTGTGGCCCATGTAACAGCATTTAAGACTTAACTTTCAATATAGTAAACTCTTGTCCTAGATTAATGGTTTAAATTGTCTCCCAAGTATCAATTAAGTGCAAATTATCGGTATGTTCTAAGCTCTTTTATAAAGAGGAAAATAGAAGTTACCTTTATAACCATGTGTTTTTAGGTCTGTCTTCTATCGATCATATAAAGAACAGGAATCTAAAAAAGGATTTGATCAAGAAGAAGTTTTTGAGAAGCCAACTCGTGAAACATGCCAGGGTAAGTGATACTGACATTTAAATTATGGAATTTAAAGTCAGCATTCATGGTTGTCCTAATTAATACCTTCCCCTGCCCCCTGTCACATGGGAGTATGATTTCATGTTATTCTTAGAGCCTATATATAAGAAAAGGTGTGTTTGCCAAAAGTCTGCACATAGGAGTTGGCTTGTTACGGTCCTTCCATCCTGGTAGATCCTGCATTGAAGAGGGTATTTAGGAGATCAGAGAGGTCATGTAATTTCATGGGATACACTACAGCCCTTCTTACTTGTACTCTGAACTCTCCCTCCGTTTATGTGTTTGCATGGGAACTTCCCCCCCACCTCCACACTGGAGTGTGACCATAATATTTGTCTAGCCACAATATTTGTATACATTTAACAGATAAACGAGGTGATACCTAGCACTTTTTGTTTCTTCTAGAAAACTCAAACTTATTATCTAGTTAGAATTTTCACAGACACTTAAAAACGGTATATGCAGTGGGATGGATGGGATATCCCAGGGAAATATGTGTATCTGCTAGTTTTGACTTCTAATGGTATTGTGTGAAGTAAAATATGTTTGTTTTTTAAGTCATCTTTCTATTACTCCGTTTCCTGTGGGTGGTTCTGTGTAGTAGTGAATTGATGTCCAGTGGAGTTAAGATTACATAAGATGAAATTCAAAATTTCTGTGTGAGGATATGCGTAGAGGGCATATTCTTTTTCTTTTCTTTTTTAAAGATTTATTTATTTCAGTAAGAGAGAGCATGAGCACAGGGGGGAGGGGCAGAAGAAAAGGGAGAGAGAAAACCAAGCTGACTCGCCACAGAGCAGGACTCACGGCTTGATCTCATGACCCTGAGATCAGAACTGAGCTGAAACCAAGAGTCAGATACTTAACTGTGCCACCTAGGCCCTCCGAGGGCATATTCTTTTTTTTTAAAGATTTTATTTATTTATTTGACAGAGATACAGTGAGAGAGGGAACACAAGCAGGGGAGTGGGAGGGGGAAGCAGGCTTCCCTCGGAGCAGGGAGCCCGATGCAGGGCTCCATCCCAGGACCCTGGGATCATGACCTGAGCTGAAGGCAGACGCTTAACAACTGAGCCACCCAGGCGCCCCAGGCATATTCTTTTTCATGTAAAAAAGAGATCAGAAGATGGCAACACCCTTATCCAAAATCACCCAGCATATAGATAGTCTGATTTTCCAGTGCTCAGTCCAGTGGTTTTTTAGAATTTCATAATAGTTTGTAGTATTTGGAATAAGAGCATTGTATTATTACTACAAATGGTTCATGGTGTTAAAGATTCCTATGAACTTCTCTCTGACTTGGAACTGATTTATATATTTGGTTTTAATCTTTTGGAGGGTTTATGTGACTTTTCTAAGATTTTATTTATTTGAGAAAGAGCATGCACGTGCACAAGTGGCGGGGAGGGCCAGAGGGAGAAGCACACTCCCCACTGAGCCGGGAGCCCGACGCAGGGCTCAGTCCCAGGACCCTGAGATCATGACCTGAGCTGAAGGCAGATGCTTAACCAACTGAGCCACCCAGGTGCCCCGGATTATGTGACATTTTAAGTACTTTATATAGTAGTACCATTTCAGAAAATTCCATGTCTTTTTCCTCATAGGTATGAGGCATGCCATTTATGACAAGCTGGACGATGATGGTTTGATAGCTCCTGGAGTCCGCGTATCAGGAGATGATGTTATTATAGGCAAAACAGTCACCTTGCCTGAAAATGAAGATGAATTGGAGGGCACTAATAGACGCTATACCAAGAGAGACTGTAGCACATTTCTGAGAACTAGTGAGACGGGCATTGTGGATCAGGTTATGGTAACTCTCAACCAGGAAGGATATAAATTTTGTAAAATAAGGGTGAGTGTAGCTTTTTCAAATTGCTGTTTATAAAAAGTAAACCAGGGCAACCTTCTCAGGTCCCCTCCCTCTTTGGGAGCTTCGTACTATCACTCAATAAACTTGCTTTGCTGCCTACCAAAAAAAAAAAAAGTAAACCAGTTTGGCTTAAGTTAATTAATCTATTTTTATATGAATTCAGGTCCGCTCTGTTAGAATTCCACAAATTGGAGACAAATTTGCTAGTCGACATGGTCAAAAGGGTACTTGTGGTATTCAGTACAGACAAGAGGTAGGTATCTTGTATCTCCCTTACCCCAACCCAAAGTTCTGTTTAACATTTTATTGAATCAAAATTTGCTTTAACTTAAAAGTGCAAAGGTGATAGAGGCTTGACTTTTTAGTGTTGAATAAGAATATGAGCAGAGCATGTTGAACAGAATTGCGGACATAGAAAACTTCGGAGGAGGGGGGATCAGTTCCAGCTTTGTAGTTAAGGGAGTTGTCTCCTTTTAAAAATTTCTTTCTAGGATATGCCTTTCACCTGTGAGGGTATCACCCCTGATATCATCATAAATCCCCATGCCATTCCCTCTCGCATGACTATTGGTCACTTGATTGAATGTCTTCAAGGGAAGGTAAGAAAATATCTTAAAAATATATGTTCTAAACTGATGTTTCTTCCAAAATGATGATAGGTGATTTCTCTCATATTTGAGTCTGGGTTCTTTGTTGGAAAAAGCTAGTATGATACTTACTTTCCTGCTTTTAAGTTGGTTATGATTGTAGTGGGTTTTTTTCCCCCAGCAAAAACTTGTGAAGTTTTGGTTAAGTCAGAATTTTTGTAAAATTTACTACATCCAATCTCTGCATACATATATGGTTATCCTTTTGACTGGTTCAAAAAGAACCAGTAGATGGGGAAAAGAATCCGTAGATGAGGAGTTAATTCATTGGTGGTTAGTTCAGTGTGAACTTAATAATTGTATAGCTATATTATTAGCTATATTCATGCATCTTTCAGTGGAGGTTATCTATTTTTAAGTATCTTGTTCAGGTAGAATGGCTATATCCTAACACATGGGAGACTTGGTTTTACGGCATTAAAATGTCATTTTCTTTGAGCCATAGGAACTAGTTGGGAGTCTCATTCTTTTTTTATCTGGTCTTATGGATAGCTTCCTTTTTGAAAGCTTATAATTGAGTTGTTTTAATTTTTTCAGTAGATTAGTTTGTTATAAATAGTATTTCATTTAAGATGTTAAAATGAAACTTAAAATATTACGGCTTTCCATAACATAGATTTTTATGTTCAAAATCTTCCCTATATAGAAAGGCTTTTTAAAATTGAATATTTTTATTGATAAAGACTTATAAGAGATGACAGAAGGATTCAGTTTTTAAAGACTACTTTTTTTAAAAAAAGGTATCCGCTAACAAGGGTGAAATTGGTGATGCCACTCCATTTAATGATGCTGTTAATGTGCAGAAGATTTCTAATCTATTATCTGATTATGGCTACCATCTTAGAGGAAATGAGGTATGTTTGCTCTTACATTAGTAGCTGTGTCTATTTTTTATATGTGTGTAGTTTCATTTTTTAAAAAAATAAATTCTCTTAAAGTATGATGCATGCTTTAAATATGTGCACAAATCATAATTGTACAGCTTGATGAATTTATTTCACACAAAGTGAACACACCTGTGTGACTGGCACCCAGATCTTGAAAATTACCAGAACGCTTTTAGGCCTAGATGCCCCCTCATGTCTCCTTCCATTTACTATCCCCACCCCAACCCCAAGGTAAACAGTCTCTTGATTTTATATTAATTTTGTCTTTCAGTTTTCATATAAATGAAATCATATAGTCTGTGCACATATATTTAATATTTTTAAGTCTGTACGTCAAAATCTGTTTCAGGTCCTGTACAATGGGTTCACTGGTCGAAAAATCACATCACAGATTTTTATTGGCCCCACATATTACCAGCGTTTGAAGCATATGGTGGATGATAAGATTCATTCTCGTGCCAGGGGACCTATTCAGATCCTTAATAGACAGCCCATGGAAGGTAGATCTCGGTAAGAGAGCTGCATCACCATCATTGTTATTATTAACTAGCCTTTTTTAAATGAAAAATGTCAAACACATACAAAAATAGAGATAATGGTATAATGAAACCCCCCATGTGCCTGTCACTCCACATCAATAATTATGAATGGCCAACCTTATTACATTTACCTCCCCACTCCTACCAACTCCTGATTATTTTTGAGCAAAGCCTAGGCATCAGTTTCTTCTATAAACATATTTTGGCATGTATTTACGAAAGAGTGGTTCTCAAATTTCTTGGTTCCAGGACCCCTCAGAGCTTTTGTTTGAGTTGTATCTATTGATGTTAATCATGTTAGAAGTTAAAACTAAGACTTAAAATATTAATTTATTAAAAAATAACACTAATAAGGGGGCACCTGGTGGCTTGGTTGGTTGAGCATCTGACTCTTTTCAGCTCGGGTCATGATCTCAGGGTGCTGGGATCGAGCCCTGCCTTGGGCTCTGTGCTCAGTGGAGAGTCTGCTTGAGGATTCTCTCTCCTTCTATCCCTCCCCCTGCTTGTGTGCATGTGCATGCTCTCTCTCTCAAATAAATCTTAAAAAAATAAGCCCGTTGCACATTGACATAAATAACTTTTAATGGAAAATATATTTACCAAATAAATTTAGTGATGAGTGACATTGGTTTACCTTTTTGCAAATCTTTAAATTTTTTTTTTTTAGTTTTTTATTTATTTGCGAGAGAGAGAATGAGAGACAGAGAGCATGAGAGGGAGGAGGGTCAGAGGGAGAAGCAGAGACTCCCTGCTGAGCAGGGAGCCCGATGTGGGACTCGATCCGGGGACTCCAGGATCATGACTTGAGCCGAAGGCAGTTGCTTAACCAACTGAGCCACCCAGGCGCCTGCAAATCTTTAAATTTTTTTTAATGTTAATTCAATTATCCAACATATAGTACATCATTAATTTCAGATGTAGAGTTCAGTAACTCATCAGTTGCATATAACACTCATCATATCACATGCCCTCCTTAATGCCCTTAAAAGGTAGACTCTCTGCTGAGCAGGGAGCCCGATGTGGGACTCATTCCCAGGACCCCGAGATCATGACTGAGCTGAAGGCAGTCTCTTAACCAACTGAGCCCCCCAGGCGCCCCTGCAAATCTTTTTAATGAGCAGGCTTACTAGAAGACAGCAGGATTCTTGTATCTGCTTCTGCATTCATTCCATTGCAGTATTTTTTATATTTAAGTATATGAGGAAAATCCTATCTCACATAGATATGTGGTTGGAAAAGGGAGGAATATTTTAATAACCTGTTTAGGTGACTGTGGATATTATTTTTTGATGCTATGCCAAAAGTTGTAGTTTCTTAAAGGTTAGCTGTGATGTAGGATCTGAAACCATATCAGTGAATCATTTGTATTTATCAGCGCCCCTTATGCGTTGTTCAGGGGTCACCTGTAACCTTGATATTATTAAGTATCTGATGTTCAAATTTTCCTGATTGGATAATTTTTAAATAGGTTTGTTGATTTCGATCAGGATACAAATACGTCTGTGCTTTGCAGGTGAAGGGTTTTGTTTTGTTTTTAAATCTATAGGTTGCCCTCCAACCTTTTTTCCTTGCAGTTGATTTGTTGAAGAAACTGGATTGTTTGCCCTGGAGGGTTTCTCAGACTCTGGATTTTGCTGATTGCATTCGTGGGCTGTACATTTCTATTTGTCTTATAAACAGCTAATTAGGTCTTGAGCTTTGATGAAATGGAAGGATTGCATTCTTTTGGAGTAATACTTATAGGCAGTGTTGTATATTTCCAGTATCTGGTTGTGTCTTACAATTTTAGCAGTTATGTATGATCATTACTTGAAGCCCTTAATTAAATAGGGACTGCAAATTGTTGAGATTCTAATTTTATCATTTCTTCACTTAATAGCTGGAATACTGCTGGAGAGAGAAACTTTTGTTTCCTCAACTGCTTATCTCGTGACATAGTTCATATAGGCAGGATAAATGCTTGATTCTTTCTCTTTACCAGTTTTCAAAATAATGTTGTCTGTCATCCTCCAGAGTTGACCGGTAAGTTTTTTGGTATTAGAAAATCATTGGTTTTATGTATTTTGTATATTGAGACTGTTAAGGAAGCCATCACCATCCACTTTTTGGCCATTTGAACAATGCATTTCATTTCACTTCCATACTGGCGAAACCTGTTATCATTCACCTGTTCTTTCCATTACTTTTGCCACTGTACATTTATTTCAGGCTTGATTGCCTGGGAGACTCATTCATGGAGAAGCTGCTTTATAAAAATAATCTGTTCTTTGTTCCTTAACAGTGATGGTGGCCTGCGGTTTGGAGAAATGGAACGAGATTGTCAGATTGCCCATGGGGCAGCCCAGTTTTTAAGGGAAAGATTGTTTGAGGCATCAGATCCATATCAGGTTCATGTTTGCAATCTTTGTGGAATAATGGCGATTGCTAACACGAGGACCCATACGTATGAATGCCGGGGCTGCCGCAATAAAACCCAGGTGTGTAGACCTTATTGGCAGTTGATACTTGTTTAGGATATAACCATGTTGGTCTCATCATCCAGGCAGGTTCATTGTGGTGGAACAGACTGGCATTTTCACAATTTTGAATAACACCTGTATAAAGATTCCTAGTTTAAAATGAGGAAAAAGATAATTTGCTTTTTCTAAAAACCAGTTTTGGTGGGATAATTTCTCTAAGCTGGTCATCTTTTGGAAATAATAAGGATGTGTACAAGGGAATTTAAACATTTTAAATTAAGGAGTTTAAATCTTTTGAGAAGGGTGAATATAAATTATGTCTGGCAGGAAGGCTGAAATACCAAAGCCTCTCAGGAGAAAGAACCACAAGCCCAGGTAGCAGGATGAGTGTTACCAGCCCTTATTTATCATCTACAATACCAAAACCTTATATCTTTCTGGGGTAGGGAAGTGGGGTCACTTCAAATACAGTTTTGCTAATTACCTTTTTCTCCTCCCCCCAGATTTCTTTGGTGCGAATGCCTTACGCGTGCAAACTGCTGTTTCAGGAACTTATGTCTATGAGTATTGCACCTCGAATGATGAGTGTTTAGCTCTTTTAAGAGAGTCTCAAGATAACTTGTAAATATTTGTTTCTTCAAGATTTTTTTTTAAAAAAAGTACTGCATTGTGAAAGCATTTTATTGATTTTAATTACATGCATGCTTTTCTTCTGTAAATAGACAATAAATTTTTGTAGATAGTCTTGATGTGTTATCTTTATTTTGGATTTCCTCTATGTGAAACCAGTGAATATAACTAAGCGTTAGTGGGTTGGAGGAAAAGAAACTGGTTATTAGCCAAGAACAGGGCTGTAGTTATCCAGGACTTTCAGTGATGCAGACGGGTATATTTTGCAGGTTTATAGGTCAGCACCTTCACCTAGTTAAAGAAAAAGATGAAAATTAGTTACAGATATGGATGTGGTTGACTTTCTGATCTTTAGGTACTTTTTAGTATTTCCAAATAAACGAAGATGTTAAAATGTGGGGATAAAGGGTATGTGAGTAACTGTACAAATGAGAGGGTGGAATGCTCTTTGGAATGTGAGCTATGGGATTTTGTTGTACTGGGCTATGCATAAGCCATGGACCTTGTTAACAGAAGTGGAAGAGCTTGTTTCACAGACAAGCAAGTTGAGATGGAGAGAGGCTTAGGAACTTCCTCGGCCATGAAGCTTTCACTCAGCATTCCAAGTGGAGGATAATTAGGGGCAGAGCTGAGACGCAAACATGACTTGACGCTGAGCTCCTGCTGTTCATCACCTGGCTTTACACAGCCTGGCCGAGGAGAGTCTGACCAAGCCTGTGTTTACTTGATACTTCCTCCTTCCATACCGCAGGTGAGCGATCTGCACAGGGGGATGGGCCAGCAGATGTGGATAGTAAATTTTGTTCAATTTTTGGTTTACGAGAAGCCAGTTCAGACATCGGTCTAAGAGAAGTATATAAATGTAAAATAGCATTTCCCTGACGCTGCTAGGAGAGGTGCTTGAGAGGAAGCTTTTTTGATGGTGAAGAAGAGAGTTGGGTCCTTGCCAGTATACTCTCCCTTCTGGCTTGTTCTTATAAAAGCTCAAAGTGAAGGACCAGAATTGCTCACAATCAAATCATTCATTTATTTATTTATTTTTTACAATCATTTACTTTAAAATGGAAATTTAATGTAATAGTTGCAACACCAAGGAAGACTGCCATGTGGATAGAGAGGGGAAATAGAAGCCATTCCGTTCAAGACTGAGATGTGAGATAAGGTGAAAGCATCATCGTCCTAACAGAAGCATTCCATTAACCATCCAAATGTTCTTTTAGAGCCCTGTGCTCTCCATTTTGATGGCATGCCTTTGTGAATAACAATTTCATAAGAGCCATGATGTCGGATACTCTCATCCTTGGTTCTGTTCTGTTCTTAAACAAAAGCACTAGTCCTTAAATAGTTGTGAGATTTATTACCTACCTTTTTCCACTGGTATTTCATTGTGAGGGATCAAACACTGTAATTTTTGCCGATGCTGAAGCCTGTCCTTGAGAATTGGATGCATGGCACTCATATTCTCCAGCATCTTCCTTACTGAGAGGAGATACCTGTGAAAAAAAGCATCTTTAGCTCCTCTATGGCAGTCCTCTCTTCCCTGTGGCTTCAGTTAGGTCATTATTTCTTAGGATGAATCGGGGATTCACAGCAAAGACATTGCCAGAAAGAGTGCAGGTTCTGTGCTGCAAGACGGACAGCTTGCCCCCGGTGTTCTGCCGGGAGGATTCACACTCTAAGGCACAGCACGGACAGCTTTTGATCACACTACATAGTTTAAGAACTGTGAACAGGTGCACATACCAGTTTGAGGAAGACCTTGATAGGGTATAAGTACAATTTCGAAGTATCAAAGGTCAAGTAAAAATAACTTAATTAAAATAATTAATGCTCAGGCCATTTTGTACCCTGTAAGGATTTTGCTTTGAATTTTTTTTGTGTGTTTTAAAGTAAGCTCTAGGCCCAACATGGGGCTTGAGTTCATGACTCTGAGATCAAGAGTCACATGCTCTACCGACTGTGCCAGCCAGGCGCCCCTGCTTTGTATTTATTTTTTTAAGATTTTATTTATTTATTTGGGGGAGCTGCAGGCAGAGGGAGCGGGAGAAGGAGGTTCCCTCGATGTGGGGCTTGATCCCAGGACTCCGGGATCATGACCTGAGCCGAAGGCAGAAGCTTAACCTGCTAAGCCAGCGAGGGGCCCCCTGCTTTGAATTCTTAAAAGAAAAAAATTAGTTCTTATTTGTTGGTTTTTTCCAAAACATTCAACCAATCTCAGCTCTTTTTTAAGTTCCCTCCGAAAGAGGAGTAGCAGTTTCCTGGTAGGCCTGTTCCAAAGAGGTGTGGCTGCCAGGGCACGTACTTTCAGCTTGGCAGGACGTCTGGCACCTTTGCCAGGTTTGCTGAGTCTAATCCTAGGAATGAAATCCTTGCCAACCCTCGGTACTCACCAGCACCCAGCCAGTGACTTCATGCTTTTCTGGGCCACCCCGGGTCTGAATAGCCAGGTTGTCCCGGTCACCAGGCAAGAGTTCTGTCCTTTGAACTCCATAGTTACCCCTTTTTACCTACAAAAACAAAAGGAAATAGTCTTTTGAGTTTTCTGCACTGAATTATCAACTTGGAAGTAGACACATTCTTAGAGCTGTACAGGGCATACATTAGACTTTCTAACTGGATTAAACCCAGCAATTTCCATATTACTCTTTCCTGAATAATTAAAGATCTTCTTTTATTTCT
The DNA here is from genome assembly GCF_011800145.1 of Mirounga leonina. Taxonomy (NCBI): domain Eukaryota; kingdom Metazoa; phylum Chordata; class Mammalia; order Carnivora; family Phocidae; genus Mirounga; species Mirounga leonina. Next base: position 36,279,330 of record NW_023270323.1, on the reverse strand, counting down.
TCCTATCAGTTTCCCTCTAAAGTTTATATATTTTAAACTAATGTATTTCTCTGCATGCTTGGGGAATACACACCATCATACTTTGCTGCCACTGACTACCATCATTCACTCATGCCCTTGTAAATTCTGCCTGTCTTTGCTGTGCTTTTTCTTGCTTGCCACGCCGTGTTTGACAAACTGTGTCACCAAGTGCTAGGTTTGATTCTTGGGACCAAGTCCTACAACCACCTCTGTAATGGAAAACAGTAGGTTGAGTCCAAAACATTCCTTTTGTTCTGAGGGCTAAGGATTCATTCTAACGATTTACTAAGGACCAGTCAGCAAAAACGCCTATCAAATACACGCTGTCACCGTTCTCCTATGACAAAAGCTGCCTGCTGCCCACCCCTGTGCGTCATGACGAGAATAGGGATGGGTTGTTAAGACATTGTTTCCTTGGTTTGAGGGTAATAGTGAACACTGTCCTAATTTCCCCCCTCATGAACTGTTCATAATATAAACTCTGGAAAATACACAAAAATCTATGGAAAAATAAAATTTACTTGTAAAACTTCTGTACATACACACTTAGCATAAATTTCTAGAAGTGGAATTGCTGAGTCACAGAGTACAAGTATTTTAAAGCTTGTGACAAGGATGGGTTTAAAAAAGATCAAAGGGATACACGAAGCAGTGCTTGTTTATTCCATCCCAGGCCACCTTTAAGAGCTAGGTTGATGTTTACCGATATTACTTGTAATTAGAAAAAAGGATTTGCAATCTCACAGGTAGTTCTCATTTTCTTTCATTATTAAGTAAATTCTGAGTCCCAGAAGCCCAGCTGACAGTGTGGACACTCCCCATGCGTGTTACTTCTTCCTGCATGATCCCACTCCCACCACAGGCCGTTAAGCTGCTTGTCTCAACTTCAAACCAACTCTTTATTTTTTCTGCAGTGTGACACCAGGGCTGGGGCTCTGAAAACCACGAGGGATCTAGGCCAACTCCTACTCTATAAAAAAAAAACCCCTAGCATTATTGATTTCGAATGCCTGGATTTTGCTTGCTTGCTTTTTCCCCCTGGGATTTCCCTCTATTGCAACTATTAGAGAAAACCAGGTATCTTAGTGTTTTTCGCACAGAAGTGCTAGCAAGACAAAACATAAACTTAGTAGGCATCTTTTTTCCTTCTGTTTCCCCAGTAGCTGGCAAAAACAGTTCATGCTAGTGCATGATTCTGAAATATTTGAAAATGGTTTTAACAGTGGTGTAAGTATTGATTCAATGGCCAAAGTAACATATCTCTGGTCTTAAGTGAGTTTCAGAATTCTCTAAGAGCTTTGTGTGGGACCAGAGCAGAAAAACACTACTGCATGAGGTACTGAATCTCAGCAACTGAACTGTTGGTCCTCAGATTATGTCACTCCTGGTAAGGAGCGTTCTGTGCCAGTTAACCTGATCCACTTCATACAGAGAAACTGTTCTTGTCAAGCATTTGATTGGGAAGTGAATATTTATATATAACAGAGCTCATATTTTAATATATTGTAAAAAGCTACACACCACATAGAAAACATGTAGAAATGTCAAGAATTATTACATGGTAAACTTTTATATGGCACATTCTGTTGCTCCCTTATGTGAGGGGAGTTTGTTGATCAATATGTTTTATAGTTTGGAAAAAAAAAAAAGGATGCAGGCTGAGAAAAGTGGCTTCTGAGACAATTTGACAGATGTGCAATGGGCTGGAAGTGCTTCAGAGTTTGAACCTTAGAAATCTAGGCAGAAAAAAACGCCTAGTAGTCACTGCTTGCCATGAGAGTTCAACTAGGGGGAGAATCAGAGGGAGATCCAGGAAGTCATTTCAGCTCTCTCTGCTTGTATTTTAGCTGCAACAACATCTTCCTAAATCCTGCTATTGCAGATAAACAATTAATAATGAAAAGTGCTAGTGGTTACCGAAGCAGGATGAAATAGTGTGATTCTTACAGGTGAATACATTTCAAGGGGTTCACTGAATTTCAGGAAACCATTAAAGGACATTTATGCAGTATAGAACATATTTGCTGTGCCTTTTTGGTGAAGTTTCAGAAGAGGTTTATGACGAAACTTTGAGATCCCCAGCCACTGTAACCCATTAAAGACAAAATGTCTAGGAAAAAAATATTTGTAATACGCAAGAAAGGGTCAATATCTCTCATGTACAAAAAGCCACAGACACTAATAATTAGAAACAACCTAACAGAAAAATGGGTAAAAGATATTTGAACAGGCAATTCATATAACACAAATATGAAAATATTCTCTTCAAAATATATAAAGAACTCCACAGCCAAAAAACAAGTAATCCAATTAAAAATGAGCAGAAGACATGAACGGTATTTCTGTAAAAAAGACATGGATGGCCAACAGACACATGAAAGATGCTCAACATCACTCATCATCAGGGAAATACAAATCAAAACTACAATGAGATGCCACCTGACATGTCAGAAGGCCTCAAGTCAAACCCACAAGAAACAAGTGTTGGCGAGGATGTGGAGAAAATGGAACCCTCATGCGCTGCTGGTAGAAATGCAGACTGGTGCAGCCACTGTGGAAAACTGTATGGAGGGTCCTCAAAAAGTTAAAAGAACAACTACCCTATGATCCAGTAAGTGCACTGCTGGATATTTACCCCCCAAATACAGAAACACTAATTCAAGGGGATGCACGCACCCCTATCTTTATAGCAGCATTATTTACAATAGCCAAATTATAGAAGCAGCCCAAGTGTCCATTGATAAATGGATAAAGATGTGGTGTATACACATACACACACAATGGAATATTATTCAGTCATAAAAAGAATGAAATCTTGCCATTTGTAATGACGTGGATGGAGCTAGAGGGTATTGTGCTAAGCGAAATAAGTCAGAGAAAGACAAATACCATATAATTTCACTTGTATGTGGAATTTAAGAAACCAAAGGAACAAAGGGAAAAAAAAAGACAAATTGAAACAGACTATTTTTTTACAGTAGGTTCCATGCCCAGCATGGAGCCCAACGCAGTGCTTGAAATCACAATCCTGAGATCAAGACCCGAGGTGCAATCAAGAGTCGGATGCTTAACCAACTGAGCCACGCAGGTACCCCTACAGACCCTTAAGTACAAAGAACTGATGGTTACCAGAGGGGAGGTGGTGGTGGTGGGGGAAATGGGTAAAACAGGTGATAGGGATTAAGGAATGTATTTGTGATGAGCACCAGGTGATGACTGGAACTGATGAATCACTATATTGCACACCTGAAACTAATATACACCGTATGTCCGCCTACGGCTCAGGTCATGATCTCAGCGTCGTGGGATCGAGCCCAGCTTGGGCTCCCTGCTCAATGGAGAGTCTGCTTCTCCCTCTCCCTCTGCACCCCACCCCCCTTGCACTCAGTCTGTCTCTCAAATAAATAAAATCTTTTTTTTTTTTTAAAGATTTTATTTATTTATTTGACAGAGAAAGACACAGCGAGAGAGGGAACACAAACGGGGAGTGGGAGAGGGAGAAGCAGACTCCCCGCCGAGCAGGGAGCCCGATGCGGAACTCGATCCCGGGACTCCAGGATCATGACCTGAGCCGAAGGCAGTCGCTTAACCAACTGAGCCACCCAGGCGCCCTCAAATAAAATCTTTAAAAAAAATTAAAATTAAAAAAAAGATTGCCAAACCACAAAGAAATTTAAATATTACAATGTGAAAAAAAAATATCCTTGGGGCGCCTGGGTGGCTCAGTCGGTTAAGCAGCTGCCTTCGGCTCAGGTCATGATCCCAGGGTCCTGGGATCGAGCCCCGCATCGGGCTCCCTGCTCGGCGGGAAGCCTGCTTCTCCCTCTCCCACTCCCCCTGCTTGTGTTCCCTCTCTCACTGTCTCTCTCTCTCTGTCAAATAAATAAAATCTTAAAAAAAAAAAAAAATCCTCAACATAGTCAAGGAAATTAAAGCAATAATGAAAGGATATTTTTATCCATCATTAACAAAAATTAAAAAGTTGGGCAATATTCAGTGCTGGTGAGGATGCAGGATAATGGTTCCCATACACTACCAGGGAGAGTGTGAACTGCTACAGTCTATTTAGAAAGTAATCTGAGAACATCTATTAAAACTAGCATAATACAAATATTTTGACCTACCTAGTCATGTATCTTTTGGGGGAAACTATCCTTTACGGGGGGAAAAAATAAAAGCACTTGCATATAGGATATACATATATACTTGTATATTATTTAAGGTGGTCAAAAACTGAAAACAACAGAAACAATACAGGAACGGTTTAATAATTATGGTACCCCCGTACTTGGAATCTCATGTAGTTATTAAGCAGCAGACCTGGAGGGATGCCCATGAAGTATTTATCGAGAACAGCAAATTTCACAGTAATATGCTCAGTCTATTCCTACCTCACCACACATACTGGGCATATGTGTTGGTGTATGGGCACAAGTAAGGGCATAGAAAGATAAAACCCGGGGCAGTTAACGCTGGTTATTCCAGGGAGTGGAAGAAGGTGGGAGATTCTGAACTCTCTCTTTTTACACATTTTTGAAGAGTTTCTCCTAATATTACCATTATCATTTACTGTTTTAATTTTTTTTTTAATTTTTTAAAAAGATTTTATTTATTTATTTGACAGAGAGAGAGACACAGCAAGAGAGGGAACACAAGCAGGGGGAGTGGGAGAGGGAGAAGCGGGCTTCCCGCAGAGCAGGGAGCCCAATGCAGGACTCGATTCCAGGACCCTGGGATCATGACCTGAGCCAAAGGCAGTCGCTTAACTGACTGAGCCATCCAGGCGCCCCTTCACTGTCCTAACAGAAATTATAGCTGTAAAGGTCAGTTGGCTGGTGGTGTCTCTGCCCACCTCTACTCCCAGGCATTTTTTGGAATCACCCTGATTTCACTCCCACCAGAGGGCCCCATGCGGATGATGCACCCTCGAGCCACACGGGGGACCCAGAGGCTGGCAGGTGACCCAACCTGGGTGCGAGTCCTTCTAGGGGACTGACAGTGCAGCAGGGAGAAGGGAAGCCCTCTCTCTGCTCTGGCGTCTTCAAGGGGCGATAATAATGTGAGCCTGGAGCTGCCAAGGACGCGCTGCCTAAGGTGTGGCGGCAGCTTTCGGAGGTAGAAGGAAAAAAAAATGAGACCAACACATTGAGCCAAGAGTCAAGAACAGAGTCCTGACCACACTGTGTGCCTGGATCCAGGTGCCCTAGAGGCTGGAATCACCACTCCTCACCCTCCCTTTCTCTTGCTCAAAGTACCTGAAGGGAGCTTCTATAACTTGCAACAACATAAAGATTCTGACCATGGGAGCCAAGATCCCTCTGGAATTCCAGAAGTTGATCCTCTGGTCAGATACCAGCAAACAAAATAATCGAGAGAGAGCATCTGAGAGCTTGCTGGAGGGCGAACCAGCTAAAAAGGGGTATCTGGTGACGCCTTTTCACTTAACTCTATTTCCTTTTTGTTAGCGCAAGTTTGATGAAATTTACTCCATAGCGTTGTTGTGAGGCTTGACCGAGTCGAAATGTGCAAAAAGGGAAAGCATGGAAAATGACTGTGAGGTATCATTGGATCTGGCAAATGAATGTTTTCTATTCCCTTCCATAGACAGACATGCTGGGACTAGGTCATCCTTCAAATGTGAAGACAGTTCCACAAGATAATGGCACATGAAGGGAAACATTTCCAGGACCAGCAGCTAACACCAAGGGAGCATTAACTATGTATCTGAGCACAAGCCAAGGGACTTCACCTGCATCGCTCTATGTAATCTTTACAGAAATTATATGCCACCTTCATCATACAGGGGAGGAAACTGAGGTTTAGAGCATCCGTTCTCATTCTAGGCGGACCTGTCCCCCAGGAGACATTTGGCAGTGTCTTGCCTCCTTTTGGACTGGCCACCACTGGGGGTGGCCCACGGCATAGAGCCGCTTGAGGCCAGGAACGCCGCTAAACCTCTTACAGTGCACAGGGCAGCCCCACAACAAAGCATTACCTGGTTCGAAGTGCTAACAGTGCTCAGGGTAAGAAGCCCTGGGCTTAGAACTCTAGCGAGGTGGTTAGGGAACCCACATTCTTACCACTATGCTCTACTGTCTCCGACAGGAACACACACACTCCCGCACACACATGCTCACACTCACACGCACACACACTCGCAGGGTGGGTTTGGGTGTTCAGCATTACAGTTTTCTAGTTCCTAAGGCTCCATGCTCAGGCACTGACCACGAAAGCAGAGCGGAGACCGTTCTGGAGGTCAGTAAAATTGTTCAGTAGATCCAGGGGAGGTGTCTGGAAGATCACCACAGGGCTTCACCTTTGAGGAACAGCAGGGAATAGAAGAGGCTAAAGGTTTTAGATTATTGCCATCGCTGGATGGCGAGAGAGGAGCTCATCAGTCTAGGGGATCTTCCTGAAATCCATGCCACTGACCTTGTTCCAGATGAGGACAGGGGTTGGGATTCCGATGACCTCACAGCTCAAGTACACCTGGGCGCCAGTGACATTCCGGATGTCCTTGGGGGGTGTCACAATGGAAGGACCTTCAAGAGAGAACGCAAAGCCAAACGCATCTTTTTAAACAGTCTGTAACATTAGTCAGCATACTAGGAAGTAAATACTTGATTCTGTTTATGAGGCCGTCCCTCCTGTGCCTTATATAAAGCAAACTGCAAAGACCAGCCTGGCATCCCCCTGCCACCAGCATGATTTTTAAGCTCTGCTTTGGAAATGCACACATCTAAACAAACAAAAATCAGTAGAAGAAAAATGTATTGTTTACGAAATTTTCTGCTCCCTTAAATCATGTTTAAATTTACCAGTTGTTCTGCATTATTGGGGATGTTCCAATTAATATAATGAAATTTAGTTCCAAAATGTTTGTTTTTCCTTTTTGCTACCAGAATTCCTCCCCCCACCCTTTTTTTTAAGTAGGCTTCACACCCCGTGTGGAGCCCAATGCAGGGCTCGAACTCCTGACCCTGAGATCAAGACGTGAGCTGAGATCAAGAGTGGGACACTTAACCGACTGAGCCACACAGGTGCCCGTTTACCAGAATTGCTATTTTTTTGGTGGGGAGGGTAATAACCAACTGCTCCTTAGGTAATGAAAGAAAAAAATCTAAGAAGATATTTGAAAATGTGCTGAGCACTTAGAAAAGATGGCAGTCCCTATTTTAAGAAGCCTTAGGATCTGAGATCGACAAGTCAAGGTGATCAGGGAGGAATGACGACTTTCATCTCAGACAGAAACGCAGAGTGCCGTGTGCCCTGGGAGACTGCAAGGAGATACCTTTGAACAGAAGTGGCCTGGGGCTCCCGGAGGAAGGGGGAAAGAGCTTTCTTCTCAGTTTGGGGAGGCAGTGGGTTAAACAGCAGCAGTGACAGGTCTATTGTGTGTGACAAGGGTGTCCAAGGACACAGCTCTTTCCCAGGCTCTAAGTGTCTAGGTCCCTGGCAGGGGCCACTGGCAAGTGGGGGAACGTGTCTAGGTACTGCCTCTCTAGCCTCAGCGGGTAGGAGACCACCCAGCGAGAGCCCAGGGCCATACCTGCCCGTCCCCCCAATTCTGGAACACCTCTCTAGGACTTTTTTGTCCTACCTATCCCGTCTGGTAGGAAGGTCCTTACACAGGACCAACATTTTTTTGCTACTAAAAGGCTGGCCAAAACTATGGCTCATGTGCCAAACTGGGCCTGCCATTTGTTTTGGCCTGGCACTTCAGAGGTCTTTGTGTTTTTAAATGGTTGGGGGCGAGGGGCAGGGGGAGAATGGATATTTTATGACACGAACATTATAAGAAAGTCACATTTCAGTGTCCATAAATTTTTATTGGAACACAGTCATGCCTCAAGTCTGGCCACTGTGGCCAGGGCCGTATGGCCTAAAACATTTACAATGGGGCCTTTTGTGGAAGAAGTGCTGACCAGCTCTAATCAGCCAACCAATGCCTAAATACGATGTCACGGGAAACTCTCAGGACTTCGATCCTTTACACGTTACCTGGAGCTCATGCAAGTAACCCCACCTGCGGGTCCAGCTCTGAAATGGAGCACTTTTGAAACCAACAGACAGAGCGGTGTGCTTGCTTACTGCTGGGGGGGCCCCTGCCAGTTCTTGAATGAATGAGTTAATCATTCCCTCTGAATTTCAGCTCTCCATTGCCTTGGGTCTTCCAGCCAAATAAAACGTCTAACTGTGGGGTCATCTTGCATCAGTGTCCTGGGAAAGGGACGACTTCCCCTTTAGGCCTGGAAAATTTTCTGGCACAATCAGCATTCAAAGGACACAAAATCTCCCCTTTTGCAACAGGCTATTTCCAGCACACTAATAATTTTTTGAAACAGAAAGGAAATGACTCCAGCATATAAGATTTTTCCCACTCATCTAAAGTATTAGATGCTGATTTTTTTTTCTAATCCCCTGGGGTATTTTTATTTTTTCCCCTTTGTAAGAATGTGCAAAACAAAGTTCCGAAAGCTCTAAATATATTTTGCGCTTCCTTTCCTCTAACCCGGTAGGTCCGAAGAGGAAGCGTCTATCTTGGTCAGGGGTCTTTCTTGGCTTTTCAGTTGCAAATGTGGATGGGGTGAGCGTGGTCATGCTGTGTTTGTGTGTGTTTCTGGTTCTGTCTCCCATGCTTCCTAGTCTGACTGAACCAACACAGGACCCCGCAAAGGGCTGAGCCTGGCCTGACTGCACCCCAGGCTTCCTCCAGGGTCCTGGGACCCAGGGGTGGGGCTCCTGGAGAACTGGATCTGGCTGGCATCTGAACTCCTTTCGCTCACCTCTTTGCGGGCCTCTGCGTGGCTCTGTCCTCCTCCCCACACACAGACTCGTCAGGATGACCTCAAAGCCCAGGGGGTCTCAAGAGATTGTTCCGAGAAGAATACTCTAGTGTTCTGTTGTGGAGGGGCTCGGGAACAAAGCTGCCTCTCATGTATTAAAAACACACAAGGAATGTAAGACTTTTTTTTTTTTTTTTTTTACTGTGAGGTCTCAGTGCCTGAGCCTTGCAACCAACTACTTATTTTAACTTGCATCCATCTCCCTATCGTCAGAACAGGTAGTGGAGTCCTCGGTCTTTGTCAGGGGGCACATTCTGGAGAGCACCTGGAGGATTTCCAGGCTGCTTTTCTGTTACAGGCCTTGAAGACATGCTATGAATTCTTCCCGTGGCATAATTTAAAAACTAAGATATTCTTAGTTTGCACATGGTCCAATTTATCACATTTTTCTTTTATGATTAGGGCTTTATGTGTCCTGTTAAACGAAATTTTTGCCTAGCCCAAGGTCATAAAGACCTCCTATTTTCTTCTACAAACTTTATGGTTTTACCTTTCCCATTAGGTCTGTGGGCCATCTTGAATTAATTTTTGTGCATGCTATGAAGTAGAGGCCAAAGTTCATCCCATTCCCCCCCCCGCCAAGGACATCAGCTGCTTTGGCATCATTTGTTGAAAAGGCCATCCTTTTCTTGCTGAATCATAAGGGTAAATCCATTGATCATACATATATGAGTGAATCTACTTCTGGATTCTTCATTCTGTTCCGTTGGTCTATGTGTCTGTCCTTGCACCAATAATGTCTGTGGTATAATTTAGAAATGTATTAAAAGTATAGCACTGTCTAGGATCTGCTTTTTAAATCTTCTATCCCCTGTAGTTATCAACTGCATGTACCAGGCCTCTAGAAACTAGCAGTTAAACTGAACCAACTGGATGGGAGTAACTATGTATAGGGCTTGTTTTCCAAAGAAGAGCATAGTTTAGAGTAGCGAAATTCTAAGCCTATTTAGGCATGTTGTAAAGCTGTTCAAGAAGTAACACAGCAAGTTCTGTGAGTGGAAATGTAGTGCTCAAGTCACACTCTGCTTTAAAAGGTTGTAACAAATACAAACAAATTAAAAAGAAAAAAAAGTATAGCACTGAATAGAGGGCAGATCCATTACATCCATCCTTTCCAGCCCTCTCCTTATTCCAAGAAGCATTACATTTCAGGAAGGGCAGGAATTCTTTCAAAACCTCTCAAGCCAGAAATACTTTGAAAGAGAGCCATCACCAGGAGATTCAAGATTAGGACAAATCAATCTGTGGGTTCCTCTTTCTCTCTCCCAACCCTTGGAATACATATTAAACCTGAGGTGAATGGGCTGAGTCAATATTTAGACCATTCTAAGAATATAAATGATCCCATCAATTCTGCTAACAGCCTATCCCAAGATTCTATACTATAAATTTTGTATTACTCAGTGAATCCGGTTGAGTTGATGGGGTGGAAGAGCAGAGGGGCCATTAGGACCCACTTGCTACACAACATTTACAAAAACCCTTGTATATTTCATATGTCCTTAAACAAATGTCAGATTCAAGAAAACTTAATAAACAGTATCTACAACACTAGAAAGTGCGGACCTACAGAATGCCCTTTAGGTTTTGATATGCAGTCTCTTGCAAAGCCAAGTCAGATCAATGAATGATTAGACTAATAGTCAAGAGATCGACCAACTTCCCAGAGTTGGTGGAGGCGGGCTGGCTTCGACCTGATTTCCTGTGTTGGAAGGATCCACAGTTTCAGATTCTTTCTGTTTATGCTCTTCAGTGCTGACACCCACTGGGTCACCTACTTACTAACCTCTGCCTGGTTCTTTGCCACTCACTGGTCTGGAAATTCCCTCAGAGGATGAAGAGGGAACGGACAAACTCATGATGAAGGCAGAACACAGTGGCAGTATAGAAAGATGAGTGAGGATCCACCGTGAGAAAGAGTAAGAAAGGGACTTTATGGTGACGCACAGGGACACCAAGTGGACAGGTTTTGTATGGAAGTGAAGGAAGGGATACTGAAAATATTTTGGGCTAATGTGATGGCAGATCCAACAACAATGTACCCCTCTCCCCTGATCTAAATCACCATCACCCCACATATTCCACTGATAAGCAGTTTCACCGCCAACCATCATCTTGAACTGCATGTCCATCATGCAGTTCAGTTCCTGAAGGTTCTGTCCTACCTCAGAAGCGAGCTCAGCAAGATGAGTCCTGACCAGATAGCTTCTCTTTCCACTCTGCCTTTTTTCCAAGAAGTCCTAAGCAGATCCAGAATTTATTTCTGTTTTTAAGGGTAAAGGAAGTTTTGGTTCCCTTCAGTCAGAAAGCTCAAAAGCAGTTCCCGAGGCCGGGCCAAGGGTACCAATGTGACCATCTAAATCATGCTCAGTGTTTGGATTCCATTTGAAACAAGTTGAAGAATATTTAAATGTAGGGCGCCTGGGTGGCTCAGTTGGTTAAGCGACTGCCTTCGGCTCGGGTCATGATCCTGGAGTCCCGGGATCGAGTCCCGCATCGGGCTCCCTGCTCGGCAGGGAGTCTGCTTCTCCCTCTGACCCTCCTCCCTCTCATGCTCTCTGTCTCTCATTCTCTCTGTCTCAAATAAATAAATAAAATCTTTAAAAAAAAAAAAAAGAATATTTAAATGTATGGGGACAGACACCAGGATAGGTTTGGTTATTTATCCTTGCCTTTGTTCCAGTAAGCGCTTCAGGCTGCTCAAACATCTGTCCAGAGAATAACCGACTTGCCCAACACCTGTCTCCTCCCCTTCCCCACCCTGGGCAACTCCACACACCAACCAAGTTGCCCACAGCACTGCCCCGTGGCTGGCATGGGGCATCTACCCCAGTGCTTCCCTGCCTCAGAGACACTTATCTTTCTCAGATGACTAGACCCAAATCAGCCTACTCCATTTTCCTTTCTTACCTCTCACAACTCTGTTCTCATCCAATCGCTCTTCATCTTAGCTAAGTTCATTTTCTTGCTGCCCCCCCCCCTTTTAATAACTCTTGCCTAGTGACTTTACATGGCCTCTTCTCTTTAATGGTTCTTTGAAGGGAAGGAAGAAGAAGAAGGGAGGGAGGAGTGGAGGAGAAGCAGAAGATAGCCAGATCCTAAATGAAGTTGTAGCAAGGGAGAAGAAAGTCCTAAGTTTGGAAGAAAACTAAAATTCAATTTAATGAGTCAGTGTCACCTTAAAAGTACCTCAGAGGAGTTAGAAGTCTCCCACAGAATTTCCACCTAGATATATATCCTTTTCCTGAGCTCTTTTAAATTAAGTTCTAGACGAATGACCCACAGATTACCAGATTATTTTAGGATTATTCAATTATAACCTAGAAAGAGCTATGTTCTGAGAAACCATGAAAAATGTAGAAAAGAATTGTGGATGGATGGATTTAAATCTGGAATATTTCAATTTGATTCTGAAGAGGCTGAGAAGGGCAGTTCTCACAAAACACACAAATGTCATAGGAGAAGATCCTGAAGTGGAATTTTTAATTTGACCCACATTTTGTTCAAACCGATTTACATGAAGTTGCAGTAGAACAGAGTTAAATTTTGTTATCCTATAAAAAGCATGAAGATAATGTAAAAGAAATATGTGAACAATTTCCTAGTGTCTTACAGAGCATAAAACACTCCCCCGACTTGATCTGAGAGGTCCTCACCATGTCACCATTAAAAAAACACAAAACCAAAAACAAAGCATTCTGGGAGACAGAACACTTGGCTCTGGATCCTTGTCTGGGGCTGACAGCCAAGAGACTCCGGACAAGCCACTTACCCACTGTTACAGAAGAAACCAGGACAGGCCTGAGAAGTGAACGTACTTCTGAAATGTGTCCTAGAGCACAGCCATATGGCATCTTCAACATCCATGAGCTTTTGCAGTTCCTCTGCCTGCTCTGGAGCTCGCATGGCCCGAAATCAGCCCAGTGACCTCCCCACCTACCTAAATGCAATGTCTGTTGGGGTTAATGCAGAACATGAAATCAGCCATAATACCTGGCTTGCTAAAATGTAACACGGGGGACCGCTGGGGGTGAGGGAAGGTTTTGGAGAAGGGCGTGGGCCTTTGTGATGCCAGGGCCCGCGTGACCACTCTGCCATTGGAATGCCCCACGGAGTTGCCTTGCCCGAAGCTTTCTCAGCGCAAACAGCCGCCCTGTGATCTAGGACATGTATGCATTGTCCCTTAGGCTATGTTTAGCAGAACTCATAGAGCATATCGTATCTTTCCTGTAAACAGATCCTCCCAGTTTCAGTAAGACCCCTTGTCACACATCACATGCTTGAGACACAGTGATAAGGATTTGTGATTATCCTGAAGGACCCAATAAAAGCGGGAGCAAAGAAGAGCAAAGGGTCTTTGTCCCTGAGCGTTGACCCCCCTTGCCTTCTCCTCTCTTTCACGGCAAAGTCTGGAGTCATCTTTCATCCGTCGGCACAGGGATTGCCAGCCATTCTCGGCACATGTACGCGACTCATGACAGTTCATTCTCCCAGGAATGAATAAAATAGAGCTTATAAAGGTTTCAACTGTTACCTAGTGAGCCAATCTTTTAATCTGAAAGAGCTGCATAGAAGATGTCAGGAGAGGTCATGTTCTGAAGCTGAATATATTCCACTGGAAAACAGTCAAAAGTCAAATTTTCCCCAATAGTCAATTTTTGTCCCATTTTATTGCTATTACATTCAATCACGTATTTTTTTTCATTGCTTTCATTTCCCTCATCATCTCTTCCATTTTCACCCTCCAAATCCGCTTTTCTTACTTCTACCCAAACTCATTCCCATGCTCACCCACCGTTACATGCTCATTACTACGTTGAAGCTTTACTTACGACGATGTGCTGGCCTACTTGGGATGTCCTTCCTCTCATCTATTATCTATGCCCTATCCTTTATTTGAAGCTCTACGGCTGAATTGTCACCCTCCTTTGGCATTAATGGTAGCTAAGATTCCCACTTACTTCTCTGAAATCCTGTTGCGTTCACAGTTAGTGCCACATAGCTTAACGCATCATTGTTCTCTTGTGCTTACCCCAGCAGGGCTAATTGAAGATGCCAGTGCCCAGATGGAGTCAGAACGGAGCCAGAAACTCTGGAATCAGATGTTCTTTGTGTTCACTGGAAGGAGGGGCAGCCCAGATTGTATGCAGTGGGTAAAGGGCAGCAGTAAATTCAGAACATAAAGGGATTGGCCATATGGAACTGAGTAGATAGCCACTGTCTTGAAAATGCACCAGTGTACGTGCTGCTGAGACACCTAACCAAAGTGATGCTAGAACCACTTCTTCTTTACCAGCTGGCAGATTATTTATCATGATTTTCTGTAATCCTCCACTTGACTTTCTCTTCCATCAGCAATGTTTCTTGGCTACTGCCCACACACTGACCTGTTTGTGTATGATCAGGAGATGCAAATTAATTTGTATATATTAGTCACGAAGTCCCACTAAGGAGGGTAGGTCTGCTGGGGGGAAAAGATCATCAATCATCCTCACGTGAAAAAAAAAAAGGGGGTTTCTGCATCATGTTGGGTTATATGATGGACATTATAGCTCTGAGTACTTACCAACATGGCTAAGACAGCCAAGTATAAAGACGTCGCTACATTACAGTAGATTTGCAAACCATGCTCATCTTGACTCTTAACGATGCCAAATCTTGGAATAGTTCATACACAGTATGTGCATTCATACCAAAAAAGGAGAGTTTAAGAAAGAACTATGATACCACATATGGAGATGAAGAGTTCAGACACCTTGGCAAAAATCCCCAGATTAGGTTCTGATAACACATTGAAGGGAAAAACACTAAACAAAAGTACAAACTAGGAAAAGAATAGTAGGAAGGCACTATGGCCAAGAGGGGGAAGGGAATGAAACACGTGAAAACTTCCTGATATTAAATAAGGGGAAGCAGTAGCTCTATGGCTAATTAAAGAGCAGAGCCATCTGCCAAGGCAAGTCATTTTGGGAACTTCCAGAGGTGGGGTGATGAAGCAGCTGAACCTGGATATGGTAATCTAGCACACAGTCAAGGGTGTCAGCGGAGGACTGCAAGGGCAGGAAGAAAAAGTACTAAATCTCAAGCAGCATAGGCCAGGTTTCATTTCAGGGTTTTAGTTTAAGGCAAACTCATCTGGTTATGGTAGCTACTGTCAGTCATTTACACTTTAGCGTGAACGAAGACCCAATAGTTTATAATGATGGGGCCCTGTCAAACACTGCTGGGGTCAAGAGTGTGTAAGAATTGCTTCCTCTCCTCCAAATATAATCTACTGCGATAGGATGGGGGATGCTGCACAGTTTAGACTAAGAACAAAATGCTGGGGAGGTAACAGACTATAGAGTGAGTTTGGAGCATGGACCTTGGAATCAGGGATTTTGTTCGAGCACTTCAAGTCATGTGACACTGCTCAAGTTATTTAACTTCTCCCAGTTTGTTCATCTTGAAATGGGATAACAATATCAAAATCATTAGATTATTGGAAGGATCAAACAAGATACAGCAATGAGCCTAGTACCCGGGGCACGGGGTAAACAGTAAATATTAGTTCTCACTTCTGTTTCAACGTAAATTCCTTATGACTGGAGCTGATAAAAATCATTTATTCAGAATGACGACAACACAGCACTTGGACGTGGGATGGCTAGGGGAAGGAAATGGCATCTGGGTAGGCCCTGAAGTTCAGAAGTAGGGCTCTGTCAAGGCAGAGGTGTGGAGGCAGGGAAACAGCTGCTTTTGCAGGCAGGAGAGCGGGCACAGCGGCGTGGCTCCGGGACAGCGTGCTGCACTGAAGGGCAGCGGCGGCAATCTGGTGCAGGGCACCGCGGAAGGTGGAGGGCATGGGGCTTCACGGGCTGGTGTGGCTCTGAATGTCGGAGAGGCAGGATTCAAAGGGCATTTCAGGACATGGTTTTGAAGGCCTCTGCAGGAGGATTAGGACAGGGTGGGGGTTAGGGGGCTAAGTCAGGGTTGCAGCTATGGGAACAGAGAGGAGAGCGGCAGCCTGGAGAGGGTATTCAGGAGGAACTAAATCCATCCATGCAGTAACTGACTGGGTGCAGGCAAGTGGGGGCTGAGCCCTAAGCTGTGGGGCTAAGAGGAGGCTCCTACACATGAGCAGGAGCAGGCTGGGGAAGGCGCCGGCCTGGAGAAGGGGGAAAGGACGGATTTGAGATCAAATTTGCTGAAGTTGAGGTACCATCTGGGCACTAAGGTCTGAACCCTATGGAAAGAGAAGAAAGGATACAGACTGTGGGGACCAGCAATGCCAAGGTCAATACCATCCAGTTTACATTTTAGCCCTGGGAAGGCTAGGTAGTAGGTTCCTTCGTAGAGAAGAAGACAGCTTTGGCTCCCCCTCCCATGGGCAGCTTCTCTGCGAGAATTAGCTGGCTGCTGACCACGGGACCATCCCCTCCTCACCCAGGGCAGAGCAGTAGACAGCTAAGGTATAGTTTAGCCATGAGCCACTCTGAGAGCAGACCGCCCAATGACGGAACCCTGGTGACGGCGTACACAGATCCTGGGAATGACATTTCCTGACTCACAGTTACCTCTGGGCTTTAATGAGACACTCCATTATGGCTCTAATCTTTGATGCTGAAAATCTTCTTAGAGTGTATTAGTCCCCCCCCCCTTTTTTTTACTATAGTAAATATCATAGTATTCACAAGTCATTCTATGATGATTGTAAATCTTGCAGGGTCTCACAATTTTCACTGTAAGTCTGACCATGGAACATGAACAGAAAGTTCCTTCTTGCAATCTGCTGCTTACAAACAAATCTCTTATTTTGACAATTTTTTCTTATTCCTTTCCCCTAACTTGGGTCTCGCACAAGAAGGAGTCGGGTACTGACCAAGGGTGTGACCCCAGGGAGGGGGACTGCCACCCACAGGTGATTCTGGTACACATGGGATGGGGTGACCTCAGAGGGACCCTGCACGACGGGTTCATATGTGTAAGGTGGGGCGATCACTGTGGTAGCCACGCGGTAGGTTAGTTAACCTGGGCTGGGTCAGCAACGATGCCAAGGGATGAGCTCATGGATTCAGCAGGGCTCACACAGAAGTTGGAATACCTGAACTACCATCATACTACCAGACTGACTGATGTCCATACAAGTTAAATTAGCGGGCCAGATTTTTATTTGGTTGGGGCACATGGAAGGACTGACTTTATATGGAGTACCGTGATAAAGGGCAACTCCCTAGTTATGTGGGTGTCTCTTGTTAATGTGGTCTTGGAAATACTTTTTCTCTGCATTTCACGGGCCTGTCCTGTCCAGACTATGACTCACCTTAAATCCAACATATGAAAAATGTTGGTTGCTTGTTCCTATTTCATAAGCACAGAAATGGGTGGGAAGTTTCCATCGGGGGGGGGGTTCTTTTTTGCCACCTGATTCTGGGATTTCTAGAAACCTAGACAGTGAGCTCCCCCAGGATGCTTCACCTTTGAGCCCCTGCCCACTCCCTTTCCCCTCCATACACACCCAGGGCCTGGCACTGTCAGGCATCAGGAAATGTTTCCTGAGCCAAGGTGTGAGGTAAAAGTCTTTCGGACCCTAGAGGTCACCCTCCCTCAAAGCTTTGTCTTTGCCCACAGGCCTTGCGCTAACAAGGGCTACGGTCTGGTCCGTCCCAAAGAAACAGATGTTCTTGATCCATGCCGTTAGCTCCGCTCTGCCCAAGAAGAGGCTGACACTGGAGAAGTCCCAGCAAACCCCCCCAGCCAGGCTGACCGCTCTGGAAGCAGCCTGGGGGGCGGACAGGCCAGCACAAGAGTCACCCGTTCAGACTAGGAATTATCAAAAAGAGCAGACGGGTTCCATCTGCACAGCGGACCTCACAGAGGGCCGTCTGCAGAAAGCAGCCAGACACGGAGCCGACGGGGTGAGCTCCAGCCGCCAGGACCTGGCCTTGGGAAGGCTTCCAGCACCTTCCCCGGGGCTTGCCGATCCTGCCTGCACACTGCACTCTCCCCGCTCCCGGGAAGAGTCAGCACCCACGCCCGGGCGCGCTCCCAGAGCTTCTCACTGGTCTGGGCGTGGGGTCTGGCACTGGTGTGTGCAGAAAACTCCCCGGGCAGGAGCACTCGGTTACAACACAGCTTCCGAGCCAGAGACACTCAGAGGAGGAGGCAGACAGGAAGGCGGGAAGTGAGAGGAGAGGCCAGGAGGACAGACTTGAAGACAGACGCTACCAAGCCTCTTCAGGGAGAGGCCGAGGACCCCTGGGAGGTGCAAGTGTTGGGGAGAGAGACAGTGGGGAGTCGGCTCGGTGAAGGGCACGGAAACCGGAGAGTAGCGACACTCTGGCTGCAGTTACTCCTGTTCTAGCCATACTGGCGGGGCGGGCAATGGGCCGTGTCTGAAGCTTCGTCAGGCTCCGGGTTGCCCAGGCTCCTAGCAGTTCTCCTTCTATGTCATTTTCCTAAAACAAAGCAGCTGGTTCTCAGCCCCGCCCCTGCCCCTCTGCTGCCTCCTAACTCCTTACCCTTCCCGGCAGGCGGCGCCCTTAGCTGTGGGTCCTACTGAAAATCCCACTAAAACGGGGCCCTTGCCCTTTGCTCGGCTCCGTTAAGACACATTGGCCTTGGTCTGAAGAGGGCCAGGAGCAGGGTCCCAGAGCCCCATGTGTGAGAAAAGAGCCCCCTGCGGGAGGGGCCGGGGGGGCTGCCGAGGAATGGAGCACAGGGCATGCTGTGCCCGCGGCTGGCGGTTTTACCCGGTGAGGTTTTTGCCCTTTAGGTCCCAGCCTCGCTTTGTCTTACAGCTCATGGTTACAGTTGCCTCCTTGGCCGACAACCCCAGACGTTCATCAGCCGCCCACAAACAGATCCCCCTGTTCTTTCTCAGTGTTCTTGCCTTGCACGGTGCCCTCTGGCTATTTTCTATACTCCACTGTGATGTCCACAGACTGGAAAGCTCTTAGCTATTTGCCCCAAGACTCCGCCTTTGTTTATAGCTGCTTTGCTGAGTGTTCTCAGATTTCCTCCGAGCTTCCTGATGTTCTGCATGTTCTAGTGCTGCCCCTAAGGCTCAAGCTAGAGCAGAACACTCCTCCAACCTTGTGGGCTAGTTCTTATCTGTGTGTCTTGGGTACTTGGTACGTGTGCCACTGGGTACTTGTTTTCTGTGTTCCGGCGCGAGTGCAAGACATTCTTCCTGCCTGCTGGGAGGAAGTTCACATCATAGAAGGTGCTAGATGTGGATGCAGTGCACCGTCTGGATTTGGAGGAGCTAGACTGTTTGATGGGGCCCAGAGGTGCCCAACAACACTACTCTGAAAATCAGAGAGATGGGTATGTCTCGCTGATCTCAGAGTAGGAGTGGGAGAACTTTGAGTAAGGATTTCGAATTTTTCATTAGTGAGGCAAATCATGTTTGCTCTTATCGGCTGGAGGACAACCTGGAGCCCTCTGGGTGGGTGTGAGCTGTGACATATGGGAAGCAGGTAAAACAAAGCTATGCCAATGCACAGGGGAGTAATTACTCCAGAAGAAGGGACCCTTGGGACACGGGAATGCTCTTTGCTGCTCTTACCAGTAGTTATAGGACCAGACATCTCTACTTTGGCACGTTGATTATTTGTAGGCAGTGATTATTTTTCTGTAATTAGTGGTGTTATGTTGTTGTTGTTGTTGTTTTTTCCTTGAGTTAAATTTTTCTTTTGTTTTCCTCAAGTTGTTAATTCTTTTTACAATGAAGGAAAAAACAAGGAGAGTTTTCATGGTTTCAGTAGTAGATTTGGTTTTAAAAGTGAGGATACTGTATCTTTGTGAGGACTGGGAGCAACGGCATGCCAAGTATCCTACAGGTGAGGTGACACCGGGGAAAAGCCTTGCCCCTCGGAACCAGCCTTTTCCTCCACAGGTGCTCCTTCTAGAACCACCACCAGGTCTAGGCTTGGAGAGCTTAGTCTTTTGTTTCAGTAGAGAAAAATAATTTCCTCATTGAGCAGCTGAGACTTCAGATTTGGCACCTCTTCAGAGTGACCACACATAAAAGTAGGAAAACTCATTCTTTATAAACTTGGGGAAGAAAATGTCCTTAATCTTCCTGAAATTGACGTAAAAGCTGCAGTTTATGCGCCCTCAGTCCCTGCCTTTTGAATACATTGTTGGGAAATCTCTCCAGCAAATCGTGTGACCTCTTTAGGAAGCTGGAGTCTTCAAAGACGAGGCCTGTTCACAAGGGAGTTCATGCTTGTTCTGCTTGTGAACAATGTGGAGGAGATGGAAAAGTAATCCAAGGCTCATCTAGTCCAGGGGAAAAGATTATGGTTTTTTGAGCCTATCAGTCAGTTAAACTGACACTTGAAGAGAAGAAAACTCAAAGGAAACTCAAGTAAGTATGATGTTGGCTAATCATGCAACCTCTCTCCATATTTCCACCCACATATCCACGCGAGCTTGGCCTGTGAAGACTGAGGGTCATGATCTCTGGAGAGGAGAGAGATTAATCCCATTCAGACAGTTCTAATTTTTCTTTTTTAAATGAGCAAGCAGCCTTTTAACCTACACAATAGTACTGAGGAATAACAATTCCACAAATATTCTGTAGTGTCAGCACTAGATAGCTTTCCCAATGTCATGTTAACACACTCAGAAGATGTTTAAAGAACAGATCTTTCTGGAATACACTAATCATCAGATGTAAAATTGGGCTGGCCAGAAGTTTAATTCCTAATAATTAGGTGATATCAAAAGAAAAATGTCATCTAATCATCAACTTTAATATCCATCCCTGTAATTAGGGATGGATATTAAACTTCTACTATTGCCTAGTTGAGTTTATTCTCTAAGGGAAAATCCCTATGGAAAACGGCATAAAAGATGAGAATGATCCACAATGATATTAACTAAACCTAATTTGAGCATTGCATTGGCACAAAACAGGTAAAAACATGGAGTGGATTAATTCTTTCAGGCCCCCCACGAACTGAGTGTTGTACTGGCGACATAGATAGAAAGATGGTTGGGTTGGACTCCTGCCTGATATGGGTTTACAATACAGAAAGTGTAGACGAGTATACAAGTAGATAAGCAATTATAATATGGATGGAGTGTGACTGGTCCTATGAATGTAAAGAACTGAATTCGTAGAAGATGAAAGGGGCTTTCAAAAGTTAAAGGTGGTAGGTGGGGTAGGTGAGGAGACTTCAGGCAAAGGGATTAAGGTGCTCAAAAAAAGGAGGTGTCATTTGCAGGAAAAATAATTTATACTGGTATTGGGCTTTCCACGCCACAAAGAGCCTTTATATCTATTACTTTCATTTTGATCTTCCCAAAAATCTGGTGAGATAAGCTGGTCATTTTACAGATACAAAAGCTGAGGTTCAGTAAGGTTCAGTGGCTTGTGCAAAGTCACCCAGATTGAGAGTAGTGTGGCCAGGACGTGAATCTAGTTTTTCTGAGTGCAAACCCAGTGGTTTCTCTAGGCTACCATGTTACCTCTCAACATAATCCACGATGGCAAAAAAGTTCCATCTTGCTTTGTTTTGTTGGGAGAGAAGGAAAAGAAATCTTGAGAATTGGAGGCCAGACTAGACTGCAGAGGTTTTCAATATCAACCAATGAGATAAGTTATGTCTACAAGTTATACTGAGGAGAAGGCAACCAAGAGAATAAAAACATTAATATATTTTGGAGAAAAGGTCACACAGTCGCTAGAATCCTAAAGAGAGATCATGGCTCACCATTCACACTCTGGCCTGAAATGTTTCAGAGGTGATATCTGAATGGTTCTGGGTAGTTTTATTTTATTTTATTTTTTATTTTTTTATTTTTTAAGATTTTATTTATTTATTTGACAGAGAGAGAATGAGAGTACATGAGAGGGGGGAGGGTCAGAGGGAGAAGCAGACTCCCTGCCGAGCAGGGAGCCCAATGCGGGACCTGGGTAGTTTAGATCTACAACTCCAGATAGGTGAAAATTATCTTCCTTATACTGAATGCTGGGCAGACATTAACCCTACTACAACTATATGGTTAGAGTCCTACCCATATCTTGGAGTAAAACAATCTGGAAACTCCAGCCGTTTTTATTGGATTTTAATGGTTTCAATAAATGTCTAATGTGACAATCAGTATTAGAAAATATACTTCATGGTATGTCTTACAAATCATTAAGAAGATGCCATATTCTTGGAAAGTACCTTACATATGCAGGAATCCTATGAGAACTTTAAAAAGTCAATGTTAGCACTTAGTAAACATTCCTGGGCAGAGCCAAGCAATCCTTATCTCAGTGAAAATGTTGTCTCTCTGGGATTAGATATGTTTTAGATTTACATCTTCATCTTGAGAAAAACTTTTTGATTGCCAGAAAGAGGATAAGGGCCCTCATGAAAACATTTACCAAACTAGAAAATCCAGAATAAATAAGATCTGGCCCTAAGTATCTTCCCAGCCTCATTTCTTGCCACATCCCTCCTGAACTCTGAGCTCCAGCCATAAAGAACTTTTTATGTTCCTTGAATGTCCTGCTCTCCGCTAATCTTTGCACATATCATTCCTTTTTCTGGAACAATCTCCCCACCCCCCCGTTTCCCACTCCTCCCCACTTTTGCTTGGTTAACTCCTAGATATCCTTTGGGTCTCAGCTATCTTTTCGTTTAACGAATCTTCCTTGACCCTTTCTTCCTCATCTCCCTCCATTCCTTATCACCCCCTGCACCCAATTTAGAATGGGGGCCTCCTTTCTGGTTTCTACATGGCTCTCTATATTTACCCTTATCCTAGCATTTTCACAAGGCATTCTGATTGTGTCTACATAGCCCGTCAGACTGTGAGCTCAGTGCGGATAAGGACCTGTCAATTTACTCTAGTTCTTGCCTGTGTCCCACCGCCCAGCAAGGAGGATGATCAGTACACTGCTGAGTAGTTGAGCGAAACAACGCCTCTATCAAATCACACAGCAGGTTTCATATTTTTAGTATTTTCATGTGAAGGTTTAAATAGCATGAGTTTAGGAACCATTCCAAGAAACTGGCCTTCTTTGTGTTGCTGATTATTAAAAACACTTTGAGGGGCTAGCCAGCTATATATAACTGCTCCTATTCCAGAGTTTGTACAGGGCATGTCTTAGCATCTGGGAAGGGTTAAAGTGCAGAGATTTTGTTAACTGCGGCCTTAAAAGTCGGTCCTCAACCATTCGTAGGTACAAACCCGTCAATGTTTAGGTATGCCTTTCTTATGTTCCT
This sequence comes from Mirounga leonina, assembly GCF_011800145.1. NCBI lineage: Eukaryota > Metazoa > Chordata > Mammalia > Carnivora > Phocidae > Mirounga > Mirounga leonina. The sequence goes on along the minus strand of NW_023270323.1, from coordinate 36,256,253 downwards.
GACTCAGCTACTCCACAGAGCAATCAAATGGCCAGAAGTGCTGATTCTGTATTTCTACTCTTATAATAGATCATATGTTAAAAAATCTATAAAAAAGTAGCAATCTCATTTAAAAACTTAGATAAAACCCAGGAGACAAGAGATATAGACTGACTCTACAGCAAAATGCTGCCATACTAGTCAATTTAGAAGATTTAAAAATCCGGGGTCACCGGTCAGACTTCTGGTGGGAGAAACCAGAGTGAAGGTGGGGCAAATACTTTCAAAGTGCAAAAGTGCAAGTCCACCCTGACCAACAATATTATTATATTAGAAAGGATGGATTAAAAAAACCCACAAAAAACAGCAAAGCATAAACCCCGGTTACCCAAAGATGTTAAAAACATTTATACCAGGTTTTAAGTGAAAAGTCAACTTAAAAATCTGTTTCCAAACATAAAAGAAGAATTACTGATTCCTCATGGAGAGGAAAAGTTCCAGTGGCGACAGGCCCGTTCTAGTGGGACAGGAAGCTGGGGAGATTTACCTCTTCTAGTAAGTAAATCCTTTTCTACTAATACTTTCAGACTCTTGAGGCACCTGGGTGGCTCAGTCGGTCAAGCTCTGCCTTTGGCTCAGGTTATGATCACGGAGTCCTGGGATCAAACCCCACCTCAGGCTCCCTGCTCCACAGAGAGCCTGCTTCTCCCTCTCCCTCTGTCTGCCGCTCCCCCTGCTTATGCTCTCTGTCAAATAAATAAAATGTTTAAAAAATATATATTAAAAAAATACTTTCATACTCTTAAACTATCATATAGGCACTGAACTTTAGACCTAGAAGGAACCTAAGATCCATCTCGTCCAGATCCTCATTTTACAGGTGAGCCTGGGGGTAGGGGTGTCAGCCATTCGCCTTAGCTCATTACTGGATGCTGGCACCAACGAAAATTATGTGAATTCATCTCCTTGCACTTTATTATTAACTGAGAAAAAAACAGCTATTCTCAATCAGCTGGCCACCATTAAACGGTGTGAAGCTGAGAGATTAGAAAGGTGTTGAGCAAAGCCATCAAGCATCCATTTCTTAGGCAGATGGGCAGCACACAGTTTAGTTGTGGGAATACTTCTAATTTGCATGAGTAGAACATGGACAAACAAGAGAAAGCTGGCTCCAGGAAAGTAATTCCTCCCAGTCCCCTGAGTCTTGAATTTGGAAAACCACAGCCGCCTCCGGAATTCAGGAACATCACAAATGGTTCTACTGGGTAGAACTCCGCATGTGACCTCGGCCCACGCATGGAGGCTTGTCAAGGTCCCAGGTGCTGGCTCACCCACGGGCTATGGTTGAGACAGAATAACAGCAAAAAATCCTCCCCAAGCATACACGTAAGCAAAAACCATCTTCCCGTGTCCTCTGCCAAGAGAGCTGGAGCCAAAGAGATGGGTTCGAAACTCTGATTCATCCCTCAAGACAAATAAACTCAGTCTATGGAGGCAATTTAGGCAACTTTCTTCTAAGTAAACAAAAGTTAAATTTTGGAAAGGGGCTTTGGAGAAAACATCGAGGCCACCCCAGAATTGAACTTCACAGGGAAAACAGAGAAGGGCTCACTCTTAAGCTCTGAAAATGCCATCAGATGGACATGGACAAAGGGGCAAGTCCAGAGAGGCAAATGGCATCAAGATGTCAGCCCTCCTCCTTTTTCACAGAACCGTGGAGTCTGGGTTCAGAGCCAGCTCCTTGCTGAGCTGAGAAAGCATCTTTAGTGCACTGTTCAATTTCAGCAACGGCAAACAGGAGTCTGATTGGAAGAAGTACTTCTTCCATCCAGGAGCGCCAAGCTCCTGGGCTGGCCCAGGGCATCTACCTTTGTTTGCTGGTCAAAGCCACTGCCCTAACCTGTACCACTTCTCTCGTCTGGCTAGCCAGTTGCTCCCCTGGTTCTCTCTGCCCCACACCAGCCCCACGTCAACCACAGATGTGAGTTTGTGTCCAATCCTGTCTGTCTTGCAGCCTCACTAGAATATCCAGTCCAGGTCCTATGTATACCTCCTACTGCATGGGTCTCCCTGTCCCCTTATCAAATCCTCCCTTTCTAGGCAGGGCCTAATTCTCCTCCCCCTGACTGTGGGTTGGACTTCTAACAAAGAGAATGCAGTAGAAGTGACAAAGTCGGACTTCTGAGATTAGGTCATTAAAGGCACAGCAGCTTCCATCATGCTTTTTCTTGGGTCACTTGCTCTGGGAGAAGCCAGCTGACATGTTGTTAGGATGCTCAAGCAGTGCAGTGGAGAGGTCCATCTGACGAGGAGCTGCGCCCTCCTAACTACAGTCATGTGAGTGAGCCAGTGTGGAAACACACCCTACCAACCCAGTCAAACCTTCAGATGACAGCAGTGCTCACGGACATCGTGACTGGAACCTCATGAGAGGTCCCAAGCCAGAACTTCTGGAAAAGCCAGGCCCAAATTTCTGACCCAGAGAAAATGTGTGAGTTAACAAATATTCATTGTTGTTTTAGGCTGTTAAGTTTTGGACTAATTCATTATGTAGCAAAAATAACTAATACAACATCTTCAAAACCTTCTCTACCATCAACTACAGTTGTTCCTTAATTAATCATAATATTTGGGCACCTGGGTGGCTCAGTCAGTTAAGCGTCTGCCTCCGCCTCAGGTCATGATCCTGGGATCGAGCCTCGTGTCGCCTCATTTTGGGCTCTCTGCTCCATGGGGAGCCTGCTTCTCCCTTTCCCTCTGCCCCTCCCCCTGCCTGTGCTCTCTCTCTCTGCCAAATAAACAAAATCTTTTTAAAAAATCATAATCCTTTTTGGAGAATGAGTTTTTTGTTTGTTTTGTTTTTGTCATAAAGTCCTTTCCCCAAGGATTAGGGTAAAAAACCCCCACATATACAGAGTCCTCATGGATGGGTATTTATTTATTGCTCAATCCCAAGGAGATGACTGCAGAGATGACTATTCTTAACATGCTCTTTGTACCTACTATCTTAGAATCTTTTATGTTACTTCATCATGACAGAATAAAGAATCAGAACTTATATCACCCCAGGATCTCTAAAACAGAAGCCCCAACTGTGGCATTTGTAATCTTAAACAGCCCTTAAGAGGTCCCCCTTAAGAGTCTTGTATTTACACTTTAATAGTGAGGGAAATTAACCTACCATATCCAACAACATGGATGAGCCTTGAGGACATTATGCTAAGTGAAATAAGCCAGTCACAGGGCAAATACTGCATGATTTTATGTACATCAGGAGCCAAACTCACAGAGGCAGAAAGTAGAATGGTGCTTACCAGGGGCTGGGGGGAAGGGGAATTGGGGAATATAGAATTTCAGTTACACAACATGAAATTTCTCAAGATTTGCTGCACAGCAATGTGCACATAGTTAACAATATTGTCTGTACACTTAAATTGTTAAGAGGGTAGATTTCATGTTATGTGTTTTCTTCCAAAAAAAAAAAAAAAGGAATAATGAGATTAAAATGACCTTATTCTAAGATTTATGGCAGTGATTCCTTTTTTTGCAACATTCCAGAACTTCTCCAGTATATAAGTGTCAGACTGTCTCAAAAACCCCTCAAAGTTAAACAAAAGTTTTACTTGTTTTTACGTTAACAGACACAAACATCGCTCTCTTCTTCTGAGAGGATTGGCAGGGTGGGAAAGGAGGAAGGATGTCATATAAACGAAATGTAAGGCTAGGACGTTGCAATTCCAACAAGTTTGGGAATTACTGATCTGGAGATGTATTGAGGTTTCAAAATAAGTGGGCTTAAAAAAAATACCCGAGTGGGCGCCTGGGTGGCTCAGTTGGTTAAGCGACTGCCTTCGGCTCAGGTCATGATCCTGGAGTCCCGGGATCGAGTCCCGCATCGGGCTCCCTGCTCGGCGGGGGGTCTGCTTCTCCCTCTGACCCTCTTCCCTCTCGTGCTCTCTGTCTCTCATTCTCTCTCTCAAATAAATAAATAAAATCTTTAAAAAAAAAAAATTAAAAAAAAAAATACCCGAGCATTTGAAGAGCTAAACTTCAAATCAAAGGCCTGAGGTCACCAGTTCACTACCTCATTCTCCCTGCATCAAAGACTTGTAGACACAATACCCAAGAGAACAGGGAAACAGGCCCAGTGAAGGCTCAGATAAGCAACAAGCTAAGGCTCAGATAAGAGGAGCCTGGTAAGACAGCGATAATGGCAGAGAAAAGTAAAGATGGAAATACTTCCTGTTATTCACACATAATTGCGGTAAGAAATGAAGAACATACAGATTTTTTTCACCTGGTTTTCCACAGGAAGAAGGAAAGAAAATGTTTAAAGGAACGAAATGGCATATTTAGGATTGAATTTTCACAGTGCAAATACCAGGAATGGGATTAAAGGCAGGCATGGAGGGAAGTGAAAGGAAACTTCATGTCTTCGAAGGACAAGGAGAAAGGGACAAATTATGTTTACACTGACAACATCGGTTAATGCTCTCAAAATTGACTGACAGCGCAGTATGCTCCCTTCAGTCGTTCCTCAACATGCTACTTCTTTTTCCATTAAAAGCGAATTCCCTGAAGCTTTTCAGTTGCTACTCTGGGGTGTAGAACCCTTCTTAAGGACACAAGAGAAAAAAAAAGCCATGGCAGGAAGACTCTTTGGCCGAGACTAGAGAAATGTTCTGAGCCCCTTGCCCAGACATTAGGGCGGGTTCCGGGTAGGGGCCTGGATGATGGGCTGGATCCCCCGCGAGGCCTTCCTCCACTGTGCTCCCATGAGTCGGGATGAGGAGACCATGACACCCTCCCACCGCACTGTTTCAAGACAGAACTTGACCGTCAAGACACACTGGCTTGCCTGTGAGGGACACTCAAATTGATGTGGGAACCCAAATGCCCTTTTGTGCCCCTTGGCCATTTTGGGCTGGACGGAGCAGCAGAGAAAAATATAGAAAGCAAAAAAGCAGAGAGAAGTTGGGCAGGCACCACAGGTCGGGCTATCGTGGGAACTTCCAAACACTGAGATTCCTATCTCTCGAGGTTGTCTATGGCCCCTCCAACAAAACACAAATGCAAGTTCCTCCATCAGGAGACCTTCAGCACCGGAGTTCTCCTTAGATCTCCCATAGGAATCTTAGGTGAGTCTCTCTTTCTTCCAGAAATACTCCTTTCACATTTGACAGAAGTTTTCCCAGCTTTGTTTCCTCTATCCTACCCTCCTCTCCAACACCCCACCCAAAAATGTCTGATGGTCTTATTATATTAACCGAGATTCTGTTTATTTATACATTTCCATTATGGCTAACATCAAAAAAAAGCACATTTCCTGCTGAAAATCACATTTAACAAATCCCTTTGGGGACAGAAAAAAAGTGCAAGCCATTTAAAAAGATTAGTTTGTGGGAAGAAGTCAGTCCCAAATCACTCCTCTGCATTATGGTCTAGTTAAATGAGGTGGGTGCCCCAGGACACATTCATAATGATGGAAAGTTCTCAGTCTCTTACTGCAGGCCTAAACCTCTCTGAGACTGTAACTGTTCTCAAATCAAAACATGTGCATGTAAAACCAAAAGCTTAAATAAGAACACCTTTGTTTTCTCTTATGGATGTCGGAGACATCTCAACCCAGCCAACAATTTGGGGGGAGGGCTAATAAACAATGAACACCAGGGTCAGGGGAAGCCTTGGTGCATTTTCCTATTGGATTAAGTTGGATAAATCCTGAAAAATGACCAAATCAATCCTCTGGATCAAGGTTGAATGGAACAACACACACATTTCAATTTATTAAATAGTTTACTGAAATAAAACTGCTAGTTACAAAGGCCAATTTATCTGGAGATGGGCCGTCCCAGCATGTGTTCATCTTACAGTAGCTCCTATTTCTTCCACTCTGCACGCACTGGCTCACTGGGTTAACCAAGTCCCTCGGGCCCGTGTGCATATGGTGGTGGCCAAGTCGGGCTGAAGGAAGGATGTGCATCCATTCAGGCTGCAGCATGAGTGGATCATGGCCACAGGTGATGCCTGACAGTGCACAACCCTAGGTCCTACGGAAGGCATGGATTTTTGCCACATCTGGAGTGTGAAACACCAGCTGGAATGTACAAAGAGCGCCCCTCCGGTTCTGGCCTCCGGAAAGCCTCCCCTAGTCACACGGTACATCCCATGCCGTCACGGAGCACACGCGGGTCTCATCACATCAGCAGAGTTCTGCGAGCGTGGGGATGAGAGTCGGTCAGTAGGAGGCCTCTCTGGGACTCTCGCATCCAGCATCTCCTTCCTCCATCTGTGCTGACAAAGATTCGCTTCTGTGCACTGTAAACGTCTGGCACTCATCACTCAGGCTTATTAGACAAAGCAACCTCAGGTCCCCAACACACAGGGCAGGAAAGCCACCCTTTCTTCTTCCTGGTTGGTCGGGTGGGGGTCCTCTAAGGGCACACACTGGGGGGCCCAGCCCAAAGACCCAGTGCTCAGCCCAGCAGAGGGGGCTGGCCTCGGCTAGTATCCTAACAGGTCCGCACGGGAGCCACACCTGCATGGTGGCCCTCGTGGCAGGGTGGACATCAGGGTCATCAGGAAGGCAGGTCCTCAGGGGCTTTCAAAAGTTTGGGTTTGCTTAGGAGGGCTTGTCTTGACCAGCTGTTCTAGGTGGATTGGGAACGCTGGCTGGCGGGGAGGGAGGTGGTTGTAAGAATGTCCCAGAACTGCCCGAGATGACCAGGGTCTCTGGATCATGAGGATCAGACTAGGACAGGCACGGGCTTTTTTTGGGGTAGCCCCATACACCCCCATGAGTATGCAGTCACTGGCCAGGCTGTAAGCCAGCCCGGATACAACACCAAAGTCATCACCACCACCTCCAACTTCGCCCACCATCACTGCCCACTTGTGGAGAACTTTCCGAAGTTAAGTTAGTTATCTCAGCCAACGCAGAGCGCAGTCCTGAGGAGTTGACTGGGACCCGAAGTGAGCACCAGTGCAGAGGTGAGTAACTTGCCTGAGGCCAGCGCTCCCACCGCCGCTCCCCTGCTGTGCGCAGCAGGGCTCCGAACTGCCTGACCTGCTCTCCTCTTTGGAAACTGCACCTCTCACCCAGAACACCACCATTTTATGGTTTGACTCCTGCTTTCTTCCTCCAACCCGCCTCTGAAGGTGTTTCAAGGTCAAAGTGAGCTGTAACTGGCATCTGGGGTCTGCTTCGCACTCAGGCAAGTACGAGAGCCCCACAGGCGTCACTCACTCCTCCCTCGCACTCTGTGGGATGCTCAAGTTTACTCTCCAGCCTTACTCTGGGGGCCTACATCACTCCTGCCAAAACTCTCCCTTCTTTCTCCTTTATCTCTGGAAGTGCTTTCTTAATACCCCATTTGCCTTCTGGCCTATTCTGAACATTCTAATAACCGAGTCCTCTTTTTAAAAAACACCTTTCTGGACATCTTGCTTCTTTCAAGCCTTTCATTTAAAAGAAAAAAGATACAGCTCCCCAGTAAAAAAAGTTACCAGCGCCCAAGTACCATTATGCTTCAGGAACTTCAATTGGTACTTCATTTGGTATCATCTGTGTTAAAACAATATAGCATTACCTACTTTGAATGCACCAAGAGACCTCAGGGTAGAGTTGTGTTTTGTGTGCGAGATATTCAATCTGGCTAGAACCCAACAAGAAACAGCCTCATGTGGGGCAATCCATGCCTACTGGACTCTTGACTGATCACATTTCAAAGCCTAGTGCTTTGCTAAAGGGCATCTGACTTTAAGAATAAGCAATCCTATTACTCAGAGCCTTCTCTGCACACCATAGCCTTGAAGGAATTTGATAGTTTGCAAATTCAAAGTTGAAAATTAAAAACCCCCGAATAAGACTTGAATCCATTTATTCATGGTAAAATGAATGTAGCTTTGAAAAGTCTATCCTCATTAGGATCAGTTCAGTGTAATCTGTGATCTGGTGTCAGGCTGTTTAACTAGCTTCTTGCTCACGACGGGAAAACCATTTTCCTAAAACAAACTCTGTCTTCAGCAGACTCAGGAGATGCCACAGAATACTATTAACTTAAGGACATTTCTTCTTCAATAATGTTTCATTGTTTTTCTTAATCACTGTTATTTTCATTTTGCCAGATTCAGAGCTCCTCTTCCCCTACTCCCAAAATGCATTAAAATCCTGGCCCCTGCAGGAGTGATCAAAGCTTCCTTGTTCACAGAGGAATGTCCATTCCTACAAGCTTGGGGAGGTTTCCTAACTAATGAACTAGAACACTGTCAGATGTCTGGTTGCCAAGTAATATATTAAAGTGCTTTTCTAATGAGATTTCTGCAAGGTAACTATAAAACCATAAAAAGCACACTAAGCTTCAGTGAAGCAAAAACATTAAAAAAAAAACCAACCCTAACAACAAATGCCTTTAAAGGAAAGAGTTCAACGCAGCAACTAAAAAGCAACAGAGAATTTGACACACAGAAAAATAAAGTCCAATTTTCAATCTGAGAGAAAGGGTGGGCATAAAGCAAAGCAGCGTAGTAGTTAGATCATAAAGGAGCCACCTGAGTACCTAGATATCTGTATCTTTAAATCTCTCCCTTTCCTGCATCCTGGTCTATTTGTAATACAGATCTCTGATAAACATAGCTACAGATGTCCCCTAGCAAAAAAAGAAGGGAACATTTTTTCATTGTTTGAACTTATGCCTGAGAATTTAGGAATAGTCTATAAAAATTTTGAATGCCAGGTGCCTGGGTGGCTCAGTCAGTTGAACGTCTGACTCGTGATTTCAGCTCAGGTCATGATCTCAGGGTCGTGAGATCGAGCCCTATGTTGGGCTCCGCGCTCAGCGGGGAGTCTGCTTCTCTCCCTTTCCCTCTCCCTCTGCCCCTCCCCCTGCCTGTGTGCTCTCTAAAATAAATAAATCTTAAGAAAACATCTTGAATGCCAAGGATCTCTTTGTTAGAAGCAATACAATGAAGAATTCTCATTTGAAATACAAACAATAGCAATGATACCAAGACTATTATGGATCACCCTGAAAGAGTTTGGGAAAGCTCTTTCCTCGGCTCCTGCTTGCCACTCTGCCTTATTTAACCCTGGAGTCCACCATGACATCAGTGAGGCTCCGAGGCTAGAGGCCAGCCCTCTTGGTCTGCATTCGTGTGAGCCTATGGTTCTCCTGTGTTCTGCACTGATCCTTGCAGTCCTGCAGCCCAGGGTCCCATCTAAGAGGTTAAGAATGGAACAGACCCGGGCGCCTGGGTTGCTCAGTTGGTTAAGCGACTGCCTTCGGCTCAGGTCATGATCCTGGAGTCCCTGGATCGAGTCCCGCATCGGGCTCCCTGCTCGGCGGGGAGTCTGCTTCTCCCTCTGGCCCTCCTCCCTCTCATGCTCTCTGTCTCTCATTCTCTCTCTCACAAATAAATAAAATCTTAAAAAAAAAAAAAATTAAAAAAAAAAGAATGGAACAGACCCATCAAAGAATGAATGGTGTGGGGTCTGAAAAGCAACATAGAAGGTGATGTGGGTGTTTAAAGAAGACGACTGGAATGGGGAAGCACCTGTTACTGATCTTCTAACATCTGAAGGAATGACATATCAGGAAATGAGAAGTCTTGATTTTAATTACCCCAGAAGAAAACACTAAGATCAAAGTCACATTACATGTTTAAGGTCAAGGTTAACAAAGTGCCAGCACTTAAACATGTCCAACAATAAACAGACTTGCTTAAAATGCAGTCCTGTAGATATGAGCAAAGGCTAAGAGTTATTAGGGATGGATTCTTCATTTTATTCAGTTTCAACCAAATCCAATCAAATGATAGATTGATTCCAAAGGATATTTTTAAATTACTTATTATCATTTTATTTATTTATTTAAAAGATTTATTTGAGAGAGAGACAGAGAGAGAGAGTGCGTGCGTTTCAGCTCAGGTCATCATCTCAGGGTAATGGGATTGAGCCCCGCGTGGGCTCCATGCTCAGCCCAGAGTCTGCTTGAGATTCTTTCCCTCTCTGTTTCCTTCCCCCTTTGCTCCTCCCCCTGCTCACACACTCTCTCAAATAATAAATAAATCAAATCTTAAAAAAAATTAAAATGGAATAGGATTTGTTTTCCTGGTTAAGGAGGAGGCTGGACTAAATGACTTTTATAGTTCCTTGCATCCACCATACTCTGTTACCCTATTCCACATGACTTTCCCTGCCCTTCCACTCACTCCTGCCCCCCACCTCCCCACCAACGGCCGTAACAAAACAACAGCAAGCCCTATTCATTGACTGCTCACTATGGACAGATATGTAACTAATTTAACCCTCTCAACAACCCTGTGAGGTTGGGGCTGTCTCCCATTTTACAGAAAACTGAGGCAAATAAAGGTTCAATAGTTTGCCCAAAGTCACAAGGCTCATAAGTAGGTGTGCTGGGATTCAAAATGAAGTAATTTGGTTCTAGAACCCAGGCTCCCAACCACCATCCCGTATTATCTTATAGGTGACCTAAAAGTCTGCCTCGACAAATCAGCGAACAGAAATGCAAGCAAAGTACTTGTTGCGGTGGATGGAAAAGTGGTTAAATGTCCAGGGTTTGCTTTCAATTTCCTTTTCTCAGTCTTCAACGATTCCTCTAGCTCTAAATTCCAGAGCTTCATTTGTGATAATCAATTTCTTTCCCTCTCTTTCCACAAAACACCCTTACCCTTGATGGGTCAGTGATATAAATATGAACTTCCCATTTACCTGCGGGTTTAGGGCTTTAAAAAAAAAAAAAATTGGCTCGGTCACGTTCCCTTGATCCCTGCTTGTAATACAGACTGGGTACATGGAAGGCTGGCTAATCCTGAGCTTACCAAGGCCTGAGCACAGTCAGGCATTTCAGAAATGCACTTGGATGATGACTAGGAGGTTTCTCTAATAATGGAAAGTTCCCAACAGAACTGTTAGAGCTCAAGAGCACCAGCTCCAACACCCACCCCCGCCAGCCTGGGAGGGGCCACCTGGGCAGATTCTACTCCCAGCCGCAGGGTCACCCACCTCCCGGCTGGACACAATGCCTCCTGCTAGAGTTGCTCATTTCCTCTTGTCCCTCATGTCGTTCTCCAGTCCCAACGATCGATGCCTTCTATTTAGGGTGAGAAAAATGACCTTGCTGCCCATGCCAAGTGAGAATCACTCATTCATCCCATCTACAAGGGAGCACACAGCTCCTTGGCTCAACTCAGAGTATTCCTATTTGCTGTCGTCTTGCTAAATACCATCACTTCTTCAAGCAAGGTATTACATTGTCTTGTAATTTCCTTTTTTCTGAAAACAGAAAACAAATTGCAGGTGACTCACTGCATCCTGTGTTGCTAAAATTTACATCCCAGTGTAATACATTAGTAAAAGCCCTTTTTCTCCCCCACCTTTCAACACTGCTCGATGAGATGCAAATAAAACCATTTCAGTTTTCCAGTTGAATAGCCATGAAAAAGAGAGAGAGGGAGAGAGAGCGGCTCCTTGCTTATCTCTGTGTTACACATTAACATGGTCCTCCTTTGCAGAGGTTCTTCAAGGTAAGCACACTCTAAAAAGTCAAATAATTGACAAAATAATTACCCTGGCACTCCAAGGTCAATGCAAATACTGGGATGTGACCTTCAGCTGAATGCTGTACTAAAGCTTCAGTCTTCGGGAATGTAATAGAAAGTGAAATGCAAACGGAAAGGAATTTCCCAATTTCTCCACAAAGATGTGATTGAAAAAAATAAGTGAGCTCAAGGGAAAGCAAGTTAGCAAGTCAAGTTCGATAAAGAATCTTCACAGGCATTCCTGTCCAGCAATCTCTCCCCAACCTTGACGTCTAACAGTGCTTTGCCCTGTCACTCTTGTGCTGTTGGTCTCATTAATAATAAGAATAAAAATAAAAATTGCCACCAGCCTTAAGGCTACCACGAATTCTGTCCCTACCACCATTTACTGAGCTTACAGGCCAGGTAACGTGCAGGCTCTTCCTCTTATTTCAGGTAATTCTCATAAAAATCCAATGAAGGGCTTATGCTTTTTAGCCCCATTTCACAGATGAGAAATCAAAGGCTCTGGGAGGTTAAATGACTTACACAAAGTCGCAGAGCTTATCAGTAGCAGGGCCAAGATTTCAGGGTAGGTTTAACTCCACAACTTTCATCCTAATCATGACTCTCAGTTTTCGGAGTCACGGCCTACTGGCATGATGGCCCTTTCCATCCTTACAGAGCTTATTGTAGGTTTTGGCGGACACGTGAATGAATGCATGAATGAATGAATGACTACATAAATGAATAAACCAACAAACAAGTGAACGTGCTTTCTAAAAAGAAAGTACTCTCAGAAAAGCAAGAAATGTCTGAAACTGAGTATGGGAATACTTAGGATTTCCAAATGAAATAATTTCTTCACCCCCTTAAAATTCAAAGGAGAGGAACTGATATGACTGCATGCTATCTCTATGGGTCCTGAGTGCTCCTGGCTGTGGGGGTAATGGGTAAAATAATGGCAGCAGACATATTCAGAAGAATACTGACTTCAGATACATGAAGGGTTTTACTAAAGCTAACAATGCTTTTTCTTCCAATACTGAACTTCCCTCCTCCCCATTTAGAGGGAGTCGGCTGAATAACATTATTTTTCTTACTTTTTATTTAGAATCAAGCAGAAGGGGGTGCCTGGGTGGCTCAGTCGTTAAGCATCTGCCTTCGGCTCAGGTCATGATCCCAGGGTCCTGGGATCAAGCCTCACATCCGGCTCCCTGCTCAGCGGGAAGCCTGCTTCTCCCTCTCCCACTCCCCCTGCTTGTGTTCCCTCTCTCGCTGTGTCTCTTTCTGTCTAAATTAAAAAATTTAGAATCAATCAGAGAAAGTACCATTCTTATCCACACCCCCTTCCCCAACACACACCATCCAGGAAACAGGAGGAGATAAACCAAAGAGCCCAGGAGGAGAAAGTGCTCAAAGACATTAGCTGGCTCAGCACTACCGACAGAAGTGCTTTGCGTCCAGAACTAGGCTGCCTTCCTTTCCCCTGCCCGCCAGATAATGGTGTTGGCTCTCTCCTCCCTGTCCTGGACCAGTGTTCCCAGAGTTCCCTGGGTGGGCAGAGGATGCCGAGAGGTGCCATCTGGTCCACTTCACCTTTCCCTGAAGTCAACACCCATTTCCTCTACAGAGCTTCCCCCTTTTGTCAGCATAGGAAGTGAGGGTCCCAACCAGGGAACTTCAAGTGTGCCTTGAGTGGACACCTTTGGGAGCATTCCCAGACTCAGGGTGGGAACCAGGGAAACTGGACTCAATGTCCAGCTTATTTTTAAACCTGCCTGGTAATCACTTTGGAATTGGCTGGTCTTCATAGATCCCATCCCCCTTCTCTTTTGGCTGGCACCCAGTTATGGCTTCTAACCAGGAAAGCCTGTGAGGGAATTAAAAATGGCTGCTGCTAAAATGCCTAAGAATCATGAAAAGAGGAAGCTGATGTTTAGATTTATTCCCCTCTGCCCCCACCCCCTCACACCATAAAATGCATAGTTTCCCTTCAGAAAAGAAAACATTCTTAACCTCTGTTTAAATGTTTATCAGAAGTTGTCTGGACGTGCAGAGTCTCTGAAGTCACATTCTTTATTAGTCACATCCTTCTTGGTGTGACCGTCCTATCAGGCCAGGAGGAATGCTTGGCCCTTGTGCAGGAACCACTTGGTGCTGGAAGCATCCACTACCACCCACAGGTTTTCACTTAGCCCAAACATAGGCAGATGCTGAGCCAAGAACCTCAGCTTCCTAATGGCAGTAGGGCTTCAGTTTTGAATAGATATAGGGGGAAAAAAAATCCTCTTGGTTCCTAATCCTGTGAGGCTTTGACTTTTATAAACCTCAGCATGGGGCCTGAACTGGAGAGGGAAAAGCAGAGGTTCTAGGTCCTCATCCCCAAATGAGTGGTGATTCAGAGTTTCATCCTTGCTCTGAAACACTCCTAGTTTGGCGCAGGATGGCAAATCCCAACGTTGAGAGATTAGTTTCTGCTTCAAAAGGTCTTAAGTAGTCTGCACCTAAGCGACCTTGTCTCAGTGGGCGAAAGGCACCGAGCGTAGAACCAAGTGGGTGATGCTGGTGTGTGTTGGAGAGAAAGGCAGGACGAGGGCAGCATGAGTGCACTCGGCCGGCAGGGGGGATGAGTGGGGTTTGGTACCAGTTCTCCCACAGGCAGGTTCCACAGGCTACTTGGTCCTCAGTTTTTTCGCCTCTGAGATGGGAAGGTTGAAGCAATCCTCCAGGATGTCCTTTAGAGGCCCAGAATAATTTCTGATTTTTTGTTTCTCATCATTGAAATGGAGAAAACAGGTGTAAGCTTCAGTCCAAAGGATGGCACTCACAGTAAGAAAGACCTTCCTGAGAGTGAAACTGAGTTTGCGAAGGATACTGTGAAATTTTCCATTCTAGACCAGTGCGGATAGCAAACTGTGACTGGCGAGAACTCTCCTATTACTGGTGTTTTGGGAGCAGTCATGTCCGAAATCTAGACTGGGATGATACGGGGAAGAGGGCAGGGGATGGTTAATGGTGAACTGAAGTATTACCTGATAATCATTCTACATCTATGAGCCTCTACTTTAAATCTATTAATTTGCTTTGTACCTAAAGGAAGGGAGGGAAAATACCTCAGAATTTTAGTGACTTTTATTACGTTACACGGGGAATACCAATGCTGTAATGATACAATATTTTAAAAAATATTTTGTTGGTATTTAAAAAAACACACAAGTACCTAATCATCAAATCCATATATGATAAAAAATTTCAACAAAGTGGCTATACAGAGAATGTACTTCAACATAATAAGGGCCATGCACAACAAACCCACAGCTAAGATCGTGCTCAACAGTGAAAAGCTAAAAGTTTTTCCTCTAAGATGAGGAACAAGACAAAGATACCCAGTCTTGCCACTTTTATTCAACATAGTATTGGAAGTTCTAGTTAGAGCAATTAAGCAAGAAAAAGAAATAAAAATACATCCAAATTGGAAAGGAAGAAGTAAAACTGCCATTATTTGCAGATAACATGAAATTATATATTGAAAACCCTAACAACTCAGTCAAAAAGTGTTAGAACTAATCAACAAATTCAGTAAATCTGCAAGACACAAAATCAGTACAAAAAAATCTGTATGTTTCTATACACTAATAACAAACTATCAGAGAAATTAAGAAAACAATCCCATTTAAAATTGCATCAAAAAGAATAAAATACCTAGGAATAAACTTAACCAAGGAGGTGAAAAACCTGTACAAGGAAAACTATAAGACATTGATGAAAGAAACTGAAGATACACACACAAAAAAATTGGAAAGATATTCCAAGCTCATGGATTGGAAGAATTAATATTGTTAAAATGTCTATAACTACCCAAAGCAATCTACAGATTCAATGCAATCCCTACTGCAATGGCATTTTTCACAGAAAATAAAAACCTAAAATTTGTATGGAAACATAAAAGACCCCAAATAGTCAAAGCGATCTTGAGAAAGAACAAAGCTGGAGGCAACAAGCTCCCTGATTTCAAACTATATTACAAAACAGTATGGTACTGGCATAAAAATGTCAGACACATAGATCAACAGAACAGAATACTGAGCCCAGAAATAAACCCATGTATATGTTTATGACAAAGGTACCAAGAATACACAATGGGAAAAGGATAGTCTCTTCAATAAATGGTGCTGGGAAAACCAGACCACTATCTTACACCACCCAGAAAATTCAACTTAAAATGGATTAAAGACTCAAATGTAAGACCCTGAAACCACAAAACTCCTAGAATAAAACACAGATGATAAGCTCCTTGACATTGGTCTTGGCAATGATTTTTTGGATTTGATACCAAAAGCAAAGGCAATAAAAGCAAAAATAAACAAATGGGACTATATCAAACTAAAAAGCTACTGCACAGCAATCATCAAAAGAACGAAAAGGCAACCTACCAAATGGCAGAAAATATTTGCAAATCACATCTGGTAAGAGGTTAATATTCAAAATCTATAAAGAACTCTTACAACTCAATAGCAAAGAAACAATCTAATTAAAAAAATGGACAGAGGGGCGCCTGGGTGGCTCAGTCGTTAAGCGTCTGCCTTCGGCTCAGGTCATGATCCCAGGGTCCTGGGATCGAGCCCCACATCGGGCTCCCTGCTCGGTGGGAAGCCTGCTTCTCCCTCTCCCACTCCCCCTGCTTGTGTTCCCTCTCTCGCTGTGTCTCTCTCTGTCAAATAAATAAATAAAATCTTAAAAAATAAATAAATAAATAAATAAATAAAAATAAATAAAAATAAATAAAAAAATGGACAGAGAATCTGCATAGGCATTTTTGCAAAAACGACAAACAGATGGCCAACGACACAGGTACATGAAGAGGTACTGAACATCATCAATCATCAGGGAAATGCAAATCAAAACTACAATGAGATATCCTATCTGACCAGTCTGGATGGCTATTATCAAAAAGACAAGGGGCACCTGGGTGGCTCAGTCAGTTGAACATCCAACTCTTGATTTTGGCTCAGGTCATGATCTTGGGGTTGTGAGATCGAGCTCCGTGTGGGCTCTTTTCGCAGTGGGGAGCATGCTTGGGATTCTCTCTCTCTCTCTCCCTCTGCTCCTCCCCACCCCCTCAAAAAAAAAAAAAAAAAGACAAGACATAAATGTTGGTGAAGATATGGAGAAAAGGGAACTCTTGCACACTACTGGTGGGAATTTAAATTGGTGCAGCCACTATGGAAAACAGTATGGAGTTTCCTCAAAAAATTAAAAATACAACTCCCTATGATCCAGTAATTCCACTTCTGGGTATTTATGTGAAGGAAACTGAAACACTAACTCGAAAAGATATATACACCTCCAAGTTTACTGCAGCATTATATACAATAGCCATGACATGGAAGCAACCTTAGTGCCCACTGATGGATGAATGGATAAAGAGTATGTGGCATATAACAATGGAATATTACTTAGCCATAAGAAGGAAGGAAATCTTGCCATTTGCTACAATAGCGATGGACCTTGAGGGCATTCTGCAAAGTGAAATAAGTCAGACAAAAAAGGGCAAATATCTCATTTATATGTGAAACTAAAACAAAAAAAAATGCAACAGAGAACAGACTGGTGGTTGCCAGAGGGGGGGTAGGTGGTGGGTGAAATGGGTGAAGAAGGTAAAAAAGTATAAATTTCCGGTTAGAAAATAAGTCAGAGGGATGTAACGTACAGCATGGTGACTACAGTTAATAATACCGTATTATATATTTGAAAACTGTTGAGGGTAGATCTTATTAAAAGTTCTCATCACAAGAAAAACACTGTATGTGCGGTGATGGATGTTAAGTAGACTTATTACAGTCTGTTTCACAATATATATATATAAAAAACCAATCATGTTGCACACAGGAAACTAATATAATGTCATAATGCCACCCAGGTGCCCCTTGTCTCAAATGATAAGAGTAATAAGAAAAAAGTCTCACTATGTAATACTATTAAACTATTATAAAAAACTATCAGGGTTGGAAGGAATCTTAGAGACATCTAGTCCAATCCTCAAAACCAGATACAAAAGGCTTCTCTCTAACAGCTTATGGCTCTCTGCCTGAATATTTCTAGAGACCCTCACCCAAGGTTCTCGAGTCCAGTGTTGAGTCACTGTTGTGGCAAAGTTCTTCCTTAGATGAGCTAAAATCAGCCTTCCTGCAACTTTCACCACTGATTACAGTTCCACCTTCCAAAACATCATGAAGTTAAAAGGTTTTCCCATATGATATTAAAAAACAAAAAAACTACATGCTCATTGTAAGAATTCAAACATTATCAAGTATAATGTATAAAGAGGCAGTAAATCGTCTAATCTCACAGTAATGCTAAGCCTCCACTAACCTATTTAGTTGTTTATACATCCATATATTTTTCTTTTTTTTTTTTTTTAAAGATTTTTTATTTATTTATTTGACAGAGAGAGACATAGCGAGAGCAGGAACACAAGCACGGGGAGTGGGAGAGGGAGAAGCAGGCTTCCCGCTGAGCAGGGAGCCTGATGTGGGGCTCGATCCCAGGACCCTGGGATCATGACCTGAGCCGAAGGCAGACGCTTAACGACTGAGCCACCCAGGCGCCCTATACATCCATATATTTTTCATTTTTTAATTAAAAATTTTGTTGTCTATTACCCAACAAATTGCTTTTTGTCATTGAACAATCAATACATCATATATGTTCTTGGTAGGTCAATACAATATAGACAAATCAAATTCATTCTTTTCAACAGCTGCAAAATATTCCATAACATGGGTAAACTTCTTTAAGAATATTTGGGATGTTTCCATTTTTTTTCTATATACAAAACAAACTATGATACAGTAAATACTCTTATACATGTCCTTATGCATTAGTGCTTTTATAGCTGTAGGATAAGTTCCAGGAAATGTGCTTTCAGGGTCAAAGCGTACAAGAATGTTTCATTTTAATAGACACTCCTAGATTACTTTCAAAAAGGCTAGAAATTCTTGGACTTGTGCTCATTTCCTCACACATTTCCCAGGAGTGGGAGTTAGGAATTTTCAGAAATTAGGCCAAGCTGAAGGGAGAAACACTATCTGCCGTGTTTGCTCTAACTGCATTTTCAGAACTACTGTCAGGCTGAGCAAGTCTTCACACGTTTGTTGGCCATTTCCAGTTGCTTCTCCTTTTAATTCACTGCCTTTAACTTTTGCTTATTTGTCTAATGGGTTACTTGTTTAGTATTTTATACGAGCTCTTCTTTTTTATAGTATTTATCACATATTTTGTGAATAATCTCTCCAGGTCATGGTCTTCCCCCCCCCCCCCCCCGCCATTTATTTACGGTACGGGTTGCCATATAGCATGTAATATAAGCTCTTTGTGAGCAGTGACTGCTGCTTAGGACACCACCATGTCTTTAGCACCAAGAACAGTGCCTGGTAAATAGTGCGTTCTCAATAAAAATAATGAATGAAAAATATAGAAGCCTAGAATTTTTACGTAACCCATTCAGTCAATCTTCTCCTTTATGGTTTCTGGGCCATCAGAATAGCATCAGAACTACTTTATTAGTAAAACTAATATTTAATTTTTTTTTTTGCAATTAATCCATCTTGATTTTGTTTTTAATGTGGTATGAAGCAGGCTAAACTGTTTGACTCTGAACTTTGGCCACTACTTTGTATAAAAGCATTACATAACGCAAATTCAGGGCACCTGGCTGGCTCAGTTGGTACAGCATGCAACTCTTGATCTTAGGGTTATGAGTTCGAGCCCCATGTTTGGTGTAGAGATTTTTTTTTTTAAAGCTTTTTTTTAATTTAAAGATTTTATTTATTTATTTCACAGAGAGAGACACAGCGAGAGAGGAAACACAAGCAGGGGGAGTAGGAGAGGGAGAAGCAGGCCTCCTGAAGAGCAGGGAGCCTGATGCGGGGCTTGATCCTAGGACTGGGCTCGATTCCAGGACCCTGGGACCATGACCTGAGCCGAAGGCAGACACTTAACGACTGAGCCACCCAGGCGCCCCTGGTGTAGAGATTATTTTAAAAATATTTTTTAAAAAATCCAAATTCCCTTTAGATTTTAAGGTATTCTATATAGAATACCTTCTATTTTGTGTGCCATTAAAATAAATTAACCAAAAAATTAACGATGGAGAATACTTTATTGACAGTTAATTTTGCTTAGAATTGTTTAACTATATATCATTACTTTTGTCTTAATTATCAACCAACTCAAAAGCTGGATTATGAAGGTTTCCACTTATAAAAAATTTAAGTATGCTGTTTATCACATCTACTCTAAAAAAATCACTGAATTGTATGTAATTCTTAAAATACTAGCATATTCTGGATTCACAGAATTACTCAAATTCCAGTATTAAAAAAAAACCCTTTTAGCCAGAAATTATGTACTTTTTGTAAAAATAATTAAGAAAAATATGGACATGGGGTGGTATGCAATGAATCCAATATTATAACATAGTTGAACACTGAGGATAAATCATATTTATGTATAATGTTATAATTCTGAAATATGTTAGTTTATTTATTTTTTTTAAAAGACTTTATTTATTTATTTGACAGAGAAAGACACAGCGAGAGAGGGAACACAAACGGGGAGTGGGAGAGGGAGAAGCAGACTCCCCGCCGAGCAGGGAGCCCGATGCGGAACTCGATCCCGGGACTCCAGGATCATGACCTGAGCCGAAGGCAGTCGCTTAACCAACTGAGCCACCCAGGCGCCCTGAAATATGTTAGTTTAAAAAATTTCCAAGATTTATTTAAGGTACAAACACTTCTACCTCTTCCATGAAGCCTTCCTAATTGAAAGTGATGGCTTTTTTTCTGGACTCTGATAGTGATTCTTGTTTACACCACTCATAGGGCACCACTCACAAAATAGATCGCAAGTAAACCTAAATTGCCTCCATTAGTCAGTGGTTAAACTATTTCCCCCTGGCATAAAGAGCTGCTGTCAGAGGTCTGATAATTTATTTTTTCTCCCTTATAAGTCACTTTCTCTTTTTACTCAGCTCTCTAAAGGATTTCTTTCTTTTACAGTCCAGTAATGTTTCTAGAATGACTTGCTGTCTACCATTCTACAACAATATTCTGTCTGCTCTTCCAAAATGTGGTTTTAATATTTTTGTATTTCAGGAAAGTTTTCTAGAATATAGCCTTAAGTGTTTATTCTGTTCTGCTTCAGTTTTCTTCTTCAGCGACTTCTATTATCTGTATGCTAGATCTGCTTTACATATTTTCCAATAGTTACTTTTATCTCTTCATTTCTTTTTTAAAAAAATGCCTCTTTTGGGGCACCTGGGTGGCTCAGTTGGTTAAGCGTCAGAGTCTTGATTTCGGCTAAGGTTGTGATCTGAGGATTGTGAGACCAGAATTCCATGTCGATGAAGGCTGCTTAAGATTCTCTCTCTCCTTCTGTCTCTGCCCCTCCGCCTCAAAAAAATTCCATCTTTTGACCTTTCTATTTCTTTCAAGGAATTATTTGTTGTTTATTTGCTACTGGGTTTCTTTTGGGTTTTGCCTCTAATTCTGAAGTAATTGCTTATTTGTAATTAGAACTATTCACCTCATTTTTGAGTTCTTCTAAGTCTAATTTCTATTGTTATTTCATATCTTTTAATTTGTTTAAAACATGTCTCTGAGCTCATTTTGAATAGCAGGTTATAGTTTTATCTGTTTTGAGCACATGCCTTTGGGGATGGTTTCATTATCTGCAGGGATGTTACTCTCTCTTCTGTCCTTATAGGAGATTTCTTTCTAATATGGCATCAACCTTAATCTTTTCCATGCTTATTTTCATGTAAAATTGGTTTTCCTGAACTTTTAGAAGGAGGTATTCCAAGATACCTTTTTCTAACTTCTCAAGAACCCCATTTTGTGCTATTTTCATTTAGTGTTAAAAATATGGTGACTGGCTTTGTGTGACTTCCTTGCTGTTTCCCTCCCCAGCAATTTTTTTTTAACTGGAAGAATTTTATTTTTATGTAACTGGTGCTGAGTTACTTTGTAGGTGAACTGCTTGACAAGAGATCCAGGTACTTCTTGAGACTTATTCTACTTACACAATAAAATTATATCATAGGCTTAAATGATGATGATCTTTATACTAATTACAGTGTAAGAAACTTAAAGACAGAAATCGTACCTTATTCATTTATATCCCACCACAATTCACAGATGACTTTCATCTATTAGGTAGTCAATAATACTTAACACTACGCAGTAGAGCATGTACCTATTTTATCCAAGAGAATTAAGGGTATTTTGAAAAGAGGCTCACACACAACTGCAAAAGTCCCCCCTTGAAGACTCATTTTGCATGTGATAACATGTCTACCAAATGCAATTAACAGGAGGATTCCCCCAGACTGAGTGTGATCACAATATCTGAAGCTACAACACAATTGGGCATGAGAGCAAATTGTTGCAAATAACTGTTGATCATATACCCAACGGGTAGGTCCCTTCTTCCTTAATGGCAAACCAGACTGCATTTGGGTCTTCAGGCTCTCATGTGCTAAGAGATGGTTCATTCTCAAGAGGTGGATTATGACTGGGCGTCAGCCCATCATGATGTCTCATTCTCCTTGACAGTCACTGGTTCAGGCCTGGGGGTGGGACTCAATTCTGGCCGACGAGACCTACAGATAAATCTACTGGAGCACTTCTTAGAAAAGTTTTCTCTCATGATGATAATGTGGAATGCAGGAGAAGACATGACTGTTTTCTTTGTCTCTGGCTGTTGCTGAGCAGTCCTGCAATCATAAGGAGCTAACTCCCTCCGCCCTTTTATCTGGCCTCCTCTTTCCTTCATCTCTGTTGTCTCTTTCCTGCCCAATTCTGATCCTACTCCTAGAAGTTTCTCCTTAGTGAGGGACCCTTGGAAGGGTCTGGGCTGGTCAGTTTTGAGAGCTCATGGGGTCCAGACTGCTCCAGCTCCTTGGACCCTTCTGGGGGTCCCTTGCACTCACCCACAAATGGACTTGGTGGACCACACTTGCCAGTAAGTGCCCACTGGTTGTGTTGGGATTTGCCTATAATCAGGTCCATCACCTCATGACTTTCCTCTGCTTCCTCACAAAAGCTGTCGACATCATGCAGACCTTGCGGCATAAGTAGTTTAACACACTTGCTTCTGGGGATTCTTTTTAGGGGATAGCTTGCCACCTCTGTGTGGTAAATGTTGTCCATGGGGTTTTGGCCTTGGTATCTAGTGGCTAATATTAAAAAATTAAAATTTACCATCTTAACTATTTTTAAGTGTATAGTTCAATAGTGTTGAGTAGATTGCGGTCCAATCTCCAGAACTTTTTCCATCTTTCAAAAATAAAACTTACTACCCATTAAACAACTCCCATTCCTCCCTTCCCCAACCTCTGGCAACCACCCTTGTATGGCTCTGTTTTTATGAGGAGATTGAATTCAAGGGACCAACAAAGTCTGCTGCCACAGCCCCATTACTAAACTAGAACTCCTAGACTCTGGAGTCTGTTTTATGCCCACAGCACCAAGATAGCACCTAACACAGAGAAAACACATATTTAACCACTGAATGAGTCATTCTTAATTCCTGCATCTTCTGGCAGGGTGACGGGATGCATTCTTGTACTCATTAAAGTGATTGATGGTTAACATAAAAGTTGCCATCGTTACCTGGACTAATACATTTCCAGGTCAATATGCAACATGAGCTTCTGGAAAGATCACTGCCAACTCTTGATTACTGGACTAATGAAGGTCAGGAGAGGAACGGACTATCTCAAATTGATGCTGATTTTAAAAGTACTTTATATTTTCTTGTGTATGAATTTGTTGCGGCAGATTTCCTTACTAATTATGCTTGGTTCAGGCTAGCACTATAACATTAGTAGTCCCTGGGCACTACTTGCCGGTAGTGATTTGAAGGGAAGGAGGTGGGCAATCTATTAAAAAGTAAACATTTGCCACAGATGTACACAAGATAGTTAACTAAGTGGGCATATTTGAGAGCTGTTGCTATAACAATTGGTAAAACCACAAGGAATAAAATCTTGCGTTTGCATCAAGCTTTATCATTACAAAGGGCTTTCAATCCCACTACCTCGCTTATTTCCCTACCTTTATTTTTTTAAAGATTTATTTATTTGAGAGAGCATGAACAGGAGGGGCAGAGGAAGAGGGAGAGAGAACCTCCAGCTGACTCCACACTCAGCCTGGACCCCGAGGTGGGCTTGATCTCACAACACTGAGATCACAACCTGAGCCCAAACCAAGAGTTGGATGCTTAACTGACTGCGCCACCCAGGCATCCCAACCCTACACCTTTTTAAGACAGGCCCTGCTAACTCCACTTTACAGGTAAGGAAATGGAGGGGCCCGGGACACTAAGTAATGTGCCCATACAACACATTTAGTCAATGTATAATCTGGACTCTCTTCTAAGCTTAGTGTTTTTTACAACACTATTGTTACACCTGAAGAGCATGGGGACACACACTACTCACATCCCATGTTGGAAGAAGGCAGGGTATAAATTATACATATATAAAAACAGAGAGGTTCTGGACTAGTTTGGGCAAGAATAACCCTAATTTTCTCCCCACAATCCCTAAAACCACTCCTAACACTCAGTTTCTGCCTCCATCCTCAATCACCACATCTCTAGGAAAAGGGAAGAACAAGGATAAAAGTACCAAGGTATGACATTTGTGGGCTGTTCCAGAAGCATCAGCACTACCACCAATGATGAGGGCAGCGAGCAGACCGTGCGTCCCTACTGTGCGCCAGGCACCTCATCTCACCAGCCCGGCTGGGTAGGCAGTATGGTCACCATCTTACAGAGAGCTTCTCTGAACCTCCGTTGTGTCAAGTAACTTGCCCAAATCATGCATTTAGTAACTAGAGGAGCAGGGACTTGAACTCCATGCTCTCTAAACAAACACCTCTGTAATATGTAGGATTTAAATAAGCATAAAACCACAACAATTAGGAATTCATCACACCTAGACCTGGGGATGAACTGAAGTTTGATTTTCTAAATTGCATAAAGTATGCTTGTTTCCTAAGCATTTTCATAGCACATATCTGCATACAATTAAAACAAAGCTTTTCTTGTTGTTTACCTTCGAAGTATCCCTTTCCACGTAATAAAAGCAAATTAGGCAGGAATCCTCAAATCTGCTAGCCATTCCTTCTGTAAAGTAAACCATTCTAAGAGCGAAATGTCATTTCTTTCATAATGGTCTCTGTTAAAAGATCTTTGGCACCTTTTCGATAGAACCTCTTCCCACTAAATTTAGGAATGACATATTTTGCTATAAATAAGCTTGTCTCATTTTTTTCCAGACATGATCTATTTTTATCATCTGGTTTTCAAAAGCGACTAGTTACTGTTCAGTGAAGTCTGATGGGGTCTGTGGACTCCAAAACACTAAACTTCCAGTCATCCTTTGAATTCGCCTTAACACCTGTTTGGGGATTCTTGCATTTTGGGATTCTTTTTAGGGGATAGCTTGTCACCTCTGTGTGGTAAATGTTGTCCATGGGGGTTTTGGCTTTGTTATCTAGTGGCTAATATTAAAAAATTAAAATTTACCAGGCGCCTGGGTGGCTCAGTTGGTTAAGCGACTGCCTTCAGCTCAGGTCATGATCCTGGAGTCCCTGGATCGAGTCCCGCATCGGGCTCCCTGCTCAGCGAGGAGCCTGCTTCTCCCTCTGACCATCCCCACTCTCATGTGCTCTCTCTCATTCTCTCTCAAATAAATAAATATAATCTTTAAAAAAAATTAAAATTTACCATAAATTTTACCATCTTAACTATTTTTAAGTGTATAGGGCTCTGGCAGACACAGAGGGTTGACTCTGCCCCAATCTCCACCCTCCTTCTTCTCAGTCTTTCCTGCTGCTAGGGTGGCCAACTGACCCATTTTTGGCCAATGAGATTAGATAGGCACTTGCTGAGAGGAGAGCTTCTGGGAAACTTTTGCTTACCTAATAAAACAGGACATACAACTGGCATTGCTCTTTTCCCTGTTCCTGCTCACCACCCTGAATTAAGACTCAATGGCCAGAGGCACAGCAGCCTTCTTGAAGCTATTAAATACGAAGACGAAAGCCAACAAAAGGCAAAGGATGATAGAACAGAAAGAACCTGGGTCTTCAGCGGCAGTTAAACCCACACCAGGACTCCTTGTTGTGCAAGCAAACAAACCCCCTGTTGGATGAGCCACTGTAGTCAGGTTTTCTGCCACTTGCAGCTGAATGCATTCCTCACTGAGACGCTAGCTGTTGCCCTCTTTTGGTGATTGTTCTGGTCCCCCCCCCCAATCCAACCATCCCCTTATATGTTGAAGGAACTGGTACAGAATAGCATATTCTCATCAGGCACAGACTTACATAACCTAAAAGTATTTACAAACTAAAAAATAATACAAACTACATACAAAGTAAATTACATAACTGATTCAAAAAATTGCTGATCAATATTCCTTCACCTCTTTGCCTAAGAACTTCTTGAGTCTGAGATAAATGTCATACTAAACCTATTTCCTGCTTTCTTTGGCAGTGTTCAAAGTTAGGCCTTTTGGTTGTTATGATACAGCTGTTGGTTTCAAGGACTTCTGAGTGGGTCACATTCCCATTCCATAGAGATCACACACACACACACACACACACACACGATAAATCTCCCAGGACTCAATTTTATTCAAATTGGCTGAAAACTTAATTTGTTCTTCACAAAGTTCTTCTGCTTTTATTTTTAAAATTTTATTTTAGAGAAAGAGAGAGAGAGGGCGTGTGCGTGTGTGCACATGGCGGGGTGGGGGGGAAGGGCAGAGGGAGAGGGAGAGAAGCAGACTTCCCACTGAACATGGAGCCCAGCTCAGGGCTCGATCCCGTGACCCCGAGATCATGACCAGAGCCAAAATCAAGTCAGACGCTTAACCAACTCAGCCACCCAGGCGCCCCAAGTTCTTCTGCTTTTTAGTGATAATATTTAGAAAATACACGTGAAAGCAGTGATTTACCTAATTACCTTTTTAAACTTATTTTGCATTTCCCTCAGAAAATTGAATGACACACTGGTGATTGAGCAAAACTGACAATGCAGGCAGCGCGCCCAACTGGAAGTTGGACTACTTGTAATTAACCAAGTTAATCATGGGCACTTAGGGAATAATTTTATCACGCTGTACTAGGCAACGGCCACCGCCAAAACCTTGACTTCAGGTTATTTTAACTTACTAAAACAACAGCTTTAGATTTGCTGGATATTCTTCTTCAAAAAGACACATATGTTTTAACCAAAGAGCAACCAACACAAACACATGCATTTCCATGGTGATAATCAGAGTCACTGGAGGTTGTGGAAATGAGGCATCAGTACAAGAAATTGCAGTTTAGGAATGGAAACTGAAATCCACGAATTAGGAACAAGAATGAAGCATCTCTTGCGCTTAACTAGTCCTGAGACTCAACTTTCGCTTCCCGTGGCTTTCGCCCACGTACACACCTGCCCACGCAAAATCCTTGCTCCAGCTTCGAGCAATTCCCATTAATTAGGGCTCTGCTTGGGCACTTGAACACACTGAGCCTCGGCTGTCTCATTTATAATGTAAGGATAACACACCACAGGCATCCTGTGAGGATTATAAAGGTGACATACATATGTGCGTATGTAAAAATTCTTATAAACTGTGCTATTCTCTGTTGATTTAAGATATTGGTCCTATTCCTAACTCCTGGTCAAATATGGGAAAAATTTCTGCTGGAAAAATCCCGTGCACTTCTCCATTTTTTAAGTCTATCCTCAGCACTCTTTAGTTACTACTGTATCTGCCTCACAGAGAGGACTATTATCGCTGAATTGCTGGAGGTGAAGGATTTGAGGAAAAAGGAAACGGGGCTTTGCCAATCTCTAAGGACCCGAGGAGAGCTGCAAGGACACGTGCAATAAAATGTAAGCAGATTCTTTTCCGGTTGTAATCAGTGGAAGAGGCCACAGGCTGCCTGAGAGCTGGAGTGTAACAGTACCTCTCACAGAAGTGAGATGAAACAAGTGGCCGAGCCCCGGGCTCACTATTATGCACGGAACTCATATTTAACGAGATGCTGAGAATCAATAGTTTAACGAGATGCTGAGAATCGATAGTGTGTTTGTGGTCAAATAGAGTTATAAAGGCTCTTATTTATCTTCTGTGAAAAAACACTAAAGACAAAACCTCCAAAGTTCACGAAGTGTTGACCGTTTAGATCTCACGGAGGTGGCTGCCATTACAAGAGACATTTCAAGCTACTCTAGCAGAGAGGAACATGCTTTTAATGAAGCCTTTTTTTTTTTTTAAAGATTTTATTTGACAGAGAGAGACACAGCGAGAGAGGGAACACAGGCAGGGGGAGAGGGAGAAGCAGGCTTCCTGCTGAGCAGGGAGCCTGATGTGGGGCTCGATCCCAGGACCCTGGGATCATGACCTGAGCCGAAGGCAGACGCCTAACGACTGAGCTCCCAGGAGCCCCGCTTTTAATGAATCCTAATACAATGATGTATAAAGGCATACTCTCTCCAGCTCCCTATTATTTTGAAATGTATGATTGACCAAACTGGTCTTTAACAAAAGCAAGGCATTACAGCAAACTCCTGATGGAGGAGTTCTAGCTGATCTCGGTCTATTCCCAATGCCTGGCAAGCCTGGGAGCAAATTGGATGATGGGCTGAGCGCCTGGCTGTTCTCAGTCACTGCACATTTTATCAACGGGCACTGGGGTGAAGGTACTATTCTCATCGGTCTCTAGGCCACTGGAGAGGGACAGTCCCAGTATAATTCAAGTCTGAAGATAATTCAAAAGTAATTTTGACTGCATATTGGGATGCTTTGTTTGTGGTCTTTTGTTTTTTGGAGAAAGTATGTCTAATTGAGAAGAGGCTAATTTTTTTTTAAAGATTTTATTTGTTTATTTGAGAGAGAGAGTGTGTGAGTAGGGGGCAGAGGGAGAGGGAGAAGCAGGCTCCCTGCTGAGCGGGTGGCCTGATGCGGGGCAGCTGCATCCCAGGACTCTGGGCCCAAGGCAGACGCTTAACCAACTGAGCCACCTAGGTGCCCCAAGAAGAGGCTAATTGTTAAAATGGAATCACCAATGTCAGTATGTATTAAAAATTTTTTTTGAAATGTCCATACCTTTGAATCAGTAACTCCTATGTGAGGGTCTAAAGACGTAATGCAGAAGAAGACCTTTATGTCCAAAGATGTGAATTTTAAGGTTATTTATGACAAAGGAAAACTGGAGTAAATTAGGATTCACTCAAATGATCATGTAGCATTATAAAATTTATGAAATATTTTAAACACATGGAGAATAGTTATAAATGAAAATAAGATAAAAAAATATGAATAACACTATTTAAATAATTATATAATAAATGCCTAGAAAAACACTAGAATGAAATACAATAAAATATGAAATGAGTACAATACAAAAATTAACAATGATGGTCTTTGATTTCAATGAATTCTAAAGTTTCCATAACGTTTTTCTTCAGTAATGAAAACATTGAAAAAACTGAAAACAAAATTAAATGAACTCACATTCCCAGAACACACAAACTGCATGCCAACTGAAATGAATTAACAAAGATAAGTAAAGTCTAGAATTTAAAACCCACTGTAGTTTGTCCAAAAAGCTAAACATCTGACAATGGGTCACTAACTGCAAAATAGTATCCTCATGATCTCAGTAGGTCATTTGCACCTATTTAAAATTTTGCTTTTATACATTTGTCAGGGGAACTAGGTACAACAAAGTGAATTTACTACATTTTTTTTCTTAGTGTTTACCAAGGTAAACATAATCTTTGAGATTCTTTTGGATCAATAGTCTATCCTCAGCTCAATTTTTTTTTTTAAAGATTTTATTTATTTATTTGACAGAGAGAGAGACAGCGAGAGCAGGAACACAAGCAGGGGGAGTGGGAGAGGGAGAAGCAGGCTTCCCGCGGAGCAGGGAGCCCGATGTGGGACTCGATCCTAGGACCCTGGGATCATGACCTGAGCCGAAGGCAGATGCTTAACAACTGAGCCACCCAGGCACCCTATCCTTAGCTCAATTCTGAGCAAGCAAACAAACAAAAAAAAACGCATTTGTCTCCACTCTGGAATGTCACTTTGGGCAAAGTAATAACTAGTCATTTGTATACTACACACCTAGCCATAGTTACATTATTTATAAGCTCATGAAGTCTGTAATTAAATTATAATGTATTTATAGATGACAAATGTGAATGTACCTTTGTTCGTTTTTTTTCCTTTTAGTGGAAACTGCATTAAAAATATAGGCCTCTAATTATTAAAGAGTTGAGGGGTAGGTTGTGTGTATGTTCTTTGTTGCTACACATTTTTTTTTTAAGATTTTATTTATTTATTTGAGAGAGAGAGAGCACATGAGAGGGGGGAGGGTCAGAGGGAGAAGCAGACTCTCTGCCGAGCAGGGAGCCCGATGCGGGACTCAATCCAGGGACTCCAGGATCATGACCTGAGCCGGAGGCAGTCGCTCAACCAACTGAGCCACCCAGGCGCCCTGTTGCTACACATTTTTAATGACCTGACTTACGAGGGGCTCTTTTACGTTAGTCTAACTGCCTCTTCTGCCTTCCTCTATTTCAGAAACCATCAGACCACAAGTTTGCAGGCTCTTCAGAGAAGGGGCACGATCTTTCTCATCACTGCAAATTTCCTTATTACGGCACCTAGCACAGCATTTACAAAAAGGTACTTGACATGATTCATAGGAATTTTCTACTTCTAATGTCAGGTGATGATCCAGGTAACCTTCGTTTCCTGAGCGAAGTGATGGATGAATCCGGAGGAGCCAGAACAAAGCCTAAAAATTGCCGAGTGTAAATCTAGACAGAGAGGAGAGCGCTGGTTTGGGGGAAGGTAAAGAGTGGTGCCTGCCAACCCGCTCTGTGTGAGGGAAGAGCCACACAGGAGACTCCAGCTGGTGGGAAGGCTGCAGAGAGAAATGGGAGGACCCTCCTGCTGTCCCTATAAAAACGCAGTAAAATCTATCCTTCTACCACCTGGGGAATGGGAACCCTGCTTGCAGATGAGTGCAGGGCAAAAATAGAAGTTTGTCACTGGGACAGCCGCCATAGGGATAAGACATGTGTTTGTTAAATTGGATCAAGAATCCCACAATTAGCTACTAAGTACCTGCTCTGTGCCCTGAACTTTCTAGCTTTGGGGCACACCAAGGAAGCACGACCCGTAATGGGCTCTGCCCTCAGAAACCTGTAGTTCCCTAATGTTTGTCACTGACCTCTGTCCAACAGTTGATCCTTATTATTCATGGATTCCATATCTGTGGAGCCACCCATTCACTAAAATTCGTAACCCCCAAATCAAATGTTTTTGTACATGGAGAGTGGCAGATAAATAAATAAAGGTCCCAGCTGAGGTCAAACAAGGTCAAACTGCCTTGTTTCAGCTCTCCTACTGTAAACTAGAATCCCTTTCGCAGTTGATTATTGCCACTTTTTTTTTTTTTTTTGCATTTTTTTTTTCCTGCTGGTGATTTCACGGTTTAAAATGGTCCCCAAGTGTAGTGCTGAAGTGCTGTCTAGTGTTCCAAGCAAAAAAAGGCTGTGTGTCTTACAGGGAAAATGTGTCTTAGATAAGCTTCATTCAGGCAGGAGTTATAGGTTGTTGGCCGTGAGCTCAATGTGAACAAATCAATAGTATAAATTAAGTAAGTTGTCTTTAAGCAAAAACTCACATAAAACAAAGTTATGTACTGACTGGTTGACAAGCGTGTGATCAGGGACTTAACTGTGTTGCCCTTCAGAGCAATGGTTCAGTACTCATAACTCAGGGTTTGCAGTACCGCAAATAAGGAGAATGAAGTGAATCTGTGCCTTCCTCTATTGCTGTTTAACTGAAGGAGAAAGCAGACCAGAGTAATCTTTATTAAGGGCCAATTGTGGGCCAAACATGGTGCTAAACATTTAAAATACATTCACTCACGTTAACTCTCACAACCAACTTGTGAGGTAGGTAGCAGCTTCATTTTACAGATGAGAAAACTGATGCTGAGAGAGGATAAGTAAATTTTCTAAGGTCACACAGCCAGTGGTAGAATACTATCCCCTACTACCTCCTGGGAGATGACTGGGGGAAGATGATAAAATTGAACGGAACATTTATTCTCAGTCTCAGTTGTTGTGATGGTAGGATGGGAGTATGAGGGGCAATTTGAGAAGATGACAATTAGGACAATCTCAGCCAAGTGACAAAAAGATTCTCCTCGAGGCTGGGGGACCTATAAGCTGGACAGTCACCTCTCCCTGTTGGAGATCCCGAGGGGATGGGTGACAGGGAGAGGGTGGGTTTCTACCAGTGTGAAGGGTCCCCTTCCCCACAGGGCACATTATAATCTATTCTTAATTATTCATTCATTTACTCAACATGTGTTGAATACCTACTATCTTATCCCAAGTTTAGACACTGGGGATTCAAAACAGATTAAAAAGCACTAGGCTCACGGAACTTACTTCTAGTGACAGGATTGAAAGATTGGAGTTGTATAGCTTTAGGTTAATACTTTTCCTAAAGTATTGTGGTATTCCAACTTTCATGATACCAACAAATACCGACGTAGAAATATTTCCATTCCGTCTGACTCCGATAACAGCACCAAAGCTGCCAAGCAGATAGGAGGCAGCCAAGCCACCCCGCTGCTTGCACGGGACTGAGTGCTCAGTTTCCTAGGGCTCCCTCTTCCCATGGTGAACTAGATAGTCTGAAAAGTTGTCCTGCTGCGAGACATTACCTGCTGGATAAACGGAACAAAACTGGCCCATTGTTATTATAATTATCCTAAGGAAATGATGCACCCTCAAAGTTACTTGAAGTCTTTTCGGAACAATGGTTCTGAACCTGGCCTGCACACTAAATCGTCTAGGAGCTTTTAAAAGTCCTGCTGCCCAGGTCACGAGCAAACCAATTAAATCAGAATCTTGCAGGAGAACTCGGGCATCAGAATTTTATAAAACTCCTCAGGGGATTCTGATGTCCAGCCAAGGTCAAGAACCACTGCTTTAGAATGTGACAGAGCACATGGTGTGCAGGGAGAGTTGGTGGTTCCAGTGTTCTGTAAATTTCACTCAAAATTGCTGAAACTGGTGTATCTCAAAAGTTACCTAGCTTCTTGAATTTCCTCTCTATTCCCTCCTTTCTTCTGCTCTCCACCCTATGCTGGGAGGTTGATGGCACCACTTTTCAAGTAGATGCAAAGAACCAACCTAAGTGGGTACCTTTCTGAGTCTAAATATGTCTGTTTATAGTTAAATGTTTTGATTTTTTTTAAACAAGTTCCTGCTAAGCTGAGACTACATGTGAAAGCCAAAGAGGAGATACATGAATTGCAGGCTAAGGGCTTTATGATTTCCACCAATAAGTCTCTAGGTGTCAGGGATAATACCCAATATGTACCGAATAAATACCAATCATACTCTTTGCCAATCTCTGATTTGGGTTCATATTCTTTGGAGCCAATATCTGATTTTTTTTGTTTTAAATGAATGAACCAACAAACCCCCCAAACATTTCCTATATATGCAGGGAAGAAACAGACCAATAATTACTTAATTTGAGTATCCTTTGGGTACCTGGGTGGCTCAGTCAGTTAAGCATCTACCTTCAGCTCAGGTCATGACCTCAGGGTCCTGGGATTGAGCCCCACATCAGGCTCCCTGCTCAGTGGAGAGTCTGCTCCCTCTTTCTGCTCATTCTCTCTCAAACAAACAACAAATAAATATAAAAAATATTTTAAAAAATATTATGAGTGTCCTTTGAATCTAAAATGTCCTCTATACCTGAAAGGTGCTATTAGAAAAAAAAGCATGGGACACGGAAGACGGAAATATTCCATGCTGTAAAGCAAAGTGAACCCTCTGGCCAGTATCCTGGGGGTTTCCCATGTAACTGTTTGCATTAGGCTCTGGGATGTCTCAGAGATGGAGCAGGACTCCCTGTCCTGAAATCCTTGAAGAGCAAGAACAAGAATTAGATGAAAGTTTTCAGGGATTTGTTTATAAGAACATCATGCTGCCATTTTGTTTGCATAGACCTAAACACAGGTTTTGGATCTAACTTGGAGATATACAGAGCAGTATTACATTTGGATTGGTCAAAGACATCATGTCAGAGGCGCCTGGGTGGCTCAGTCGGTTGAGCATCTGACTCTTGATTTCGGTTCAGGTCATGATCTCAGGGTTGTGAGATGAAGCCCCTGTTGGGATCCACACTGGATGCGGAGCCTGCTTAAGATTCTTTCTCTCTCTCCGCGCCCCCCCCCCCCAAGACATCAACATGTCACAGTCAAGGTGCTTATAATAAAATAACTCATACCGGGGCGCCTGGGTGGCTCAGTTGGTTAAGCGACTGCCTTCAGCTCAGGTCATGATCCTGGAGTCCCGGGATTGAGTCCCACATCGGGCTCCCTGCTCAGCGGGGGGTCTGCTTCCCCCTCTGCCCTCTTCCCTCTTGTGCTGTCTCTCATTCTCTCTCTCAAATAAATAAATAAAATCTTTAAAAAAATAAAAAAAAATAACTCATACCAGGGTTTATAATGCCAGTAACAATAAAAACTGAAATGAAACAGCATTTACTGAAACTTTTCTATGTTCCAGGTACCAATGCTTTTCATGTATTAGCTCACTTAAGATCCCAACAATCCCAAGTGGCAGACTTTAATATTATACCTGCTTTGCAATCAAGAAAACTATGAATCAAGGAGGATAGGGTCATACCAGTAGTTAAGTGGCAAAGAGGGATTTGACTCATGTGGTCTGACTCCAAAGTTCGCATCCTTAACCATTCTCTGCTGTATTTCCTCACTTGTATCGGTCAGATTTTGGCTGCTGGGGGCCCAGAAGTCTTAAGAGTTGAAGACAATTGGTAGGGTCAGGCCTGGGGTCAGCCTCGGAGACCTATCAAGCCCATGGTCACCAGTGGGTTATGGCTATCGCCCCTACCTTCTGGACTGGAGCTGGGAGGGGCTACTAGGCTTGGGCTGATGCATGGAATAATAAATCAGGATCCTAGTGCATCTGAAAAAACTTCACCCCAAAGAAGCATCAAGAAAAGAAGGCCAACCATCTCCTGGATAACACAGACCTTTCAGAGGTGGCATGCCAACTTTTTGCTTATTCACTCTCTATGGGGGCATGCCAGATGTGGCTCAGAAGTCTGGGGATGGAACTGGGGGCGCAGACCGAGCAGAGTTCACCATTTATAAAGTTGCTGGTCAAACTCTGTGACTAGCAGAGGGTTGGGGTTGCAGAGAGAAAACCAGATTTCTTTGTGCTCAGGTAGGAGAAAAGGACAGCATGCAAGGACAGGCCAGGCAGAGCAACTGAAAAGAAAGAGGCCTCCAAAGAAGCAGGAATGAGGGAGGGGCCGTTCACGTTCCCACGTCACAACTGGGTCCCAACAGGCCTGCCCTGGCCCTGACAGTTATCTTCCAGTGATCCAAAGGCTTGGTGGTGCACAAAGAGCCAAGCTGCATCAGCAGCTCTGATCTGAGACATACCTGAGCAGACAGGGGCCCCTGGCTCCGAAGCTCTAGCCTGTCAAGACCCGGGCAGCTTCTTGCTCTCTGCCCCAGCCTGCCGTCTTCAGCTGGGCTGGGCATCTCTAATAAGCAGCTTCGCTGCATGAATTGCCTCGCCTCGCCTCGCCTCGCCTCGCCTCGCCTCGCCTCGCCTCGCCTCCTCTAACTGGGAGCAGCACTGCTGCCTAAGCATTTCATTCTCGGTCCCATGCTGCACAGCTTCCGGAGCGGGGTGGGGGGTCCTTCGGAAGCCAGGGCTGTGGGGTAATTGTTGCAGCTGCTACTGAAATTCACTTTCGGATTTCTGTTCCCTGAGCACAAAGTTCTGAAAGCTCCCATGGAGAAGGAGCAGGCTTTGCATCCTGCAGGCTCGGGCTACCCAGACAAATTCCTAAAGCCTCATTTCTGTGTGGTCTCTTTCAAAACCTTCTGAATGTTCCAGGAGGTCTACTTCTTGATAAAATTTTCTCCCTCACTTGGGGTCAGGCCAGAAGAGAGCAGAACAGATGTTAGATCTAAAGCTTTCCCCATTCAACCACTTGACCACTGGCTGGCTAATCTGCCGTGATGTAAATGAAATGTCTTTGAGCCTTTCTCATTCAGGGAAAAGACAAGCCTCCAAAAAAGCTGGAGGACATCCCTTCTTCAAGAAAAACAACATGAAAGGACAGGGTGATTGAAGTCAGCTGCATTTCTGCCTGTAAGAATATTAAAGTGCTCGCTCTTTTCCTCTCAGAAAGTCAAAATGGATTATGCTTGAGTTCTCAACCCCCTACAAGGATTTTCCTTCTTTTCCAAGTCATCACCCAACGGACCAAAAAAAAAAAAAAAAAGCTTCAATTCCCTAAGAGAGGAGCCCTACAACGAATCACAATTTAGATGTGGAGTAAATATTATGATCCCAGCTGGGAAAATTGATGCCAGAGTGGTGCTGGGGGAGCAGGGCTCAGTCAGTGCTCAGAGCTCAAACTTCAGGGGAAAGGAACACTGGAGTGTGCTGACAGTTATCTTAGAGGTTTTTCTCCTTCTTCACCCTACTTGGAGTTACCAGGAAGCCTGGCAAATGATCAAACACCACACACAAATGTTATGCCCCAAGAGGCCCTGCTTGGGCAACTATTTGGGCCAGGTTCTCCCAGGACACCGGCCCTTCCAGAGCCTCTTGGCTGCAACTGAGGAGACGTCCCCATCTGGCCCTGGAAGGACTGACACTAGACGGAGCTCAGGTATCTGTACCAGGGCCCCCTTAGATACATTCATTTAAGAAATACCATCCTTCCCTGAATGTAATATGTGACATTTATTATAAGGTGCATCCCTGTTACCACAAAAAGCCAAGTAAATTAGGACATTACCTTTGTTATGATAACGAATTTATAGTTTATGCTCATTGAAAGAGCTCTTTTAGAGCTATTTACACTGGAATGTATCATCTATCCCCTGTCAATTCGTCAAAGGGAAAATACAAGCAAGATAAATTCATTAAGGTATTCTTAAAACTTTTTCCACACTGAAGAGTTTTGTTTTTTTTTTTAAGACTTTATTTTTAAGTCATCTCTACACCCAACTTGGGGCTCGAACTTATAACCCGGAGACCAAGAGTTGCCTGCTCCACCGACTGAGCCAGTCAGTGCCCCTTAATTGTTTATTTTGAAATAATTTTAGGTTTACAGAGGAAAAAGTGCAGAGAGATGAGGCTGCGGGTCTAGGTGCCACACTTTGAACAGCAAGCCTGGAGAATACCCAGATTTATACACCAGAAACGCCATTTACTGGCTGTGTGGATGGCAGACCTGCAGTTTCCTTTTGTGGAAGCTGGGATAACTCCCCTTACCTTCCAAGGCTGCCAACTCCCCTTACCTTCCAAGG
>NW_023270323.1:36165966-36219251 GCF_011800145.1 Mirounga leonina | reverse complement strand
AACTCCCCTTACCTTCCAAGGCTGCCAACTCCCCTTACCTTCCAAGGCTGCCGTGAGTAGCAAAGGAGCAAAAATGCACAGAAGCCCTCAGTTAACCATCAACTACCCACGAACATCAGTTATTCTCACTACCTACAAGGTACCACGTAGCATTCTTGCCCTAAAGGAGTTCAGAGTCAAGAATGGCCCTACATTGATCTGGTGCTGCACATCCTACAGTGACTTCATACCCGTTCCACAGTTTGACCTTCGCAATAATCCTGTGCAGCAGGTACACTAAACTGTTCCTTCACTTATTACATGGGTTATCCTGAAGCTCTGAGGGTGTTGCCTTGTCACAGTAAACTCTACTTTGGACATGTGGGCTTGTCCTTGTCCCCCTCACTGTACGTACTTGTAACTTCATCCCGTATGAAGGCAGCTCTGTCAGCACTGGGTTACTAGGTCTGTTTCACCAGGTCTGAACCAGTCTTACTTTTCGGACCCGGAACTTCCCTGCAATCTCAGCCTGCTTTGCGGCCCAGGCCCTTCCACAGCCGGCTCCTCTCCTGGGTGACCCACGGAGGAACTAAGGGAGGCGGGGCTAGTGCGTGCTCCAGCTGGTCCGAATCAGCCGCACCCACCTCCTTTGTAGAACTGTAAAGTCAATTCAACACATTAGCTTTTTCAAAGGCGCCAGATCATTTTGCCATTAACCCAACTTGAGATAAAAGAGTTCAACTATTTAACACATCAGTTTGAAGTAAAAACAAAGCAAAAACAAAAGGTCTCCTGACCTCATCACTTTCTTTTGTAGGCTTTGTGGGGTAGTGGGGTGGTGGGTCTTATCGACCTGAAAAACCCACCCAGAATAGGCTTGGGAAAAGCTTTCCTTAGACATTTCTAGTACTTCCCACCCACCTTCCTGAAGAGTAAAGGTCTCACGAGGAAATCTTTAGAACTGCCTAAAATAAGCTGACATTCATTTATACACTCACAAGTCTTCTCCTGCCTGGAATCTTAACAGTGCCACTCCTGGATCTAAATTTTTTAAAAAAGGTTACATTCATATGCTCCCTGGCTTAAAAGTTCTTTTGACGACAATTTAGGGTTCCTTCTTAAAATAGTTGCTAAAGGCAAGAGGCTGCCTTACAATTAAAAACAGATGAGGTGAGATCATTTGTGGGGTAGCTCGAGGTGAAGGAAGCACCATAATCTTATCCGCTGTGGGGAGGAATTTAGAATGAAGGAAGGCTGGCTGGCCTTGGGCTCCATCCAAGAGTGTTGTCACTAAACTACCCAAAGAGAGCCTTATAAGGCAGCTTCTTGTAGAAGGCAAGTCTGCAGTAAACCCGGAGGGCAGGCTCTAGGGGAAGGATAGAAATCATATTTAGTGGTGCCAACAGATGCTGCTTAGCTCAATCATTCCATCTCATAGGTCTAGAGTATCAAAGACTTTAAAACTTTTAACAGTCTCTTCCACAGGCTTCCCCTCCTCACTTAGGTTCTCTCCCAGCTCTCCACAAGAGAATCTTTGAGACAGAATTCTCTGGACTCCCACAGGAACATGTTACGGTATTCCACATTTTTTTTTTTTTTTACCAGCAAGTTCTTCCTATTGTGTAATCTAAATGTGCCTCATGGCTACTTAATTCCAGGCCCTTTAATTCCATCTCCTGAGGAATTGTAGAACTTAAGGTCAGGCACCTTTCATTTAATAACTCATTCCCAACCATGAAGAAACATTAACTTGTTTTTTGGATTACTTTCCTTGAAAAGAATCTTAAGTCCTTTAAGTCCCCTTTCCAAGGCTGCCTATTCTCTTTTCTAAACCTTCTTCAGGTTTTCAAATCTTCCCTGAAATGCAGTGACTAAAACTAGGTAAAGTAAGAATGAGCTAAGGTCCTGACGTTTCTGTGCTCAAGAAGGGCAAAGGAGGCCAGAAAAGTTTTAAAAGCTGGGGTAGACTTTTTTGGGATGTGACTTTTTCTGTGTCTGATCTGAAGGCAGAGAGAGGAATGGGGATTGTGGGAGAGAAAGGAAGAGCTTCCTGAAATGAGCAAGTGGCTGTAATTTGGGAGCAGGGCTAGCTAATGAGCAAGCGATGTGAGGACACTTTGTAAGGAGTCATTTATAAGAAAAAAGCACAGCACAATGGGCTCCTCTCTCCCAAGTAACACACACCTTGCCCCCAAGGGTTAGGAATCCGGATTTGACAATGCTTCTAAGATCTGAGAAACTGAACGTCTTGTGAAGAAGTCTAGGCATCCTTTGCTGGGATTATTTTAAACAGCTTCCTAATGGGAGTCTCTGACCGCAGTCTTGCCCCTTTCCAATCCATTCTAAGGGTGGCCAATAGATTTTTTAAAAAGCATAAATCCAATGATATCACTCACTAGGTCCCACTGCTCTTGTGATCGCCTCTAAACCTCGATGCATCTAAACTTCTCCCTCCATCAGTGGGCTCTGTCAGGTGTCCAGCTGCCACCGCTGCTCCCTCTCTCTGCAAGGCAGCCCCATGGGATCACGTGCTAGTCCTTCTGCTGCTAATACTCGTCTCCTCTCCCTTCTAAGTCCATTCCAATTCCCGGGCTAGCTCTGCTGCAGCCAATTCCTTCACATCCCTGTCTCAGGACCTTATTCTTCCAGCAAGTCATTTCTGGCTCTTTTTCTACAAATCCGGGTGAAGGATCCCCCTCCTCTGGGCTCTGTGACCATCTTATGGTATAACTGTGTTAGCTTAACAAGTATTGCACGGACTTCCATTCCCCCCCATCCCTGGAGATAAACCAGACCATTAATAATTTCATTTAATTCTCAAATCGCTATTTCCACTTTCAGTAAAGTTCTACAATTCTGACACCAGTTGCAACGTATTTTTTCCATGCCACCAAGCTAGTCTTCGACACCAGCTGGGTGTCCTTTTCTGACAGCGGAGATAGCGTTAACTCGCACTGCTCAGTCCCTCCAGACTGCACCCCCAACCCTTCAAATGCCCATCACAAGTCCAGTTTGCCACCTGTGCCTCTGACTTGGGCACAGACTGGAGGTTCCAACCACTCCCTCCTTAGGTTCAATTAATTTGTTAGAGGGGCTCACAGAACTCAGAGAAACATTTTACTTACAAAATTTCCAGTTTATTACAAAAGGATACAACTCAGGAAGAGCCAGACAGAAGAGCTGTGTAGGGCAATGTACGGGAAAGGGGTATGGTTGGAGTTTCCATGCCCTGTCTGGGAGCGCCACTCTCCCAGCATCTCCAATGTTCACCAACCCAGAAGCTCTCTGAACCCATCCTTCTGGGTATTTGTGGAGGCTTCATTACATAAACCTGATTTAATGATTCGATGACAATCATTGTTCTCCAGCCCAGCTCCCCTCCTAGGAGGTGGGGGGTGGGCCTAAAAGTTCCCACCCAATAATCAAGTGGTTGGTTCAACTGGCAGGCAACCTGCCCCCTCCTCAGTCCCAAAGTCACTCATTAACACAGCAAAAGATACCCCATCACCCTCCACTTAGGAAATTCCAAGGGCTTTAGGAGCTTCGCCCTAAATGAAGTTAAGATCACATATATACTTATTGTAAATCACAATATCACAAATTCATAACTCATTAGTGGATAGTAATACAAAGACATTTAAATGATAGGCTCATTTTTGGGACGCCTGGGTGGCTCAGTCGGTTAAGCGTCTGCCTTCAGCTCAGGTCATGATCCCAGAGTCCTGGGATCGAGTCCCGCATCGGGCTCCTTGTTCCACGGGGAGCCTGCTTCTCCCTCTGCCTCTGCCTCTCTCTCTCTATCTCTCATGAATAAATAAATAAAATCTTTAAAAAAAAAAAATAAAAATAAAAATAAATAAATGATAGGCTCATTTTTATGTTGATAACCTAAAATGAGCTTCTCAAAGAGCAAATGTTTAAAATCCATCAAATGAAATGAGTTTCTGAAAACCAAATTCTTTTACTGAAGCTTTTTCTATTTATAGAACAGTTTCTACAGCTCTGAACCTAATTCTTACCAAAAAGGGGATGGAGAAATGTTGGGATTTGGAGGGAAAAGTGACCACCTAATGTTAGAATTCAGGATAGCAGAGGAAGGGAAGATGAGTCAACGGTCCGATATATTCCTTGGCCTAGACTTCAGGAAGGCAGAATATACAAGGAGAAAAGAGAACAGACAGGCAGGAGAGTCCACAGCCTGCATTTCCAAATGGGAAGGCCCCTTCTTACATGGATTCCTTTGTTTATTCAACAAATATTTACCAAGTGTCCAACTAATCACCAGCCACTGTATTTATAAATAATTATAAGATGGAGTCCCTCTTTTTGGGTGCTCCTAGTCTAGTGGGGAAGACAGACATTCAAAGAGCCCTTTGGAGACAATGGGGAGTGCTATACTAACCAGCAGAGCTTGTTTTTCCCTCAGGAATTCTGGTCCCTTGGCCGAAATCCCCACATGGATCCTCTGCATGGCTTGGCCCGCCCTCACTCAATACTGATCCTCCATCCCTAGCCTCCATCCCATTTCCCTGTTGTACATTCTTCACAGCACATGCTATTAAATAAAAATGTTTCTGTCTAAAGCTTACAGTAAAAGCCATGAGAAAGGGACCTTATTTTATTCAAGGCTGCTTGCCCTGAGACTAGAAGAACGCCTGGTAAATTTCATTCAACGTATGTTTAAAGCATCTACTAGTGCCAGGCACTGATGTAGGCATAGATCAGGAAGCAAAAGTTCCCTTTCCTCATAGAGCTTACTTTCAAGTTCCATAATGACAATGCATATCTATTGTGTGCTTTCCACAACACTGAATCTTAACAGCAACTCTGAGACAGGTACGATTATAATCCCTCTATTACAGGTGAGGAAACCCAGTTCCAAGAGGTCAAGTGACTTGCCTAAGCATAAGGGGCAGGGTTAAGATGCGTACCCAGGGATCTGGCTCTAGAGCTCAGTGTCTCACCATTCTGCTAGAACCCCTCTTGCTTACATATACACAATATGTGTGCAATAAATATTGTTGAAAAATGGCTGGAAGCCTACAGAAAACTGAAGGAGGACAAGGACATCATTATGGGGGTACAGGGTAGGTGGAACACAGCAGGGTGGGGGGAGGTTAAGGAGCTTCATAGAGAAAGGGACATGGGCTGATTCTTGAAGGCCTGGAGTTCAAAGAGTGGAAAGATAGTGAGGGTGTGACTGCAAACAATAGCAAACAGCAACACTTACTGTGACTGGACCATAAGGGGGTTGAAGAGGAGAAAAAATAAATAAACGATCAACATAACCTCAAAGGCATTCCTGCTGAACAGTGCATCCTGGGGACGAATTACACAGAACTTCTCTGAGTTCCAGTTTTAGGGAAGGAACTTTCAGGCCCACCCCCCACCTCCTGGGAGGGGAGACAGGCCAGAGACCAATGATTTGTCATCGAATCATTAAATCAGGTTTATGTAATCATACATATACAAATCATATAGTTATGGAAAACAGCCTTGTATGCCCAGCTAGGCAGTTTGAACTTGGTCCTAAAAGTACTAAACACAGAGACCCAAGGTGGCTGAAATGGAATCACTGAGAAGCTCGGATTTAAAGGACCATGAACAAACCACGAACAAAAGGTGTTAACCAAGAATCAGAATAAAGGAGCACCATATTCTCTTCCAACTGTGTGATTTTATTATAGATCTCAGCACCTCTATAACTTTTTATTAAACTGAATTGTCAAATCCCCTCTTCCACTTACTCATGACATCAGGGACCTCAATAAGATCTAATGGCACTAAACTCATAATGGCAGTTCCAAGGTTTGACATGATTAGCTCATTACCTTTTGGACATAATTTTGAGAAGATGGCTTTGCCTCTTACCACAGGTTCAGAAAACAGGCAGACCAAGATCTTTCCCCAGATGGTAGGTAAGTGGTGATCTCAGAAAAGAAGGGGACAATTGGGAGGGTCTACCAGGGAAGGCACTCAGGGAGGTGAGACTGCAACTTGTATGGATACTTTTTTTATTGTTATGTTAATCACCATACATTACATTATCAGTCTTTGATGTAGTGTTCCACGATTCATTGTTTGTGCATAACACCCAGTGCTCCACGCAGAGCGTGCCCCCCCAACACCCATCACCTGGCTAACTCATACTCCCACCCCCCTCCCCTCTAGAACCCTCAGTTTGTTTTTCAGAGTCCATCATCTCTCATGGTTCGTCTCCCCCTCCTGCTATCTTTTTTTTTTTACTTAACATATATTGCATTATTTGTTTCAGAGGTACAGATCTGTGATTCAGCTATGGATACTTTCTTAATCAGCAAGACCAGATCTGTTTGTGCATCCTTGGCTATAAAACACCGAGCACAGGGCTGACATGTGCTATATGCTCAATAAGTGTTGGTTAACGAGATGAACAAGAATGCCCCCCTTCTCTCAATACCTGAGGAAGCATAACTCAAGTTTCTTCTCAGGGTAGAAATAACTGGAGGAACCTAGAAAATGCATTTCCTATTCTTTGCAGAGTCCCAGTACTAAATGGCACAGAAATAAATGGCACTCTGTCAGGTTTGCCTCTGTCATTGTCAAAACACCTCCACATCAGGAGAAATATATTAGGAGATCTGGTTTTGGCCCCATTTGTCTCTGTTGTAGAAAAGTACACTGGTAGACCTCATATTCTTTTCTGCTTACTCTGGCATAATAAATGCTCCCAGGCATTAGACCCCATATCTCTAAATTTAGATTGGGAAGAAAAGGCTAATTTATGTCAAGGTTTCCAGTTTTAGATGCTATTTCCCTTAACATTTTCCCAAACAAAAAGAAAAACCAGGTCCATATCTTCATGGGGTTAACAGTCTGGAAAGGTGCTGAGGAACTGAGTGTTGATGGCAATGAGGTGATAGGACTAGTTCTATAGGACTGTCCATCTCAAGATTTTATAATCCCACTGTGTGTTTAGAGACACACATAGCAGGAGAGAAAAAGGGATAAAACCAGCTACAGGCTAGAATTGGCAACAATGCCTAAACAATCATCCAGCTAACCTTCTGCTCTGATAAGCAAGTACCAGTGATTTGGAAAGACTATGGGGAAAAATTCCCCTTGGAATGCTTATAAGAAAAATCTCAGTATTTGGAATGAGTTTTTAAACTGCATACATTTCTCTTTTCAGGAAATGACTGATAAGTTAGATCCAAAAGAACAAATGACTATTTTTGTTGGAAAAGTCTATGAATTATTTTGGGTTGTGATTTTCTAAGTTTACGGTGACAATAATCTAAACAGCCAACAGTTAAGATTCAACGCTTTCAGTAGTGAACTCTGAAATTAGTGACATACGACCTATCAGAATATGGACTTCTGGGAAAAGCTCTAAAAAAAGAAATTATTTGGAAAGTGTGGAGAAAGTCTGAGGTGTGCTTAAAGAAGCAACTGCCTCTGTCATTTCAAGAGAACTGCCTCCCTCCTCCTTTCTACATTGGCTGGGGCCAGGAGAGGGACTGCCAAGGTTG
The DNA here is from genome assembly GCF_011800145.1 of Mirounga leonina. Taxonomy (NCBI): domain Eukaryota; kingdom Metazoa; phylum Chordata; class Mammalia; order Carnivora; family Phocidae; genus Mirounga; species Mirounga leonina. Next base: position 36,211,761 of record NW_023270323.1, on the reverse strand, counting down.
GATCTCTAACTCTCCCTTTAACATTTTCCGTAGGCAGTAATTTCATTTCAGACAGAGTTAAAATCTCTGAGGTTTCTTCCCCCTTACAAGTCCAGACTCTTCTTTAATTTTCCCTTTTCATTTATGGCAAGTTTGGACCTGTCTGGAAAAAAAATAAACAAACGATCAAACATGACCTCAAAGGCATTCCTGCTGAACAGTGCATCCTGGGGACGAATTACACAAAAATGGGACAAGAAAAACAAAATGGTCGTAAGCTTCACAATATAAACTACCCCATAAAAACATTCTTCGAAGAGTTTGTACTTTTTGCCCACAGATAATTAGCTACATTATTGTTTGAGAATCTTTAATTTCCAGTAAGTGAATTACTTTCTCTAATATTAAGAAACCATGAGATCCAATTTTTAAAATTCTTACAGTCTAGCCAATTAAACGTAGGACAAAGAACTTCTCTGAAAGTCCTCACTTGCGCACCTCATCGTCAAACTCTTTACCCCTCTCTCTTGACTTCCCTTCCACCGGAGCCAAGAAAGGACGAGGAAACGACATCTTGGGTTTCCAAAGGAGTGGGGGCAGCACTGTGCTGGCTGAGCCTTTGGGACGCGGGAGCCCGTGGTAGCGGAAAACGTTTTCTGTATCTACCCTCGCCCCGCCAGTCCTCACTTCTCGGCGCACGCAACAAGCTTCCAAAATAAAACCACCAAAAAAAGAGCAGAGGGGGCGCCGCCCATGCCTCTCGGCGGCTGCCAGCCCCTCCGCCCCGAATCCGTCCCCCGGGACGCCCACTGGGGTCCTCGCGGGACAGCGCGACCGCGGACGCCCTGTCGGGTCTGATCCGCCAGGGGGCGCGCGGCCGCCGGGGCGGGGTCGGAAGGGACAGCGCTCGTGCCCACCTTGCTCGCAGGTGCCCTTGCTGACCTGGGTGATGGCCTTCTCCCCGCGGCTCTCGGCCCTCAGGCTGGCGGCGCGCAGCTGGCACCCGCTGGGGTAGGTGACGTCGTCGCTGCCGCACACCGGGTAGCGGCTCTTGCACACGCACACGCCGCTCACCCCCGGGCCTCCGGCTGCTGCCCCGGCTTTACCCTTCCGCCTCTTGCGGCTCTTCACGCACTCCATGCCCGGCGCGCAGTGCCCCCTGCCGGCGCCGCCGCCCCCGCACGGCTCGCCCTCGCCGCGGGCGCACACCGGGCAGCAGCCGCACGCGTCGCGGGTCTCGCCCAGCTGGCAGCCCCGCGGGGGCAGGGGCGGGCAGGCGGCCGGCTCGCAGGGGCCGCAGGCGTCCGAAGAGGAGGAAGAGGAGAGGGGCAGGAGCAGGAGCAGCAACCCGGCGGCGCCGAGGAGCAGGACGCTCAGCGGCGGCCGCTCCATGGCTGGGTGCGGAGGCGGCGGGAGCGCGAGTGAGTCGGCTGCCCCCGCCCGGCGCTTTAAGCCCGGCGCCCCGCCCGGCCCGGCCGCGGGAACCACACCCCGGGGCGGTGAGAGTTCGGCCGCCCCGCCCGCGCCGCGCCTCCCGGGACCGCCCGGCTCGAGCGCCCCAGCCGACGGGGCGGGGCATCCGCGCGGGCCCTGGGCCCTGGGTCTCGCGGCCGCTTCCCAGCGCGCCGCGCCGGCTCCGCTCGGGCCCCCGCCCTCAGCCCCGCGGACTGCTCCCCAGGCCCTGGGGGTCGCCCGGATATCTATACTTCTTAACGACTTTGAGCCGACCCTGTGTTTAAGCTCTTAAATTCCCCGTGGGCCTGGGAGACCTGAGTACTGACTACTCTTTTAATAACAAGTCGTGTTTAAAACCCCACGTGGGGATTTGTGTCCCCGTTGGCCACAGGCCCGGTGTGGCCTTGGGTGCCGGGCTAAGAGGACAAATCATTGCCAACCACTCCTCGTTTTTGGAACTGCATAATGGACCCCTGCCCCTGTGCTCTCTTACGCCAAGTCAAGTTTTAAGTGTGAGTTCTGAATTCATGAGAGCTGTTGCATTGCCTTAAGTTCATACTAAATCGTGTTGGACCTCCAACAAACCTCTCCGAAGAACAGGGCACAGCTGGGTGTGCCACTGAGGCACCCGAAGCAATTTTCACCAGTAGTCCCATGAGGTTTTTGGTATAAAGGACTGACATTTCCTCCTCCGTCTCTCTGTAAAGTGCTCTGCAGACTTTCCTCCGTTTCTCTGTAAAGTGCTCTGCAGACTTACCCTTAAAGCCTCTTTTTCCCGAGAGTATGTCCTTCAAATCCCTCCTATCCAGACATTTAAATTCTTTCCATTTTATTGAACATACAACATTGCAATGTGCGTCATTCTGCATGTCACCTTTTAGTTCTTTAGAGAAGTTTTTTTCTTAGCATAAATCCAAGGATTTATAGGACTGCTAACACGATGCCACCAGCAATATATGATGTCACTCATCAGCCTTCCTAGGATTCCTGTAAACTTTTTTGAAAATTATACAATCACAAAATTTATTTGGGGAATAAAAAAACCAAGCATCCTCCTATCCGGAAAACCTAGCACTGCTTTTTGGCCTCTCCTTGGATATTCTGGGAAAGTGACACTTTTCTTTACAAGGTCATATGTTGACATGACAATTGTTTGTAAAACGATGAAAAGTCTTTGGAGCACAGTTTTCCTAAATATTCTTGCCTTTGTCCCACTTGAGATACAGTTTACATGAACCCAGTATACAGTCCCAAATTGAAACAAATGCAGAGTGCACTCTGATATTTCCTATTCTGTTGTAACATTATGAATTGATCAAGGTCAGCTAAGTTGAGATGACCCACTATGACTATCCTGTCATAGGTTTAGCCTCCCCACAACCTGACCCCTAGAACAAGGAGTCCAGTGCAAATAGTTTACTTGAGAGGCCACATAAGGACACACCAGTTCCACGGGGCTTGGTGGGGGGGGGGGGGGAGTGGACAGAAAGGGAAGACAGTCAGTTAAGGTGCTTATCAAGTTAGCTCCCAGGTGGATGTGCAGCCAGATGAAGCCCTCAGGCTCTACAAGTTTGGGGGGGTCGCATAGGGACACTGACAGCAGCTGTGTGGTGTTCTGAAACCCTGCATCAAAGCCAGCAGTAGGCATGCAAGCACGTGGGACAGTAGAGTTCCTTTGGGGTTCCTCACCGCCCGGGAAGCAGAAGAACAGCGGCGTTCTTGTCACTGAAGGGGGCTCCTGCGCGGTGTGAGAGCGCCAACGAGGAGCACCTGGAAATAGGAACAGATGCGCTTATTCAGAGAAAGGAGAAACGGCAGGAAAATGGAGCCTTGACAAAGAAATTTGACAACTCCTTGCTTCCAAGAAAGAAGATATTGTCACCTATTCAGCTTTAGTTCTAGTGAGATGAAAAGCCTGGGTGTGGAGAGAGGACTATGTCATTTGCAAATAGAATTTTATACTTCTTCCTGTTTAATCTTTCTGCCATTGATTGATTGATTGATTGATTGATTTCTGGCCATTGTCCTGGGTAGAACCTCCAGTATAATGAATAGAAGTGGTGAGAGTGGGCATCATTTTCTTGCTCCTGACCTTAACCTTAGAAGGAACGCTTTCAGTCTTTCACCACTAAGGATGATGTTACCTGTGAGTGTTTCATAGATGGTCTTTTCGGGTTGAGGAAATTCTTTTCTATCCCCCATTTTGTTGAGTGCTTTTATCATCAAGAGTTGGAATTTTAACTTTTGAATTGTCAAATGCCTTTTTTGCATCTGTTGAGAGGATCAGTGTTGATGATGGCATAGTACATCAATTGATTTTTTTTTATTTTTTAAAGATTTTTATTTATTTATTTATTTGACAGAGAGAGACACAGTGAGAGAAGGAACACAAGCAGGGGGAGTGGGAGTGGGAGAAGAAGGCTTCCTGCTGAGCAGGGAGCCTGATGCGGGGCTCCATCCCAGGACCCTGGGATCATGACCTGAGCCGAAGGCAGACGCTTAACGACTGAGCCACCCAGGCGCCCCATTAATTGATTTTTGAACATTAAACCAAACTTGCGTGCTTGGGATAAAATCCCACTTAGTCATGATGTATAGTCCTTTTTTTTTTTGTATGTTTCTGGGTTTGGTCTGCTAACAGGCTGTTGCAGGTTTTTGGCATCTGTATTCATTGGTGATACTGGACCACAGTTTTCTTTGTTGTCTTTGGTTTTGGTGTCAGGGTGACAGTGGCCTCAGAGTGAGTTAGGAAGTATTCTCTCATCTTCTGTTGTTTGTTTGTTTGTTTAAGAGTTTCTGAAGAATTGGTATTAATTTTTCTTCAGATGTTTAGTAGACTTCACCAGTGAAGTCATCTCAGCCCCAGCTTTTCTTCATGGACCGTGTTTTGTTACTAATTTAATCTCTTTATTTGTTATAGGTCTGTATTAGTTGGTGGGGCTGCCGTAATCAAAAACCACAGACGAGGCGGCTTAAACAACAGACAATTATTTTCTCGCAGTTCTGGAGGCTTGAAGCCCCAGATCAAGGTGCTGGGAACATTGGTGTCCTCTGAGGGCTATGAGGGCAAGATCTTCGCCCTACTCCAGACAAGGTGCCAGCTACAGAATACGACGCAGCCCCTCTCTCACTAGACAAGACTGCTGCTTTACCTAAATAAAAACGTAAAAAAAAAAGACTGCAGCTTTACCAATTATTTCTATTACTCGAGTCTGCCTTCCCTATAGATAAGAGTTATTGAGATAATCATAGAATTGTTCCATCCAGAGTGAACTCCTGATTCCTTAAATCGTCCCCAGAATTACTCAACCAGAGTCCAAATCCTATAATAGGTTCTTTCTAACACCCTCTTAACTTCGGGAACTCCGCAGTTCCACGTGGAGCCCATTCTCTCTTGCTACAGTAAGAAAGCCAACGTATTTGACTACAGGTGTGTTCCTGGTGGCCTTTGGATGAAGGGCAATGGCACAGGAGAGATTTGCCCCCCAGCTCCTTCTTTTTCTATTCTCTTTCAGCTCAACATTCCCCCACCCCAACCCACAGCACATTTCCAAACTTTGTCAGTGGGTCCATGTACCTGGCAAACACCCTTCTTGGTGGGGAGGGGCATCTCCAAGACTTCCCAGGCCAGCAAACTTCGATGGCATCTGTGGGAGGCTGAGGGTGCCATGTGGCCTTCCCTGCTGTATCCCTCTGTGCCCTGCCTCCCCAGCAGACATCTGACTGGAAAATGGACTATTTGTCTCCCATTTCTGCAAACACCACAGAGATGTTGGCTGCTCCCCCCCTCACTTGGGTTCTTCGGGTGGGAGGGGGCAGGCATGAAGGGGAGGAGAACCCCACTGTGTCCTCCGTTGGGCTCTCACTCGCCCCCAACCAGCTTATGTAGAGCAGGGGTGAATATGCTGGGAGGGGTTGATTGTTGTAGGCCCTTTAGCACTGGGGAACATTCTGCTCCAGTTCTTGGTGGCTCTTTTTTAGAATGTGGGAACATGTGGCATCTGTAGTTTTGGGTTGTGGATCCTAGCTCCATTTCCAGGTACAGGAAAAGTTGTTCTATCTAACAGTCTGTTATGATAGTTATTCATCATCTTTATCATCACTTCATTTTCTCCTCCTCTCCCTCCTCCTCCTTCATCATCATCAGTAAATAGATTGTCAGGTGGTGGGATGGGGTATGGATGATGATCCCAGCCCAGATAAACAGCACATGAAAAGGACAAAGCCAGTGCAAAGGATTTTGGCACATCCCAACAACTGGAAAAAGTCCAGCATAGCTGAAGCAAGGTGTGTATGGGGAGAATTGGGGAAAGCTGACTCTGGAGAGAAGGCAGATACGAGATGACCAAGGGTTTTGCACACCATGCCCACGACTTTGGACCGGAGCTCATAGATGACAGGGAGCTGTTGAAGGATGCTGCGGAGAGGCAAGATCAGGATTGCAGCATAGGAAGGTCAGTACAGAAGAGGGGAATGGATTGGAACAGGGACAGACTTGAAGAAGGAGTGTAATTTCTACAAAGTAGGGGCTACCTTTAGCTTTTGTAGTGTCTTTATATAAATTAGGAAAAAGCCCCCCAGCCCTTCCCCGCCCCGGGCAGATGCAGCACAGAGGGTACAAGACTTGGCAAGTAGATGATGCCTTTGTACCAAGAAGAAGTCGCCTCTTCCTCCTGGGAGGAGAACCGAGCCTGCACCAAAATACATGGCCTAGCAGGTGAAGGGAGGGCTGAATTTCAGCCTCACTCGCTTCCTGTGCACGCCCCTCACAGCCTTATAGGGAAGCCTGACCTGGTGCCAACATTGGGCCTGATACAGAGCTGGCACTGAGTTAAAATTTTTAAAAAGTCAGCTGGGCAACTACTCCCACCCACTACAACTCCCATCCAGGCAGGAATCAAGGAGGACTTGACGTGAGTTGTGGTGATGGGAAGGCAGGACCGTCCCAAATGGACCACATCATTTGTTGTCCATTCTGACACTTTCGTGAGCAAAAGGGAGTACTGTTTATACTTGTGCTGGGACAACAGGCATAAATCAAGATTGTCCTGGACAACAGGGACATGCGGTCACCCTAAATAGAGGGGAAAGGATGGATGAGAGGTTTTTTTTAAGATGTAGAACATACAGGCCTTTGAAAGTAACTGTGAGAAGGAGTAAAGAGAAAACCTTGAAACTTCTGGCCTGGGAGACTTGGTGAAATTGCTGCTGAGGCAGGTTTGTGTTGGGAGAAGATGATGAGCTTGGTTTTGGCTGTGCTGATTCTTTATAAAACCAGGTTCATCCTTTTTGGACAGTTCTAGAAAGGTGGGGGGGGGGCTCTGTAGTGATCATATCACATTGTTGTAAAGACATGGCAGGAAATTTGACTTAGAGTCAGCCCTTGATGCTGGTTCTCTCTATAAATGTGAAGTCCCTCAATGATAAAATCTCATTGTTTAATAAAGGACAGAAACCGATTTCTTATCAGCATTCTACATCTGATCTCTTAAAAGAGCTACAGCTATGCAGGGAAATAGCTAATGGTATAATTGAAAAGACATTAAAAGCCTATAAAATTCCATATTAGAGACACAGAACTGGAAGGACTCTCTAGAGGTCATTGAAAGCTAGGTGATGCTGGAGCGTTTAGCCCCGATTGTAAGTCATCAGGGGCACGGAGATATCTGAAGGACTTTTAGAGATCATCAAGGAAGATGGTCTCTCTCACATTCTGCTCTATTATTTGACAACCTTTCAAGATTTCTGAAGGTCACTGAATAATAAGCTAACTTCCAAATATACACAATTGCAAAGAAAATTTAGGTTTACGCTCTAATCCTCACTATACCAGATATATCACATGAGGCTGTTAAATCTCTGGGAGCTTCATTTCCTGGCTTAAAATTCATTATTTTACACTTTAACTTTGAATTAACACAGACTTTTACATTTGCATCCCCCTAAAAAATAAATTAGAGAAGCATTGCTTCTTGTGACAACAAGTAGAAAGAAATCTCCTTGGGTTAGTCCATAATTAGGCTCCATCCTTTTTTGTTATGGGGGAAATGATATGATCATTTGGTGGTAAATGATGCAGTGCCCCCATATTAATCTTCCAGTTGCCCGATTCCATAATTCACCTTGGCAAAGTAGAAAAATAAAAAATAAAGAATGTCTCCTCATCGTTGTAAGAGGCCTGGGAGAATATCAAACCAGGATAAATAAAATATTTTCAGGGAATAAGTGATTCGGTCACAAACTTAACTGTGAGGAAAACTTTGTGCTTATGAAGGGGTTATATAGGTGTCCTGAAAGTCTGTGAGGATATTTATCCTGAGAGCTTTGATCCCTTCCCTTCTGAGCAGATCATCAGCTAGGGTGTTAAGATGTTGAGTAACAAGTTTTCTTTCACTGATACTGCTTTTTTCTTTTCTTTTCTTTTCTTTTTAAAGCTTTTAAGGGAGTAGAATAACAACATTCCTTTCACTGGTGCTAAAGATTCACTTTTTTAAAAGCTGATAATGGAATGACAGGATTGTTACTTTATCTATGACAACGTAGCTACCTGGCTGGTGTGTCAGCCTCCGGGATGAGTAACAAGGTAATTCCAGTATTGTCGCCATCTATAGCTATCAAGTTTCAGATCCAAATCCCTAATACCAAGGCACGTCCCTCATTGCTGCCTTCTCATAGCATTAATGTTTTAATAAAAATGCTTGCTTTTTAAGAGAAATGTTGATGTGCCAGAACAGAGGGAATACTGGAAAAAGTCCCTCTTCTTTTGATTCTTGTTGAGTGGAATTCTCTTGGGTCATTTGAGTCTATTCCTATGCCTAATTGAGAAGTAACAGCTTTAGGTTTTCTTCAACGTCAAGAGGTGACATTTTTATCCTCATGGTATACTCGGCCTTGGGTTCTGGAAGCCCATGAGATGTGCAGGTGGTTGGCTTCACAGTCAAGGCCTTCAGGGGTAGGGGAGGTTCCCCAGTGATTTTCTTACTGGAGAAAAAGTGATTTGGGGATGAGATATTCAAGAGAGGGGAGAGAGGATACAACTTTAAGAGAAGGGAGCTCATGTCTCCTGGGCCTTTGGTGAAATCGCTCATGTTCTGTGTGTGATCCTGGGTCTCAGACTGTTGTCGACAGGCTAGCCCACAGCTGGATGGGGGGGGGGGGTTGTCTTTTGGAGGCTTGAACAGCCCCCAGGATGGGAAGCAGACCCAACTGAGGTGTCCTGTTAGTACACAGGGGGAGTATCAGGAGGGGCTTTGACAATGTGGCGACGATGCCTGTGTAGGAAACCTTCCGTATTTTCAGCCATGGCTTGTCCCTGTGGTGATGGACATTCATAAGTCCAGAAAATTCGCTTAATGTGGGAAAGCAACACTTTCCAGCTTCGTGTGCCTCTCAGAAGGCAGCCCGATAAATCTTTTTTGGTTGCATTCTTAATGTAATTCTATACCACAAGCATTTGCTAGAAGAGGCTCATTGGGGGCCCAATTAAAGCTATTCTCTGGTATAACTGCATCAAACCAATTAGAACATATAAAATTTTTAATCTGGGCCTCTTGAGGCAGCTCTGGTCAATCGAAGTTTATACCTAAATAAATACTGCTGATTAACCACCCAAAGTTGATAAGAAAAATGCTAGACTTCGTAGAAAATTTTTAATAAAGTATTTTAAAACGTATCCTCCAGCTGCATCACTTGACCTTTCCCCTTTGACCTCGCTGACCTGCAAACCAAAAGACTTGCAGATCCCTGAATGTGCCATCCTCCCATGCACATTCTTCTTTCTGGAATTCCCTAGAGAAACTGAGCATTTATCTCATTCCCAAGATCCTATTCTCTCTCTCTGGGACTGAACCCTGCCTGCCTCCTTTGCCCCGGTTCCCTTCTGAAAGTTGAGCTTCTGAACCCCAGCCAAGCCCCGACTAGCGCGGGCTATAGCCAGGACTGGCTGACGCCCGCCTGCGGCTTGTAGACCTTTGCAGTCTTCTGCGGTCCTGAGCTGCAGAAGTCTCAGTTCCTTCTTCCTGGGCTGTCCTGGGTTGCCTGCTCGCCGGGACTACTTTCACTCTTCTGAGTTGTATCCTTCATGCCCGTGTCCACACGGCAGGCGTGCTCCCCACAGCATCTGTAGCTGGGTTTGACCTCGAGAGCTTCCTTCTGTTCTGTAAGGACATCGCATTCCTGCCTCCAGCCTTTCCTGGTCCATCCACCCTGTCCTGCTCTGCCTTTGCCAAGCCCTCTCTCTCTCCCCGGGGGCTTTCAGGGTAGGAGGAAATGACTGGGCTCCTTTGGAATTTGGCTGCCACAGTCTCTTCCTCTCTTCTTTTTGGGCCTATTTTTAAAACATTTAGCACTGGAGGGGTTGCAGTGGGGGAAACAAAAACCGTTCTGGAAGGGCTGAGGCAATCTGTTCTGACTCCCAGAGCATCCTTGTTCATACTTCAGGTCTCCGCTCATACATCGCTGTCGGTGGGAAGAGCCTTCTCTAACCCTCAGGTCTGGCAGTGAGGTCTCTCCTGGGCACATTTTCCATCTTAGCTTTACTGCCGTGGATCCAACCACCAGACTGTGCAATTGCAAGGATAATGGGTGCCTTTAAAAAAGTGATTTACTATTGCTGTATCTCCAGCACTCAGGCCAATAGGTGCATGCATTCGTGAATGAATGAACGAATTTCTCTGTACATCTCCCACTGGTTAGCTCTCTTGTTATCTAAGACATCTCAGCACCATACATTATATGCATATATATTTAAATATAAATATATATAATTTTTTTTGGATCCCTTTTTTTCTCTTATTCCATTTCCAGCACTTACTAGGTTTATGAGCTTGAGTAAGTAACAACCTTTCTGTGCCTCAGTTTTCTCATCTTTTTTTTTTAATTAAAAAAATTTTTTTAATTTTATTTTATTATGTTATGTTAGTTACCATACAAAAAAAAATTTTTTAAGATTTTATTTATTTATTTGACAGAGAGAGAGATGGCGAGAGCAGGAACACAAGCAGGGGGAGCGGGAGAATGAGAAGCAGTCTTCCTGTGGAGCAGGGAGACCGAAGTGGGGCTCGATCCCAGGACTCTGGGATCATGACCTGAGCCGAAGGCAGACACTTAACGACTGAGCCACCCAGGTGCCCCAATTTTTAAAAAAAATTAAAAATTATTTTTTAGAGAGTGGGGAGGGGCAGAGGGAGAGAGAGAAAGGGAATCTCAAGCAGGCTGCATGCCCAGCATGGAGCCTGACATAGGGCTTGATCTCACAGCCCTGAGATCATGACCTGCGCTGAAATCAAGAGTAGGATGCTTAACCAAATGAGCCACCCAGGCGCCCCCAGTTTTCTCATCTGTAACATGAGGATGAGAATAGTACCTACCTTAAAAAGTTGGAGGGAAATTAAATGAACTAATACACATAGAGCACTTGGAACAGTGCTTAGGACATAATTAACCCTCAATAAATGTTATTGTTTAATTATTTCCTGTGCATTCCTCAGTGTTTCTGTAGGATTACTAAACCAATGATTTTGTCAAAATTGATGAATAGACTAAAATAGATCACTGTTGGACCTTCCCCTCTCAATGGGTTGGGGGGGATTATGTAAACACAGCTTTATTTTCCTTTTTCTTTACTCCTCCATTTGATTCCTCTCATATTCTTTGGAGGGACTCGGGATGTGAGGGGGCTGGGTGGGTAGCTCTGTTGGTGTCCCTTAGGGCTAAATGACTGCGGGCGACACTTAGAATATTAGAGATACCTAATGTTTGCCTTAAGTTTGAAGATCTTTCAGTAGTTTTATAAGCTGCCCACCCCTCACCTTTTATTTATTTATTTTTATTTTATTATGTTATTTTTTTTTTAAGATTTTATTTATTTATTTGAGAGAGAGAGAATGAGAGAGAGCACATGAGAGGGGGGAGGGTCAGAGGGAGAAGCAGACTCCCTGCTGAGCAGGGAGCCTGATGCGGGACTCGATCCAGGGACTCCAGGATCATGACCTGAGCCGAAGGCAGTCGCTTAACCAACTGAGCCACCCAGGCACCCTTTATTATGTTATGTTAATCACCATACATTACATCATTAGTTTTCAATGTAGTGTTCCATGATTCAATGTTTTTGTATAACACCCAGTGCTCCATTCAATACATGCCCTCTTTAATACCCATCACCAGGCTAACACATCCCCCCACCCCCCTCCCCTCTAGAACCCTCAGTTTGTTTCTCAGAGTCCATAGTCTCTCATGGTTCGTCTCCCCCTCCGATTTCCCCCCCTTCATTCACCCCTCACCTTTTAAACAACCCTGTGTGAACACTGATGAAGTTAAAATGGTGAGTGGGACAAAATGGAAACTGGTCTTTCTAGCCAAACTGGTACAACTTACAAGCTGAATCTCTGAGCCATCTGCTGATGAGACGGTCTCTAGGAGAATAGTAGTATTTAGTCTTGAAAAGCAGAGCATCCTCTGCACCCAAGGAGTTCTTCAGTTTCCTGGTTGCTGCTTTAGGACCTACCAAGGTTTGGGGATTCTCAGTCCTCATTCTTTTAAAATAAGCAATAAGGCAGAGGTTGGTTACAAGGCAACAGAGGGGTTACCTATTGCTCTTTAATTCTCTATCTCAACGAATAGTAAATGACATTTGAATATTCCCCACGCTGGTTGCAGCCCCCTGCTGGTGAGATACATTTTTTCAAAAGGCTAAACAGTAATAGTCCTCATTTTTTTTTTTTTTTAAAGATTTTATTTATCCATTTGTTAGAGAGAGTGCATGCACAAGCAGAGGAAGCAGGCAGAGGGAGAAGCAGGCTCCCTGCTGAGCAAGGAGTCCTGTGTGGGGCTCAATCCCAGGACCCGGGATCATGACCTGAGCCCAAGGCAGTCGCTTAACCAACAGCCATCCAGGTGCCCCTCTAGTCCTTCAGTTTTAAGGACAAAGTGGACACAAAAGGTTCTGCTTACAAGCAGGGGTTGATTTGGAGGGCTTGGGGGAGGGACCCTTTTTATTACCTCCCATGTAGCAGAAGTGTTAATACCCAACCTGAATTTAATCATTGCATTGGAAGCAGGTTCATAGTTACGTCGGCCTCTGAGGGATGGTAGCAGAATTGAATGGCAAACTGGCCCAACTCTTCTGGGTAGAGGGGTCTCCCAGGATCTCAGAGACGTTAGCAGCCTTCCCCGGTACAGTATTTGTCTTTTTGGAAAAGGTGCTTGAAGATCTTGGTATAACTTGCTTAATATTTGTAGATTCTCAGTTCCATCTTTTCTTCCAGAGAGAGGAAGTTTTATTAATGTCATGGTGAGTGTCAAGGGGGTCTTAGGAATTTGATCAAGCAGAGTCTGAGTAAGAAAAGCCAATAGATGCTTTGGAAACGCCTGGTCATTCTGGCCTTCATAATGGAGGGGATGGTGGTATTCATTTTCTGTCACTGCTTAACAAATTAACACAAGTTTGGCAGCTTGCAGATTGACTGGGTTCTTTACTGAGGCTGAAATGAGAGTGTGGGCTGGATTGGGTTCTTATCTGGAGGCTCTGAGGGAAGACTCCACTTCCAAGACCATTTTGATTGTTGGCAAAATTTAGTTTCTGTGGTTGTAGGACTGAAGTCCCTGTTTTCTTGCTGGCTGTTGGCCGGACAGCTCTCTGATCCTTGTATGTGGCCCCCTCCATCTTCAGAGAGGTAATAGCATTGTTGAATCTTTCTAGAGCCTCAGATCTCTTGGACTTCCTCTTCTGCCACCAGCCATGAGGACTCTCTGCCTTTAGAAGGTTCGTGTGATTAGACTAGGCTCACCTGGATAATCTCCCTTCTGATTAACTACAAGTCAATTGATCAGTAATAATTTAATTCTATCTGCGACATCTCTTCTGCCATGTAAGTAACATAATCATGGGCATGATATATCATCATATTTATAGTCCTGGAGATTAGAGTGGGAAATCTTGGGTAGTCAGCTGAGAATTCTGCCTACCAAAATTGTCAAATACTGTTTTCTGAAATTAAGTCTTGCCTGAAGCCAAGGTCTATGACTGCCCTTCCTTGCTTTTGTGTGCCTGTGAACCTTGCAGTGTGTTACCTATGCCCTATATCTTATCAATGGAATTTTTCTTGGGGTTCAAAGAGGGTGCCCATCTCCCAGGGCACTGATACTCGGGGCTCATCTGTTGGCTTGGACTTTGAGGTTTGGTGTTGCAAGCACGCATCTTTGCTTGGACCACACAAGGAGAGATACGAGAAGCAGACAACAGTTAACAGAACCTCGGCTAGCCTCTAAACCTATGTGTTGTAGTGTTATAAGAAATTGCTGCTGTATTCACAGACCAACAATTATCTCATTAAATAACTTCTTAGACCTCGATTTAGCCATTATGAAAGATGTTTTGATAAAGAACATCTGGTGGTATTTTCAATTAAATATTATACTACTAAACTTTGATTAAAAACTGATTTAAAATTTTAACATTTAGACAATGGCTAAATGCAAAAAAGAAAAATGTTACTTATTTAAATTGTTTATTTCCTCCTTTGTTGCTCTATTTTAACCGGATTCCCATTAATGACTGTTTAAAACCCACACAATTTTGGATGCAGTAAATCTAGATGCATAAATAAGGTTACCATACCAATACTGCTGTTCTCACTCTTTTACTATTGATACCTCATTTTATTTTTATGCTTTAATTAAATTGAGTATATTTTATGTTTCAGTTTGCTTTAAAACAACTGCAGTGCATATAATGACACTATTTCATCCTTGTTAGAAAGTGCTGAGCTGAATTAAACACACCAGCTCCATTTCCTTTTACATTTAATCGTGGAAAAACCAAGACAGAAATAATATGAACTGTATTTCTTTTCCAAGTTGCCCTGATAGGTGAAAATAACTAACCATCTAGTAATTACTAATAAAGACTGAAATGAAATCCTTACTGTTAGCATAACTTTTATCTATATAAAAATAGATATTTAGTGGTATAAGGTAATTTTACTTAGTAATTTTTCCCAAATGGTATGTAACAAATAATAAACACATTATTGCTATTCTGTGTACTCCATATAAAGAGTAAATCTTCAAGCATATATTTTAATATGTTTTTACTGAAGCTATCATGGTTAGCCTAAGTATTTTTGGTAGGGAGATGATCATTTGCCATGTTTTAACAGAGCAGGGCTTGGCAAAATTCCCTGGTAAGGGGTCGCATAGGAAATATTTTTTTTTTAAGATTTTATTTATTTATTTGAGAGAGAGAATGAGAGACAGACAGCACGAGAGGGAAGAGGGTCAGAGGGAGAAGCAGACCCCCCGCTGAGCAGGGAGCCCAATGTGGGACTCGATCCCGGGACTCCAGGATCATGACCTGAGCCGAAGGCAGTCGCTTAACCAACTGAGCCACCCAGATGCCCGCATAGGAAATATTTTAAATTTTTCAGGCTATACAATCACAAAACTCTACAACTCTGTTGTGGCAGCATGAAAACAGCCATAGATGATATGTAAATAAGTGATTGTGGCTGTGTACCAATAAAACTTTATTTACAAAAATAGGTGGTGGGCTGGCTTTGACTCATGGGCCATAGTTTGTTGATCCTCTACTATGGAGGAAAACAACCAAGCACTGCCTAATGTACACAGCTGAGAAAAATCAATAGGTTAATTCATGAGTTAGGGTCCTGATCAGGATACTTTTGTTATCATAGATATTTTTTGTTTGTCTTGCAATTGTCTGTCTTAATTTAATCTGTATATTTCCACGTTGGAATTTCTTCCCATTTCTTATGTTTTAAAGTAGGGACCTAGGCTCATCAACATTTCCACAGTCTAAATTAAGTCAGCAAATAATTATCCTGATTACAAAGTGCATTTTCTCTTCTCTAGCAGTCCAGACTCTAATGACATGTGTATCTTACCCACAAACTTGGGTTAAGTCAAGCCAGACTTCTCAAGCTCTCAGCTTCATACCATTGCATTATAGATTTAGTTCCAGTTTTGGGTGGGAAGAGGGTCAAGTACAGAGAAAAAGCCAGGAAGTATTTCTTTCATGGAATTTGGAAACTGGATACTATCATTTGTTAATAAAAAAACAGGAAATGTGTTTCTTCTTGTCTTTTGTGCATGGTGACGGTTTTCCCTCCATATACGAACGTGCCTGAAAAATGTGATAGATGCCCGGCCCACATTCATGTGATGTTCCCACAGTGCCTTTGCCATCCACAGCTTTCTGTAAGCACAGCATTCTTATTCAAGGGCAGTTACTGACTTCTGTGTCAGTTGCTTTGTGGCAAAATCGCTGCCTCCTGGGCTGGAGTTGCTGACATGAATGTTACTTATTAATGGCATATTGCCTCCATGAAAAGTCAGTCTGGACCACGTTACTTTTCAGAGAAGAGTACATCTGGCCTGCCAATCAGCTTTCTTCTATGACTGGCCTATATAAAGACAAAGCAACCCTCTTCCTTAAAGCACTAGTATTTTCTTGTGGAGGCAACACTACCTTATATGTTTAAACCATAGTATGTTAAATATCATTCTGTGGCAGGTTGTTGGGAGAGGCTTTAATAATACTTATACCCAGCATTCATTGAGGGTCTGTTATGTTCTAGGAATTTTAAACATGTTTTCTCTAATCCTTACAATAATCATATGAGGTAAGCATTACTAGCATCACTTTATTTGTATGTATGAAAAGGGAGGCTCAGACGTTGTAAGTGACTTGCAGAAGACGGTGAAGCTGGTAAAGGGTGGAGTTGGGATTCATGCTCAGTCTACTTTGGACCCGGAGCCCTTGTCTTTCTCTTCTGATATTTGTTTTGATATAGTTTAAGTGGTACTCATCGACCACGCCCCACCTCAGACCAATTAAGTCACAGTCTCTAGAGTAGGGTCTGGACATGGATAGTTTTCAAAAGCATCCCAGGTGACCTTAATATGCAGCCAAAGTTGATGACCATTGGTCTCAGGGGTAAAATCTAAAGACAGCCTGCATCTGGGCGAAGACTGGGCTTGTCCTTATTGTTAAGTAGGCAAAATGTAACCTCATCACCCTTGAAGACTCTTTCCAATGGCCTTCTTCAAGGACCTGTGTCCTCTGTGTGAACACATTCATAGCGGCCTCTTGTACCTGGCATGGATGTCACGCTTTACTTCTGTCTTACTGTGAATAAGTCTTTGGGTTATCACTGCTAGGGGTCTTTGTGTGGCATTTTATTAGCTGATTCTTACCTTTCTCTTGGAAAGAAGCCTGGAATAAGGGCGCCTGGGTGGCTCGGTTGGTTAAGTGACTGCCTTTGGCTCAGGTCATGATCCTGGAGTCCCTGGATCGAGTCCCGCGTCGGGCTCCCTGCTCGGCGGGGAGTCTGCTTTTCCCTCTGACCCTCCCCCCTCTCATGTGCTCTCTCTCATTCTCTCTCTCTCCAATAAATAAATAAAATCTTAAAAAAAAAAAAAAAAAGAAGCCTGGAATAAGTCCCTGATAGAGGTTGTGACAAGTTGGTTACTGAGTTTGGGGAAAGGAGCGGCTACTTCTGAATGGCAGAATCTGGGCAAGGGACGGAATCCGAGTTGATTTCTGAAATAAGGTTATAATATCTGTAGACTGATAGTGGAGGCTGGACTAGTTGGGGTGAGCCTTTCTGGCAGAGAGGGAATAGCTTGAGGCAAGATCTGGGAGCAGGGAATACAGGGTGGTCTAACATCAAGTTTGAGTGTCTGATCTGAACTGGGCATCTTCTTGGTGGGTGACCTATGTGCATGGGGTAGGGAAGTGGGTTGTCCACACGCTTGTGTACATTTACGTGTAGTGGGAGGTAACTCTGCAAAGGTGGCCAGTCCCCTCTGAGAACAAGTTTCAGTGTCTTCTAAACCCACAGACCCCTTAGAGACCTTGCACCTTTCAGTCCCTTGGAAAGGGTGTCTATGAGCCCTCCCCCTGGCCCTGGCTGATTGGACTAAGGGCACAAGTCCCTTTGCTGGGTAGAGAACCCATCAGATGTTCTCTCTTGGGAATTTGAACCCATTATCACAGAAATTCCATAGCAGAGGGCTCTGGGTGTGAAAGATCATGCATTTCCTGAGAGCTACCGCTCGTGCTATTTGAGGGTCTAGGGCTGTGGTGTACAAGACAAAGTCCTGCTCTCACCACGCATATGTTAAAGCAGGGAAAAGAATAGCAAATAAATAAAAAAATCCAGGTGGTAATTGTCTTAGTTCCGGTTTCTAAACAAAGTACCATAAACTGGGTGCTCAATAAATAAACAACAGAAATTTATTCCTCACAGTTCTAGAGGCCAGAAGTCCAAGGTCAGCACAGTCACGTTCTGGTGAGGTCCTGCTTCCTGGTTGTAGACAGCCAGTTTTTTGTTACATATTCTCACATGACGGAAAGAGGGCGAGGTAGCTCTTTGGCCTCTTCTTAGAGGACATTAATCCCATTCACGAAGGTTCCACCTAATTATGACCTGGTCATGACCTAATTACCTCCCAAAGGCCTTACCTCCAAATAATATCACACTGGGGATCAGATTTCAACATATGAATTTGGGGAATAATGACATTCAATCCATTGCAGTGGTAAAGGCAATGGAATGATAAAACTGGGTGATCTGACAGAGAATTGGGAGAGACAGCAGCAAAGAGGGGGTCAGGGAAGGCCTTTCCAGGAGGGCGACAGAGACTTGGGGGCTCGGGGGCCATGGCCAACAAGAACATAGTTGACAGGGGAGGAGTCTATGAGGGAACTGGAGATGGGAGGGTCTACATGGTCCCTGAGAGACTTGATTCCTGCTGGATTTCTAGCTCCTTTGAGCCCCAGAACTATTTCTTCCCTGGTGTTCCTTCAATACCACCTCCACACACACACACATACCCTCTTGAGCTAGCTTGAGTGGGTTGCTCATTTTACAAGCCAAAATGCTTCAGCTAAAATCAGGGATAAAATGAGGATTCTGCATGGCAGTCTGCAGTTTTGGACTTTGTTCTGTCTCAGAAAGGGCTTTTGAGCAGTGTAGAGTGTGTCTCCACGCACTGGTGTCAGGGAAAACATTCCTTTTTCGAGGATGGAAAGCTACTGATTGTACTGAAGCACGCATTCCTCTGCCAACTTCTGGAACAAGAAAAACACCCGCCACCACCCCGACTGCCAGCAATCTGGCGGGCCACCACCTGTTCTCAAAGCCTGGTGCATTGTGTTTAGCTTAGCTCAGCAGCTCCAACAGCACCTGGGATGCAAAAACATCCTGAATCTCTCCAAACACCACAGCAGGGCTGTTTAAACAGCACGATATTCAGGAAATAGTCATTATCTCCATACCTCCTGCATTCAGTGGGGGGATTATTGGATGAGCTTCAGAGGGCAGCTCTAGCAAGTGCCAAGTCCTAGCGGCCCTGATCTCCCATCCATGTGTACGCTTGCCAGAGGGGCAGAGGAGCCGGGCTGCTCCCCAGGATGCTGGAGAGGAATCCGGTCTTGATTCTCTCCCTCTGGGTGGGGTCCTCTCTGCACATCGGATGAACTGTCTGCATCGGCACGAAAGGGAAAGGGAAGAGATTGCTGCTGTTGAACATATTTTCCACAGGGGACACTGGCCAATTGTAGGGGGGAAAGATGGACATAGACGGAACAGACTCATCTCTCTTCACTTGCCTGGGAAAGAGAGAGGATACACTGTCAGCCATCACCTGGGGTGTTCTTCTCTTCATTTCCCCTTTTCTTCCCAAATCTGGCAGCAGTCATAGCTAATTACTTCAAAGGTAAAGCAATTGTTATCATTTTGGGCCTGGATGAGATGTGCATCAGGGAAACAGGTAGGTAGTCAATAACCAGGTGGGACTTTAAAAATTCTCTTCATTTTACAACTACAAATTGTAACTCTCTGGCATCCCCTGATGTGTGTGCCTATTCTTCTGTGGTTTTTAAACTGTACTTAAAAGTCAAACCCATTATTCAAGTGAATTTTGTAGGGCTGGATTAAGAAGCAGGTCAGCTGAGCTACTTCCTAGGGAGGCAACTATAAGGGATGCTGGTGTGATCAGAAATATGTTTTTGTTTGTTTTGTTTTTGAGAGAGAGAGAGAAAGAGTGAGTGCAAGTGGGGGCGTGGAGAGGGAGGAGGGGCAGAGGGAGAGGGACAGGGAGAGAGAGACTCTTCAGCAGGTTCCATGCTCAGCCTGATGCGGGGCTTGATCTCTCGACCCTGAGATCATGACTTGAACCCAAATCGAGTCAGACGCTTAACCGACTGAGCCACCCAGGTGCCCCAGAAATACAGTTCTTTTTAACTTAGGTTTTCCCCTGCCATAATTTTCAAAAGCATTAAAAAGTATATTGTTCCTAATCCTAATGAAGTATAGAGGCCCTCATGTGGAAGAAAAACAAAAACAAAAGCAAACACAAAGCACTCTCCGATGGCGGTGGCCAATTTTGTCTGAATATTTTTGATGCCAGCATGCATAAAGTTCAGTCAGCCCCGACCAGCCCCAGCCAGCCGGCCGGCAGTGGCCTGAAGTTGATTGCTAAAATTCTGAAACCCAACAATGCATTCCTTAGCCCCACTTACTGCGAACAAGTGATTTATTTTATCATATACAGTTTAAGCCCCTAATGTCTCCTAAAATGTATCTGGTTGGAAACGTCCAGATTTACATCCTAAATAAAAACACACATTTCAGGAAAGGGAATGTTTTGTTAACAAGAAAGACAAAGCAAAAGAGTATAAAGGCCTGTTGAAAAAGCTACGTAAGCTGCTTCTATGCAGTGAGTCCGAGGGGCTGGGTATGAGTGCATAGTGCTTTGTAGTTAGGAATAATGGGAAATCAGTGAAATGAAAAACAATTGCAAATAAGTTCAAATATTATGTTAATGATAAGTGTATGTAATTGTCTCTTGTTCTGAACATAAAAGGGTATCTAATTTTTATCAACAGAAGTCAATTTCTTTCTATTCTCACTGAATACTCTCACCGAATACTTAAAGAATTTGTCCAAACCATTAGCCAGTCGGCAGAATCCATGCCTACTCACAGGTTGTTAAAATACTCTCTCGAGGGTAGCAGATTTAAAAAATAATCCTTTTGGGGGGGCAAAATATAAAATAATTAGCCCCGTGTTAATCCCCAGGATTTTTTTTATTAAAGATTTTATTTCTTTATCTGACAGAGAGAGACACAGCGAGAGAGAGTGCCCCAACCCCCAGGATTTTGGTTGTTGTTGTTGTTGTTTTTGTTTTTTTTAATCCTCAGGATTTTTATTAAAATTGTACTTGATTATAAAATTCTAAAATCTGGCCACCACTGTTTTAGGATACTCTATTTTAAAAACACTCTATGTTTGGGCACCTGGGTGGCTCAGTAGTTAAGCGTCTGCCTTCGGCTCAGGTCATGATCCCAGGGTCCTGGGATCGAGTCCCACATCGGGCTCCCTGCTCAGCGGGAAGCCTGTTTCTCCCTCTCCCACTCCCCCTGCTATGTTCCTGCTCTTGCTGTGTCTCTCTCTGTCAAATAAATAAATAAAATCTTAAAAAAATAAAAACACTGTTTTACCGAAAAAAGGAAACATGGCCTTTTTTTCCTGATTGCAAAGTTATACATGTTCATTAAAAAATTTTTAGAAAGTACAGGTATGATAGAGTCGGTGACATTAAAAAGTATTAATGTATAAATAATTGCAGATTTCTCTGTGCCTCTCCTTTTCTAAGGAGGCTAGATCTAGTGTTTGTTGTGCTAATTGTGGAAATGGGAGGCCAGTAGAGCTGGAAGGAAGAGAGAGACAGGTCAGACCTGTGGTGGAAAGAGCCCGGAGCTATTGGAAGAACAACAGATCTCTGAGCAAGTGGTCAGGTCGGAGGGAGAGGAAGAAAGATGGAGTTTTTGCGTGGAGCTGCTGAGGAGAAATAGAAAAAAACCCCAAAAACTCAAAGGAGCTTTCCCCAGCATCATGCCACCTAATACCCTTTCCTTTCTCTTCAGGAGAATTCTAAAAAGATTTAAATTGCTTTTCAATATCTTCTTTTGGATTCTTTTTGTGCAAAGCTGTATCGAGACTGACCGCAAAGTACCCCATTTTATTTGGGTCACAAAGAGGAAAAACCAAGAAGAGGATTTTAAAAATTCATATTCCTATCTTCAGAATCTATTGTTTTTTTTCCCTGAAGAATGTATTGTTTTTAAAACATGGTAACCAATAGTATTCCAGATTTATTATCTTTTGTTCCTCCAAGGAGAGCAAGCACTTCAGAAAATGTCATGTTCTTTTCACTCAGGTGGAAACTTGCTAGCCACTTGCTTCTCCTAACAATGGCACTCTAGTGTCATCATTAACTTTGTCTCTGTGATGTGATTCTTTCTGATCAAGGCCTTCTTTCTGGCTGTGGGAACTTGTGATGGATGCTTTAGGTGTAGTCTCAGAGGCCCTGAGTTACTAAAGCTTTCCTTCCTTCTGTGACAGGGAATTCTCTTCCACATGGAGAGTGTTGATCAGCCATCTTTTGCTTAATAATCATATGGAGCTTGTAGTTTCTAATAATATATGGACTCTTTTCTGCAACTCTCTATACACTCTCTCACCAAAACAAGTAACTGCTAAAATTATGGAGTATAAAATGCTACACGATTTCAAAACCTCCAAGGCAGGGAAGCAGAGCCTCACTCAAGGACGCCTTTTCAAAAGGGTTGGAAGGAACCTTCCCTGGGGAAACTTACATCTGTCTTCAATCTGGACCTAAGATGAGATGCCATTTAGTTTCTGGAATTCCATGCCTGAATATGTTTCCTTGATGTTCTTTCAGATAATGAATTCTCCTTTAGTTTCTTCCATCTCTTCTCCAACTACCCAACCAAATAAATTTAAAATTCTTGCTCATTTTTTTTTTAATTAAAGATTTTATTTATTTATTCACGAGAGACAGAGAGAGAGAGAGGCAGAGGGAGAAGCAGGCTCCCAAGGAGCAGGGAGCCCGATGCGGGACTCGATCCCAGGACCCTGGGATCATGACCTGAGCCGAAGGCAGACACTTAACCATCTGAGCCACCCAGGCGCCCTCTTGCTCATTTTTGACAAAATGGAGGATTGACATAAAAAAACATTTTATGACTAAAAATGCCTATATCAATATTGTAGAGTCATTCAAAAAGTTTTTAATAGGAATCTCTCTCTTTTTCTGTGGTGATCATGGCACTCCCTGCCTTACCCTTTTCCCTCTTGTCCATTTCTGGACAGTTGCTCTTGACTTCCAGGGATTTCTTGGCACTTCTGAAAACCTTGTGTTTGCTCCCTCCCATATATCTATGGGGTCTGGTATCAGTTATGTTGCATGTTAGGGTGTTAGTGCAACAAACACATAGTAAGTGGCTTCTATAAGCCAGGTGTGTCTCTTGGGACTGGAGATAGATGCAATGATCACTGAGATCATGGTTCCCACCCTTGCTGGTGGGAGAGGGAAAAATCCCACATTGATTCTTTATGCACAATCCCACCAAATTGTCAACCCCCTGCACCATTATTTGGATACAATGGTAAGTGGGAGAGCTCAGAGGTATACCTCGATCTGCCTGACTCTGAAGATCTGCCTTTGCCCTTCCCATTCCGCTGCACCATCCAGCTTGGCTGGAAGGCTGAGAAGCAAATCCATCACAGCTGGTGGAAAGAATGACCACATTTGAGTGTCCACGATGTGACTGGCACTTTTGCAATATGGTCTAAGGGACATAAAGTTTAGTCTTTAAGAGTTAATCTTTCTCTTTCTACATGGGAAGAGAATTGAGATGTTCTTTTAATTTGGGGAGCCAGGTGAATGAACATTTAGAGTATAAGAGTAAGTAGGTGGAGGAAAGTGAGTATTATGATGAGGGTAAGGGTAGAAAGTTAATATTTCAAGATATAGTAGGAGGCAAAATAGACAAGACTAAGAGAAAGTTGAGGTGGTTTTCTCAGAAGGGAGGTGGCATAGCATTTATCCTGAGATGATTTGAAGGAAGATGATGGATAATGAGGTAAGTACATCCAAAGATTGAGAGGAGGGAGTTTGGAGGATTTATCCCTAGGCAGGTTTCCTCAGAGGCCAGTGAGTACTGTGATAGCTGGATAATCTCAGATGAATTTGGCTGTCCTAAAATGCAAGAAGTAAATTGTTTCAATTAGTGTTAGAAGCCAGAGTAACATAGATACACATAAGTAGGTGGGGTGGAAGTACATACATGTTTGGTATGACCTCTATCTATAATGGTCGCATAAAACAAGCCGTAAAAGAAAGTTAGTGAATGTGCCATCTCTGGGCAATTACAGGATCCATAAAGAGTAGAAGAATTTCAGTCAGTAGAGATTTTTCCTGGAAAGAGATGATAAAGAGACCATGACTACATGCATAGCCTAAGTCTCAGTTGAGTAAGGGGTAAATGACTCCATTCTAACTTGGGGGAAGGAGAAAGATGATGAAGTCATTAGTTAGACGAAGCAAGAACTGACAACAATGAGAAAGCATTGGTATATCTAAGGGGATTTTTGTGTGTGTGCTGCTCTCACTGCAGTATTTTATACTTTTAAAAAAAGAAGGTGAAGGGGCGCCTGGGTGGCTCAGTCGTTAAGCGTCTGCCTTCGGCTCAGGTCGTGATCCCAGGGTCCTGGGATCGAATCCCACATCGGGCTCCCGGCTCAGCGGGGAGCCTGCTTCTCCCTCTGACCCTCTCCTCTCTCATGCTGTTTCTCTCTCGCTCACTCTCTAATAAATAAATAAATAAAATCTTAAAAAAATAAAAATAAAAAAGAAGGTGAAGTCAACTAATTTGTCTTGCTGACTATATAAAGCACTAAAACCCTTTTTAATGACACTCGATTATATTGAAAGGTATGTTTCTCCTCTTCAAATCCTCCATGTGTCCCTGCTGGTCCCGTGTCCCTCATTAGGCACCAGGAGAAAGTAACGAAGTGAGTTACCGGGCAGGAAAGGCATGAAAAACCTCTTCTGGGACTTCTTGAGGTTCCAGGAATGTCCTCTGGAATTTTACTACTGCTGACTTCAGAGCATTTCTCTGGGACTGATTTCTCTTATAAACTGGATTGGTGTGTTCCTCAAGCTGATCCTGGGCTAAATTGGAAATCTGTGGTATCTTTCTGCATTTCCGTTCTGTGACTCTCTTGCTGTCCCCCCATGTGTCTCCCCAATCTGGATGTTTCATATCTTCATAAAGCCTTTTGCTCAGTGCCTGTCAACTTAGAAGACATCTCTGCTAAGGTGGAGATAATATTTAGTCCTCTTAGTGGTCCTAGAATTTTTTCAAAGGCCACTTAGAGACCCTAATTTGATAGAACTCTAATGAAGCAGATCTGTAATGGTGAGATTTTAGATATCATAATAGGCTGTTGGGGAAGGATTTTAGGTTAGGGGAAACTTTTAGGAGCCCTTGAATTCTATACCATAAGAAACTTCTTACTTAGAATCTCTGAGCTCACTGGACTCTGATGTCTTAAGAGTTGTGAGTAGCATGAAACTGATGCTCAGGCAGACTGCTCTCTTCCTCAGTTGACCAAGAATGACCAGCCAACTACCTTCTGCAGGAATTTTGGTAGCCAAATTAGTCAGCAAAGCCTAATGCTTTTTAAGCATCAGATAGTGATACAAACAAAGAACTACTGGCTGCATTTGAGCAGCAAGGATGAAGTTTGGTTTGGCTCAGGGAGAGATGATGACCCTTGGCATCGGTGCTGGTTTCTATTTGGTCCCATTCACAGGCCAGCAGAAAGTAGGCTAGGTCAGGTCACTAGAGATTTAAGTTGTTAAATGGTGGCTTGGCCTGGGAATATGGGGTGATTTTTTAAGGAATCCAGTTCTGCAAAAGATTTTAAAGAATACCAGGGCCCCTCCATCTTAGTCAAATGCAGGCAATCAATCTGCCCTTCGCGTGCAATAAACTGGGACCTTAGAAGTGAAGATCAAATAATCCAGGATGGAAAATTGGCTGGAGAATGTCCAGCCTGACCTGGATGTAGACATTTCTCCTGCTTTGTCTTGTCTTTTGCTACAAATCATCCTGCAAGGAATAGGCAACAACAACTTCAATTCACACACATTTGAAGGATGGTGACTTCCGCATTAAACATGGTGAAATTCCCAGCCAACGATCAATATGTATTTTCAGGCAAAGAACCATCATTCATTTTTGTTATCGGACAATCTCAGGGAGAAATCATACCATTTGTGACTTGAATGCACAGCATTTTCAACTGCTTTATTCCTGTGGCTGAGAATAGGACTTTGCTCTGACTAGCATTCCGCTGCTGAAGCTTTCTGAATTGCCACTTGCATTGGTGTATCCAGGACAAGTGTGAGTTTGGTGGGCAGAAGAGAAGGAATAGAAAGGGAAAGAAAAAGTTGTATGGATAGAAAAAGGTATTTTTGTTGAGCTTAAAGCAGCTTAATTTGTTATCATTGACATTGAGCATAATGTTGATTTAACTTTTGCATTGGGATATTGATTTTACAGTGAAAGGCCAGATGCCAGCCATTTTCTGACAATGACTAGCACAATCAGAATTTCAGACCTGGCATGATTTAGAGGAGGAATGGCAGCCAGAAGATAAAGGGTCTTCTCTTGGCTCTTTGAAGAATTTTCTGGGTGACGCCAGACTTTGCATCTATCAGGTGATAGATGCAATACTTGACCGAGGTCCTTTCTAGCTCTCAGAGTCTTTGACTCTATGATTGGGGTTGTGCTTTTCTCTTTGTTAATATCATAAATGCACAAATGAGGCATGTTTCTAAAAATACATAAACAAAAACATACTTTAGCCCATGTATTGAAGTGTTTACTGCTCCACAATCTTTATTTTCAAAATCAGCTATTAAGTTGGGAATATGATGGAGCCATTCCTTAGAAGTTAACCAGTTTCCTGAGCATTACTCACCAAGTTTTGTATGGGACTCTGAAGTTTACAGAAGGTTCCATATGTACCATCTCATTTGCTTCTTCCTTAATTTATAATTCTTAGTCTTGTAGTACAGCTCAGAGAAGGGAAGTGAAAATACTGTACTTCACATTAAAAATCTTCAGAAATGGTTTGACTAAAGAACAGGTTATTAATTCAACAATGTCCATTGAGCCCCTGTATGTGTCAGACCCTGTGCTAGAGAAGGGATATAAGGATAGACAGGGTCCTACTCTCTCTCTCTTTTTTAAGATTTCATTTATTTACTTGACAGAGAGAGAGAGAGAACACAAGCAGAGGAGCAGCAGAGGGAGAGGGAGAAGAAGGCTCCCTGCTCAGTGGGGACCCTGATGTAGGGCTTGATCCCAGGACCCTGGGATCATGACCTGAGCCGAAGGCAGACGCTCAACGACTGAGCTACCCAGGCGCCCCTACCTCATTCATTTTAATGACATCATAGTGTCCCATGGTACAGATGCAACATGATTTATTGGTCCATTTCTCTATCAAATGACACTAGGTTGCTTCCAACTCTTTGCTGTGAAAACAATACTTCAATGAACTTCATGAATGTGTGTGTGTGTGTGTGTGTGTGTCTATTTCCAAAATTGTGAGAGCATTTCTGAAGAGTACATTTCTGGAAGTAGAATTTCTAGGACAAGAATTATGCACATGGAAATTTTTTTATAGGCACTGACACGTTGCCTAACAGAAGATGTATTAATTTATACTATGTACCCATTAAAATGTTTTTGGTGCCAGGTGATAGGAAAGTCAACCCAAAGTGAGTAAAGGAAATTTGATGGACCTTGTACCAAAAGGTCCGGAGAGGGGAGCTAGTTTCAGGCATTTCAGGATACAGGCTCAGAAATGATATCTGGCCCCACTTCCACTCTCCTGGCCTCACAGTTCTACTGTTCAGTGGCTGCATCTCAGACAGGTCTCCTGTCATGGGATTAAAACAGCTGTGGAGTTCTAGGTATCATCATTTCAGGCTCTAGTCCAGTGAGAAATATCACATGTGTATATCCCAGAAGTTTCAGTCAACATCTCGTTGGCTTCAATGGGTCATATTCCTACCTCTGAATGACATGGGTCTTGTGTCCAGGGCCAGGAAGGCTTTTATGGGCCAAACCTGGAGCTGGGTGAAGAACCAGTTGCACCAGAAATTTATGGTCTGAGAAGGGGGGAGGGTGGCTCACCAATTAGAGTTGGCAGCTATTTCTGGAAGTAGGGTCAGTGGGTAGAGTGTGAAATCAATAATGGTGTGTGGAATACTATTATGGAGACAGATTCTTTCCTGCAGATTTAGGAGCTTAGATTGTGTTCCATCTGGAGTTGGCCTTTAGAAGAGCAGGCATATAGGATCAATTAAGGGATAGGATTTAAATGACATTCTTTGTGCTGCTGGTTGGGACTATAATTATGAACTACGGAGATGTTTTTAAGAGATATCCTTACATAAGATTGGATTTGTAGCTGAAAAAGGAACACAGCCCCTTTAAAAGAAGTAGCAGGTATATTAAAGAACAAAAGCATCTTAGTAGTTTTGTTAAGGTTGCTATGGAAATGACTGAATGCAAATTTTATTTTAAGTCCCTTGAAGTTAGTTGTCTGTAGAGAGAGAAGTTTGGAGCAGGTTTTTTTGTTTTGTTTTGTTTTGTTCTTAAGAGAAAGAAAGAGGGAGGGAGCAAGATCTTAAAGTTGGGGTAAAAAGAGTTTAAGGGTTTCTAGTCTGGAAGAGCACTGTGAAATCATTCCTGCCAGTGGTTCTTGAATTTGAGTGAGAATCACCTGAAAAGTTTTCTAAAACAGACTTCTGGGTTGCATCCCAGAGATTCTAACTTAGTAGGTAGGGCTCAGCAAGCCCATACATTTGCATTTCTAATAAATTCCGAATGCCGCTGCTGGGTGGGGTGGTGGTTGTGGTGGGGGAGGAGGACCACAGCTTGGCAAGTGCTGATCTAGTCACCTTCCTTTCCCCTCAGTTTATAGATGGGGAAACTGAAACTTGGAGAGGTGAGGGGCTGGAGCGACTCTGGGAATGAGCGGAGGAACTGGGGTTAGAGTCAACTCTTCTGCTTCCCTTCCCTCTGTAAAGAAACTGGGGTCCAGACTGGTTATTGCAAAGGTCATAGAACAGAGTGAGGAAAAGACCCAAACCTCTTAACTTCCAGGCTTGCACTTTCTCCATATGTCTCAAGGGTTTCTACTCCTAGAGAAAACCCAGGAGATGATGGGCTTTCCCTTTCAGTAGACAGATGATTCAGAAAGTGTTTTCCTTTGAAGCAGAGAAAAGGAGAGCCTGCATTGTTAGATAGAATAAATCTTGAGCTCAGGCAGAGGGAAACTCAATAGTAACCAAAAGGGCTCTTTGGCTTGAATAAAAAGATTCCTGTAGCGGGCGCCTGGGTGGCTCAGTTGGTTAAGCGACTGCCTTCGGCTCAGGTCATGATCCCAGGGTCCTGGGATTGAGTCCCACATCGGGCTCCCGGCTCAGCGGGAAGCTTGCTTCTCCCTCTCCCACTCCCCCTGCTTGTGTTCCTGCTCTCTCTGTCTCTGTCAAATAAATAAATAAAAAAAATATTAAAAAAAAAAAAAAAGATTCCTGTAGCTGATGTTGGTGTGGGGTGGGGGGAAGAACTTTCCCCTACCCTCTTAAGTTCAGTAACTGAAGGTCTGTGAATTAAACTAACAAAAGAGAGGGGCACCTGGGTGGCTTAGTAAGTTAAGCATTTGACTCTTGATTTCAGCTCAGGTCCTGATCTCAGGGTTGTGGGATCAAACCCCGTGTTGGGCTCTGCACTCAGCAGGCAGTCTGCTTGAGATTCTCTCTCTTCCTCTGCCCCTCCTCCCACTCTCTCTCTCTCTCCAAATAAATAAATAAATCTTACAAAAATAAAGTAACAAAAGACAGATTGACAAGAGAAAAGAGCATAAATTTTTACCAAATTTTATTAGCACAGAAGTTCACAGAAAAGAAATGAAACTCAAAGAAGTGGTTAGACAACCCTCTGGGGAGCTTCCCTGATGTAATCTGAAACTGGCCCCCATAGAGATGGAAGAAAGAGGCAGGCCACTCCAGGTTGGTAGGTGGCAGGTTTTAATAAGCTTGTCTTTTTTAAAGATTTTATTTATTTATTTGACAGAGAGAGACACAGCGAGAGAGGGAACACAAGCAGGGGGAGTGGGAGAGGGAGAAGCAGGCTTCCCGCCGAGCAGGGAGCCCGATGGGGGGCTCGATCCCAGGACCTTGGGACCATGACCTGAGCGGAAGTCAGACGCCTAACGACTGAGCCACCAGGCACCCCTAATAAGCTTGTCTTGTGCAGCAACAAGAACGGATGGATCCCTGCACCCGCCCACCAAATCTTTAAAGTTATAAAGAGGCCTTAACTGGGCTTAGTCACGTACACTATGCAGGTGTTCTCAACATGACATCACTATCTAAAGGCTGTGTCCTTGGAGGAGCCTCTGGGAATGGGAAAGGCAATCAGAACCTACCTTCCAAGGACAGGGGAGGGGGCGCAGAGCCTCTAAAGGCTTGGGTCCAGTTCATGGGTCATCTGGCGGTCACATCTTTTCAATGACTTTCCCTAACAGGCTTCAAGGCATGACAAATTGTGGGGGAGTGACTAGGAAAGATATGGGGGAACTAATGGAACATAAAGATTATTTAATAAAATACGTTTATGCAAACTCGTCTCTGTGATAATGCTTTTCTCAGCTCTTCTCAAAAATCATATGTCAACTATACTTCAATAAAAAAAATAGAGAATTCTCTTCCTGGTGGGGGTGGCGGTTGGCGGGGGGGATACACTCACAAAGGGAAATTTATGCCCTGCTTTTAGGCAGGTAAGGGGAGGGCAGAGAACTCTTCTTACATCTTTTGACTCTCAGTTTGCCTTTAGCTCAAAATAACCCTGTGCCAAAGTGGCACATTTTGGGGTGGCACATTTTGGACCTTTTCACTGGATAGAGGATTCTGAGACGTGCCAACAACTGGGCTGGAGAAACTCAGACGTGTTCTCCAGCAGTGTTGGAGGGTGAAAGAGGCAGAGTGATAGTCATCAAGCCTGAGGGAAGAAACTACACTTAGATTAAGCCCTTACTGAAAGGACTAGTAAAATTGGGTTTCAAGCGATTGTATTTATTTGTATTAAAAAGACTTCCCTTGGGCACCTGGGTGGCTCAGATGGTTAAGCGTCTGCCTTCGGCTCAGGTCATGATCCCGGGGTCCTGGGATCGAGTCCCACATCGGGCTCCCGGCTCTGCGGGGAGCCTGCTTCTCCCTCTGACCCTCTCCCCTCTCATGCTGTTTCTCTCTCGCTCGCTCTCTAAAAAATAAATAAAATCTTTAAAAAAATAAAAAAATAAAAATAAAAAATAAAAAGACTTCCCTTAATTGTTGTATTTAGAGACTAGTGTTTGTTTCATGCTGTTGCTTAATGAAGAATTCTACTTTGGCTTTTAAAAAATATCTATGTTAACTGCGTCCGTGTAAAGAATAGCTATTTTTACCACTAGACAATTTCTAAAGGACCATTGTCTACCTTATCTCAATTATGGGCAACATAACCAGGAAGAGATAAACAGCTTTGGGAGTATTGGACTTCCAGACACAAATCTGCAAAGTGACAGCAAATGTCATGATCCTCCTGCCTTAAAATAGCTTTCCAATCTGGAACCCCAGTGCTCAGGTTAAACATTAGCCGCGACCTGAATTATCTCGCAAAATGTACGCACATTGTCATTTGCGTGTCACTCTGAAGGAGGTAGTTTATCAGATCACTTCTCTCATGATAGCGGGGATCTGGGGCAACATGGGAGTGGGAGGCAAAGCAGAGGATGATGGGGGAGCGGCAGAGAGTGAGGGTGCTGGGGGCTTGCTGCTTAACCATGTGAATATATTAAGTGGAAGCAATTCTCAGGATTTATATGTTAATTTTTCTCTCCGATTTTGGAAAGAAAGGGATTGTAGTCAGCAGTTGGCCAGGTAGGAGGAGTATTTTGTGTGCAGGGTATGTTCCAAAAGTCTCCAAAAGGTGACTGCAGTTTTTCTCCCATCTCTGCTCTTTCCCTGACTTTCTGGTACACTTTAGGTCATCAGCAATTCACTCGGAGGGTCTTCTGAAAGCCCACTTCTGCCACCGTGCGAGCCAAGGGCAAGTTACTAACATTCTCAGAGTGCTGGTTTCCTTAGTTGTAAAAGGGAACTGATAATATGTATCTATATATTATATATACATGCACTATACAGTATTATACCGTATACGATATTATATATACAGTATACTATATATTATGTATTACTATATACAATGTACTATATACACACACACACTCTATATACAACAGTGCACATTAAGAGGGGCAACATGTGTAAAATATCTAGTATGATCAAATCCAGGCCACTGCAGTTTGGGTTTTCAGAAGCAGAGACTGAGGTACAGGCATATATTAGGGATCAGCTCCTGGGCGATACAAGAGGAAGAAGCAGCACCGGGCAGAAGGAGAGGCTGAGACCCAATGCAAGCCCCAGAAAGCCTCAGGCAACCCAGGAGTCCTGTGGTGAGTGCCGCCCAGATGAGTTGTCCCACAAGGGGCCATGATGGCGGGCCCTTCAGATCCAGCCTCATTCAGCCCCACCGAGGTGGTTGCCCTGGGAAGGCCCGCCCCCCCCCCCCCCCCCCCCCCTTGTGTGAGGCAGTCCTGCAGCAGAGGCAGAGCCCGCGCTGGTATCTGGAGGCGGTCTGCTGGCCGCATTCCTGCAGCGAAGCACCATGCACGTTCCCGAAGGCTGGGTGGCTCACCTACACGTCTCCCACGTAGGCATTCAACAAACACGTCTCCTCCCTGCCACCAGAACCATCCTCTTTTTTACCTTTTCTCCAACTTCTTTCCATCCTCCATCTGTCTGCTTGTCTTGTACCTGCTTCCTCTGATCCTGCCCTGCCCAGCAGTCCTGAGAGCCTGTGGCTGCCCTAGGACGGGGCTTAGAAAGGGTACCTGGGGCACCTGGGTGGCTCAGTCGTTAAGTGTCTGCCTTCGGCTCAGGTCATGATCCCAGGGGTCTGGGATCCAGCTCCGCATCGGGCTCCCTGCTCAGTGGGAAGCCTGCTTCTCCCTCTCCCACTCCCCCTGCTTGTGTTCCCTCTCTCGCTCCATCTCTCTCTGTCAAATAAATAAAATCTTAAAAAAAAAAAAAAGGGTACCTGCTTCAGCGGCCCTCCTGTAAGGGTCTATTTAAACAGGAAGTATCTTAAACATTTTTTTTTTAAATCTCATTCAGATAATTTCCCAGTTACCCACGACTCCTCTTTTACTTTGGTAGAGAGCAGAAAGCCGCCAGGCTCGATTCTGCAGAGCAACGTAGATGCCGGCCAGCTGGTGCTAACAATAGGGGAGAAGGCATTGGATGCCTTGCTAACAGATTTCCAAGAACACTATGGGCAGCCAAAAAACCCCCAAAAACCAAAAAACCAAAAGCCACCATTTGGGCTTGTTTCTTTTCCCTCTGTTACCTTTCTAAGAGATAAAGAGGCTGACATCAATGAACGGGGATATGAATTTGGTAACATCTGGGAGGAGGTTAATGTCAAGGGCTCTAGGAAACCAATGTATAAATTAGAGAATAGGAGAACGTTTAGCTTTCTCCATGGTTAAGACATGCAGAAGCTGCTCTGATAGAAATTTGAAGGGGTGCAGGTGATGGGCAACCAGACGATGGGCAGAGGATGGGAAGCAGCTGTGAGGGCTCCCGCTGAGTTTGGGATTGTCTTCCTGCTGTGACTGACCCTGGCATCATTCCCTGGAGATGCCGACATGTATAAGTGTCCCAGTCCACAGGTCTCTGAGCTTCTGGGATGGTGCGAATGGCAGAGAGAGTATGAGCATGTGTGTCGCTTGGCCGCCTTAGAGAGAGTGCCCCCAATTCTGTGTTCTGGCAGTTGATTGGCTCTTTGTGAAATCTCCTTTGTCTGGGCTGAAAAGGACCACCAGCGCCCTCCATGGACTGCAACCCTGAAATCCACTGCATAGTGGCCTCTCGTGGGCCAGCCTCCTACAGGGAGGGGTCTCATGAAGTCCTGGGGAAGTGGGAGCTCCCTTTCAAGCCTCAGCCATTGAAAGAAAAATCTAATTTTGGCAAAAAGTCTAACTTATTCATTAACTGAAATTTTATGCCTGTTGATTACTAATGATCCATTTCTCCCTTCCTCTAGCTCCTGGCAACCACCATTCCAGTCTTGGGGTTTTAGGAATCTGACAATTTTAGATACTTCATATAAGTGGACTCATGTCATACTTGGCTTTCTGTGTCTGGCTTATGTCACTTAGCATAACGTCCTCAAGATCCATCCATATTGTCACATATTGTAGAATTTCCTTCCTTTTTTAAAGTTTTTATTTATTTTATTTTTAGAGAGAGAAAGAGAGAGAGCTTGCGCGATTAAGCAGGGAGAGGGGCAGAGGGAGAGGGAGACAGAGAGAATCTCCAGCAGACTCCCTACTGAGTGCAAAGCCCAACTCAGGGCTCGATCTCATGACCCTGAGATCATGACCTGAGCTGAAATCAAGAGTCAGTCACTTAACCGATTGAGCCACCCAGGTGCCCCAATTTCCTTCTTTCTTATAGTTAAACCTCATCCATTCTGTAGAAGCAGCCAGTAGTAGGACCCCAAACTAGTTCCATGTTTGGGGAGTTCAGGCTGGCGTCCCGGAGTTCCCTGTGCAGGATCAACATTTCATTTGGGAGCATATCAGCCCCCGGAGAGACAGAGTGGTTTGCCCCAAGTCTTGCCAGTTGTTAATAGCAGGTCCTGAGTCTTGGCCCCATCTGGCTCCATGGACTCCGGGTACATAGTGACCCTGGTTCTGATTTTTCTCAAATCAGAGAAGACACGGGGACATGGACATTAGTCCCATGGAGACTCAAGTGAGGCTCATGGAATAAGCAGGGCTTCAGAGGACGCCACTCATCCTTACTTGCAAGTGGTCGGACATCATGCTGCTCCTGCCTCTAGAGGGGGCTGGCATGAGCCGCGTGTGGCTGTCCAGCACCGGAAATGCAGCTAGTCGAGGGGTGAGTGTGAATTTCAAAAGCTCAGTATGAAAGAAGAAGGTAAACTACCTCACTCATAATTTCTATATGGATTATATTTTGAAATGGTATTTTGGATATGTTGGGTAAAATAATTATATTTAAAAATAATAATTTATAAAATGTTATTAAAATGAAATTGACCTGCGGCTTCTTAAATTTTTTAAAAGATTTCATTTATTTATTTGACAGAGAGAGAGGGAGAGAGAGCACAAGCAGGGGGAGCAGCAGGCAGAGGGAGAAGCAGGCTCCCTGCTGAGCAGGGAGCTGATGCAGGGCTTGATCCCAGGACCCTGGGATCATGACCCAAGGACCCCGGGATCATGACCCAAGCTGAAGGCAGCCGCTTAACTGACTGAGCCATCCAGGCGCCCCTGTTTCTTAATTTTTTAAAATTGCTGCTACTAGACCATTAAACATCCCCACATGGTTCACGTTACATTTCTGTTGGGTTACTCTAGATTCACCTGCATCCCTAAATGCTTTTATTTTCAGCTTCTGCTTCTTCATTTGATATCACTGTTGCTAGTGGTGATGGGGCAGGTCATCTGCTTTGGACCTTGACATGTATTTTTTGTTTTTATTTTATTTTTTTAAGTTTTATTTAAGTCACCTCTATATCCAATGTGGGGCTCGAAATTACAACCCTGAAATCAAGATTCACATGCTCTTCTGACTGAGCCAGCCAGACATTTGGACCTTGACATTTAACAGGTAGTTCACAGCATGGGTACTATTTCATACTCAGGTAAGCACGGTCATAATTGAGTGCTCACAGGTAAGCACATAATTGAGTGCTCGCAGCTTAATGTCAATGAAAAAGTCTCCTGGGGTCATGCTTCATTCATTCAACAAATATTTATGTAATGTTTTCTTTTTCATTTTTTGAGAGAGAGTGCACACACACACACATGCACATGCGAGCTTGGGGCAGGGAGGGGAAGAGAAGAGGGAGGGAGAGAAATCTTAAGCAGATTCCAAGCCCAGCACAGAGCTCAGTCTCACAACCCTGAGATCATGACCTGAGCCGAAATCAAGAGTTGGACGCCTAACCAACTGAGCCACCCACTTGCCCCCAAATTACAAGTTAAAATTTAAGTCCAATTTATCTATTTTTACTTTTGTTGCTTATGCTGTTGATGTCATAGCTAAGAAGTCTTTGCCTAACTTGAGTTCACAAAGACTTACTCCTCTATTTTCTTCTAAGAGTTTTATAGTTTTGGCTGTGATGTTTAAGTCTATAAATCCATATGGGGTTAATTTTTGCATATAGTGTGACTAAAGTGTCCAATTTCATTCTTTTACATGTGGATATCCAGTTTTCCCAGCATCATTTGTTGAAAAGACTATTTTCCCTCCCATTGAATTGTCTTGGCATCCTGGTCAAAAATCAATTGACCATAAATGTTAAGGTTTATTTCCGACGCTCAATTTTATTCTATGTATCTCTATGTTAATCCTTGTGCTAGTACCACACTTATGCCATGATTACTGTAGTTTTCCAGTAAGTGTTGAAATGAGGGAACGTGAGTCCTCCAACTTTGTTGTTTTCAGTCTATGATGTTTTGGCACCAAAAACAGTTCCTATCGTCAAAGCCAAAATTCTAGGTAAAATAGTGAAATAGGCAATTTGGGGCAACCTGCCTCCCTTTTTGTGTTCCTTTGTATTCAGACTCTCCACATGCTTTTCATCTATCTCTTCATCAAAAGTTTCTCTCTGGGGAAGAATACAATAAACTTTTTCTTATGCAGGTACAAATCACTAAAAAAGCTTAAAGTTATTAGCATTCTCAGGAGAATTTGCTTTGCGAAAGAGGGGAACAAAAATGTCTTAAACCTGAAGAATAATTCTCTAATGGTAACGTTTTCTTTATAAGTAGGCAGAGAAATTGCTTTTTATCAGCAGGGAAGTCCTCATATTGCATCTGAAATGACATTATGGATGGGCTGGTATATTGCCTATGCTCAAGGCTGGATTTATCCAAAGTTAATTGATTTTTCTCTCCCCCAGTTGTGAGTTTTATACCCATTGCTTACTTGCTTATTGACCTTGGAAAATTAACCTCTATGAACCTCAGTATTCTCTTAAGTAATATGGGGAAAATCATGCTCACTGCAAAAATGTCTAGCATTTAACTGTCGAAAATAAGACTGACATACATTTTTTTCTTTCTTTTTTTTAAAAAGATTTTATTTATTTATTTGACAGAGAGAGACACAGCAAGAGAGGGAACACAAGCAGAGGGAGTGGGAGAGGGAGAAGCAGGCTTCCCGCTGAGCAGGAGCCCAATGCGGGGCTCGATGCGGGGCTCGATCCCAGAACCCTGGGATCATGACCTGAGCTGGAGGCAGATGCTTAACGACTGAGCCACCCAGGTGCCCCAAGACTGACATATATTTTACTCGACAGATACAACTCCAAAAAGCAAATGCCCTCATCATTCTCTCTTCAGGGAGAGGTACGTTTTTTATTAAAGTGATTTAATTTCTTCCTTACAACCTCCCTAGTGATGGCATGGGAAAACCATTTAGGAAAGACAGGTTTTATTAAAAACAGTATCTGCCAAAATGGAATGGAGATTCTTAAATTCTCCCTTCAACACCAACAACAACTCCTGATTGTGGGATATTTTGCTAAGTCACCTCTGATAGGGAACCAGAGTTCCCATTTTATCACATTTGTGATGACATGTAGCTTTATACTTGCCACACTCTTTCCAAGGATCAGTATATCTGATCCTCAAAACATTCCTTTGAGGCCAACATTATTGGCATGTTAGAGATGAAGAAACTGAGCTCAGAGAAATTAACAGACTCGAGACCCAAGCCTTCTTTCCACGCACTCCACCGATCTGTAAGGCTGAGAACGACCTTGGACCCTAAGACTGCCACCCACACCATTCCAGACCCCAGATACTGATCTACTCTTCGTTGTATACATTTTATTGGAGATTTTATTTGGCCAGGGGAGTTTTTCTCTTTCTAGCGGCTTCTTTGTTGTTATTTTTTAGAATTTTAATTCCAGTTCGTTAACAAACATTATGTTTGTTTCAGGTGTTTGATTTTTCTTTGTTATTTTAGGATGGAAAATACAAAACACCTGCATATTTTCCCGAGTTGCTGTGTGAGCCAGCTGAGTCTCAGTGTCGCTAAGCCTGAAAACCTCCCCATCCTGATACTGCTGTAGAGCAGGACCGGGCTCCCTCTGCCTCAAAGTGCCCGGGGAACCCGGGCGAGAGCCGGGCGGGCCGCGCATTCCTGGGCCTGTCCGGTAGATGGCAGCATTGTGCAGCCGATGCAGCCTCTCCCCGGACGAGCCCTTCGGTCTCCCTCCCCCCCTTCCTGGGGCTTGGCTTCGAGGTGCAGGTAGCAGCGCCTCCGCGACTCCCCTGATGCTGCTGTGCTGCACTAGCCACAGATGGTCTGCGCCTGGCAGGTCACAACAGGTCTGAATCCACAGCACGGGGCGAACTCAGACTTCCGTGTTTTTGTGGCTCGGGGCGTAACGGTTGCTTTGGCTAATTGGCCCAGACCGTTTTCTATCCCCCCTCCTCTCTAGGGAAGGCTGATAAATGTCCCCCAACCTAAATGGTTTTATCCCCCCACTCCTTTTGTGCTGTGAACTTTATCCTTAGAGGCCACCGTGCCCCCCCCCCCGCCGCCGCCGCCGCCGCCCCTCACCCGCCCGGGTCACGCCTCTTGCTCAGGGTCTTCTGCCAACAGAGGCTCCGTGTGCCCTACGATGCCGACCATATGCCACTAGAGGGCACCATCGTCACGCGCTGCGCTGGAGCCGTGCTAGGAAGGCGGCGGGCTGGGTCCGGTGTGGTCCCTGTCCTAGACTTGACCTTGGGACCCGCAACTGCCTGTGGTGGAGGCGGTCCCTCTTCCTGACCTAGTGGGGTCTTTCACAGGGTGCTCCGGATCCCATACCCTCAGAAATCTCATTCCAACTATCCTCCCCCCTTCTCGCTTGTTTCTCAACCTCTCTGAATAGATTGACTCCCACCAGCTTTTAAACATCTTCAAGTAAACTTTATCTTGGAGAAAAAAAAAATCTCTAACACCAAGTTCCTCTCCGCTGTTCACCTCTATCTCTCAGGGCACCCCCCATGCCCACCCCAACCAACTGGTGGTTTGCTAATCCTCAATCCTCTTCCACCCTCTCCTCTCCACGTTTCAGAAGCTCATCCTTGTCTTATTTGATCTCTTTAGATTTGACACACTCTCCCTTCCTCCAAACTCTATCCCACCTTGGCTAGGTCTTGGTTTTAAGACTTCCCACTGCTCTGGCTGTTCCTTCCTCTTCTTCAGGAATTTTCTTCCTTTGCCAACTCTTTCCATGTCCCTGATCCCAGCATTCTGTCTTTAGGCCTCCTCACTTTTCTCAACCTCCCAAAACCCATTTATGTGCCTAGAGCCAAAGCCCACATCCACCTCTCTACTACCACCATTTATTGCTCACTAATCCTGATGATGACCACATTTTCATCTCCAGTCAAAATTTCTCTTTTAAGCTACAGACCCATGTCTTCATTTTGCCAGACTAACAGGGGCTGCTTGGAATAATGTTGAGAAAGCAGTCTCCGGGCTATTCCGTTGAGGATGGTGGGCAATATTTGTCTCCTATATAGCAATGCTTGACTTCCAGATAGCTGGTGCTTCTCTTTCAAGGCTTGTCTGAGATTGAAAAATGTCCTTACCTTGTGCTTAACTAAAGATGCAGCCGCTGAATCTAAACATCCCTTCTCCTTCCACCATCCTGTTGAGGGAACCTGGCCACATGATCTGAACCTCTATCTTAGTCCTGGCTGGTTGGCCTGGGACAGGACACCTGATCCAAAGCTACGAAACTGGGGTGGCAATGGGATGACCAGAGCCTTCTTTTGAGATTTTTAGGACTGGAACACTGAAAGAAATGTTCTAGTTAAATATGGAGAGCTCAGCTGAAAAGTCACATAAATTAGGGGAAGGGGCATGTGAAAGATAAGCAATCTGAGGCAGCGAGCTGAGTAGAAGGAGGAAGAAAGAGGCGAGAGTCAGAGCCCCAGAATGTCCCCATTTCAGTTTTTCAAGAAACCCAGCAGTCTTCTCTGCCCTTGATTTCTGAGCACAGGTTTTTCTATATTCTTTCAGTAGCTGCTTCACCTTGAGCCAGTCCAGAACTGTAGCTAACTGGTGAAGTAGAGGGCCAAAAAGCACAGAAAGAACAGACGGGCAGCAGAGAGGGCTGGCAGGGTTGAGCAGGCCTCCCTGCTGGACTGACAGAAGCTGGGGGGGTTAGTGGGTTGTGGTGATGGTGGCGGAAGCAGAGGCTGAGGTCCCCATGGGGAACTTACCACTTCTGTTGCTGAGAATCTCCTCATCCCACCTACCCCTGGATCTTAGGCAGGTTGGTCAGCAATGGCTCTAAAAGTCTGTTTTTTGAAAGTATCACAAGGCTTGTGGCATGGGGTAATACCCAAAGACACAGCAGCGTGAACATTTATTGACTGTCTGTTTTGTGTCAGGAACAGAGGTGGTTTCTGGGGAGATCAAGGTGAATGATATGGTCCCTGCCCTCAAGGAGCTCACAGTTCCTCAGAGAACACAAACATCTACATGTAACACAGGGTGAAAATACTAAAGTAGAAGTATGTACAAAATGCTACAAGAATTTAAGAGAAGGAATAATTAGTTCTGCATTTGATGGGAGTGGGAAGGAGACAGGGAGACTTTCAAAGGGGAAGTGACTTTTGACCTGGACCTTGAAGGATGAGTAGGAGTTTGTCAGAGTCGAGGGGTTTGCATTCTGGGGACAGAGAGCAAAGGCTCAGGGACATATAAGCACATGGTGTATAGGAAGACTTGTGGTATTGCACTATGTGGGGTGGGGGTGGCCGTGTTAGGGGCAGCAGACAATAGGGAAAAGGCAGGTGAGGGCCAAAATGTGAAGGGCCTTGAATGTCATGATTAGGAGCTTGGACTTCATCCTGAGGACACTCTGGACCCAAAAAGGTTTTTAATCAGGGAGTTGTGTGATCAGAGCTGCCTTAGGAAGGAAAACTGGAGGCTGTATAGAGGTTGTCTGCAGGGAGGAGAGAGTAGAGAAGGTCAATCACAGGATGGCTTGGTCTCAGCTGTGTCTGACACTCTCTAGCAGTATCCTGGAGCTAGGATAGGAACGTGTGTAGGTCATAAATTATAACTGATTAGAATGCCATACTCAAAGAAAGCTGATGAATCCAGGCATGTTATTATCAACATGGAAGGTCAGTGGTTCTATTGCTATGCCATGGGATGCTGTATTCATTCATTCATTCATTCATTCATTCATTCTTCATTCATTCATTCAGCAAATATGCATTGACTATCACTCCAGACTAAGTGCAGCACTGGGTACCATGATGAGAAAGCAGGTGTGGCCCTTGCTGTCATGGAATCTTTCAGTGAATAAGGGAGACAGCTATTAATCAGATAATTTCATGACCGAGTACATGAGTTTCCCACTTGGAAGGAAAAGAATATGTTCTGTGAGTACATAACAAGGAATTCACCCTGGCCTCAGCTTGAGCGAGATGTGAAGGACTGTTGGGAGTTTACCTGAGGAAGGCAGGAGGTTTCAGGAAAGGGAGCAGAATGTGGCAAGGCCCTGTGGCCCAAGAGAGCATGGTATGGCTAACAAAGTGGGAGCCTGAGTGTGAGAGGAACTGCTGGGAGAGACAGGGACAAAGCCATGGGAACTTGTTTTGTCGGGGTCAAGCTTAAGATAAAGTATTTGTCAGTGTCTGGCTGGCTGAGTCAGGAGAGCATGCAACTCTTGATTGCAGGGTTGTTTGAGCCCCATGTTGGGAGTGGAGCCTAATTAAAGAAATGATTCCTAAAAAAAAAAAAAGATAAAGTATTTGTTTGAGGAGAACAGGTCAGTTAACTAAGAATGACATAGAGGTTGGGGGGAAAGTGGAAAATCTGAATTGCAGAATCAAGATCCAAGAAAATCTCACAGGTCTAAATGAAAAGTGCTGGAATTCAAAGAAATAACCAGTGTTGGCGAGGATGTGGAGAAAAAGGAACCCTCCTGCTCTGTTGGTGGGACTAAAAATTGATACAGCAACTGTTGAAAACAGTATGGAGATTCCTCAAAAAATTGAAAAACTATATGATCCAATAATTCCACTACTGGGTATTTACCCAAAGAAAACAAAAAGATTGAAAAGATCTATGCACCCCTGTGTTTATTGCAGCATTATTTACAATAGTCAAGATATGGAAGCAATCCAAGTGTCCATGAATAGATGAACAGATAAAGAAGATGTGGTGTGTACAACACACACACACAGACACACACACAGAGAGAGAGACAGACAGAGAGAGAGACACAGAGAGAGACAGAGAGAGAGAGAGAGAGACAGAGGAATATTACAGAGCCATAAAGAAGGATGAGATTTTTGCCAGTTGTGATAACATTAATGAACCTAGAGGGTATTTTATGCCAAGTGAAATAAGTTAGACTAAGAAAGACAAACACTATATGATTTCACTCATATGTGGAATCTAAAAAACAAATGAATAAACAAACAAACAAAAAGCAGAATCAGACCTATAAATACAGAGAACAAACTGTGGTTGCCAGGGGGATGAGGGGATGGGCAAAATGGGTGAGGGGCAATGGGAGACATAGGCTTCCAGTTATGGAATGAGTAAGTTAGGGGAATAAGAAGGAAAATGGAGGGAATATAGTCAATGATATTGTAATAGTGATGTTTGGTGGCAGGTGGTAGACAACTTGTGAGCAGAGCATGCAGAGAAGTTGAGACACTATGTTGCACATCTGAAATGAATGTAACATTGTGGGTCAACTGTACCCAAAAACATTTTTTTAAAAGTGATAGAGTTCAACACATGTGAAGTTCTACAGTTAGGTTAAAATTTTTAATTGACTTTCAAAGATTTATGTTTAAGGATGTTTATCTCTGCGTATCTATAATAGTGGAAAAATGTGGAAAACGAACTCTCACTATAGGAAAATGTTTATATATCCTATGTATACAAAATTGGGTTCAAATGCTAGCTTCTCCATTTACTAGCCATGTCATTAACAAGTTACACAACCTCTTTATGCCTCAGTTTCCTTATCTAGCTACCTTCCTTATCTAGCTACATAAGCACTACACAAGTCTTAGTTGTTATTATTATTACCTACTAATACTATGTTTTCAAATGTGTGTAATGTCAGAAAATGCTCAGTATATGGTTGGCTCTTGAATAACATGGTGTTATAACTTCCCCGTGCAGCTGAAAATCCACATATCACTTTTGACTCCCCAAAACTTACTTACTAGTAGAGCCTGTGGTTGACCAGAAGCCCTACTGATAACATAATCAGTTAACACATATTTTGTATTATATGCTCTATTCTTATAAAAAGTAAGCTAAAGAAAAGAAAATATTATTAATTATAAGAAAGATAAAATATATTTATAGTGCTGACCATATTTATTAAAAAAAATCCATATGTAAGTGGACCCATGCAGTTCAAACCTGTGTTATTCAAGGGTCAACTGTATAATGTTTAGTGGGAACAAAATCTACATTATGAAGTTTAATCCCCTTTTGTTACACACCATGTGGGTTTATATTTTTGTATAGTGTGTAGCTTCTGCTTTGTCAGCTTGGGGTATAAAATATGGTCATGTCTCCAGTGAACCCAGCAGAGGCCCTATCTCACTCAGCATGAAAATATTCTTTTCTTTCTCAGTGATCCCCTTCTTGTGATGTACTTAAGGCTCCTCTGCCCACTTTATTCAGACTAAAGAATACGTGCCTTGTGGAGGGTGCCCTGGAGAATCTTATTAGTCCATTGTGGGCTGGATTTGCTTCTTCCAACACTGGTGTCTAGTGACCACTCCCTGGGGCCATCCCTGGCTATGGATCACAGCTGGTCAGGGGAGAGTCTCACTGTGCTGGGTAGAGGAGATTTCTTCTCATGGTTCTGTGCCAATAATGGCCTGGGCTCCCAGGGTTTCCGTTTCTTTTTTTTTTTTTTTTAATTTATTTATTTGAGAGAGAGAATGAAAGAGAGCACATGAGAGGGGGGAGGGTCAGAGGGAGAAGCAGACTCCCCGCTGAGCAGGGAGCCCGATGCGGGACTTGATCCTGGGACTCCAGGATCATGACCTGAGCCGAAGGCAGTTGCTTAACCAACTGAGCCACCCAGGCGCCCAGGGTTTCCGTTTCTTAGTGTGCCCTCATACACTGTATTCTCAAACCCATGGTGCCCGGGTGACTGCTCCAGTAGAGGGTTCCTGTCTAGGCCACGTGTTATGTCTAAACTAAAACACCAACACTTTGGTAATCTGGGCTCCTATATAAGACTAACTGACTCATCAGAGATGTTGAAAACTAGTGAAGCCAAGAAGAAGTAGTTGGGGTCTTGATTTCTTTTCTCCTAGGAAGCTTCTAGGCTCCCTCTCAGATTGGCTCACCTACTTTCCAGTGACATTTGGCTTTACTAGCAGTGGGGTGAGATGGGCAGCCTTTGTCAAGAAACATGTTCCATGACAAAGAACATTGTTGCCTTATGATGGGTGCCTCTGCCTTACATCTGCAAAACTAAAAGAAACTGTCCATGTGATTGTTTCCAGAACAAAAATGTGTCCCAAGATGACTTGTTAGACATGGAAGTGGCTGGCAACTTTTAACTTGCAGATTTTCTTGCTAACAAAAAATTTTAAATTCTGTCTCATCAGGGACACTGCTGCATATTCATGAAAAAGAAATTGACTGGAAAGAGCTGTACCACAGTATTAACCGTGCCTACCTCTGGGTGGTGGGATTCCCATGGCCTGTTTTCTTTTTAATATATTTTGTTTTGTTTTCCAGATTTTTGACAATGAATATGTATTACTTTCACAATTAGAGTCATAGATTCTGCCAATACATTTATTTAAAAAAAAAAACATAGTCATTTGAACGGATACCAAATGGGGACATCTGTGTGAATTTTTACCCCTAGATCCATCCCAGTTATTCCAAATGACAACCCCATTTTCTGCAGGCAGATATGGCTCTCCCATACTACCACTGAGAGGTCAGTGGGTCTGTTATATAAGAGTTGCATATGGCAGCAAAGAGGGAGGTTTCGCATGAGCCTTTGTGTTGGGCTCTGCCTCTGAGCTCCAAGCCCTTCAACCACTCCTCTACCCATTCTGCCATCGGGAGGTATGGATGAGATCCCCAAGACTACTGTTTGTCGATTTGCTTGAAGGACTCACAGAACTCAGAAAAGCTGTTATATTCATAGGTACAGTTACTTAGAGCGAAAGGACACCACAAAGGAAACCTGCAAAGGAAAAAGGTGTATAGGGTGCAGTTCGAGAGAAACCAGGTGTGAGCTTCTAGTTGTCCTCATCCAGTGGAGTTGCATGGA
Organism: Mirounga leonina; assembly: GCF_011800145.1. Classification (NCBI taxonomy): domain Eukaryota; kingdom Metazoa; phylum Chordata; class Mammalia; order Carnivora; family Phocidae; genus Mirounga; species Mirounga leonina. Next base: position 36,166,916 of record NW_023270323.1, on the reverse strand, counting down.
TACCACTCAATCCCCCCAGCAGTGATTCATGACAACACACATGAAGTATTGCCAACTTGAGCCTTGGTGTGCACGGTTTGAGGGGTCAGTCATGTAGGCATAGAGTGCTTGTGTAACTGACCTTAGCTACTCAGTCTCCAGCCTCCCCAGAGTATAGCCCAGGATCCCAGGCAAACAAAAATAGGCATTTACCATATATCACATTGTTAACATAGACTGTCATGGCCCTGGGCCCCAGGTATGCAAAGATACTCTTCTTAGGTAGGATATTCCAAGGGTTTACAGGTTATCTCTCCATAACTGGTTAAGGACGAATCCTTTCTTTCTTCCTTTCTATTCTTTCTTTTTTAAAATTTTATTTATTTATTTGAGAGAGAAAGAGAGAGAGGACATGCGGCATGTGAGCACAAGCAGGGGAAGGGGCGGAGAGAGAGGGAGAAGCAGACTCCCCACTGAGCAGGAGCCCAGGGGATGGGGGCTCCATCCCAGTAAGAGTGAGTCCTTTCTTTGAAATGTGCAGAGTTTGAGCACCCCAAGCCTGCCTAGCTAACTTTTTACTGCACAGGAGATGAGGTTTTACGAGCTTGGGCCTAGTTTCCTTTTGTCTGAATCTCTTGGATACTTAGGGCTTTCCTATTTTTCACCCCTTTTCTAGATCATGGGGCAAAGCCTGGTTTTGTTCTCCTCATGACTTTATACACTCTCTGAGGGCCTGGTGGAGGCAGGATTCCACGTAGGACCTTGGGTTAGCTTGACATTCTCATGGTGAATATTTTGTATCTCTGAAGCTGTGTCCCTGCTCTTGTCTTCCCACAGGTCTCTGGGAGACCCCTGGAGATGGGCTGCACTGGCTGTGTGTCTGCTTGGGTTAGGGTTTGGACAAGTGATGGCCTATACTGGGTGCCACAGCTCTGCCCACACAGCCCCGTGTCCCTCCCACAGCTCTGCCC